>NC_057849.1:290273698-290588698 GCF_015237465.2 Chelonia mydas
CTGCTCAGGAGGCTTTGGGGACCTCCCCTTACTCTTTGTCTTAGACTTGTTCTTGCTGGATGGGTATCCCCTGGTGAGATCGTTCAGAGTCTTTACAATGGTAGCCTAATTCTTCACAAACCTGCTATAATAGCCACTAAATCTGAGAAAGGTCTTAAACTCTTTGTAATTACTTGGGTGTAGCCATGTAGTGAGTTTTGCTTCTATTTTATCTGAATCAGTACTCACATCCTCTTGGGACATGATGTGACTCACGTACTTTACTGATGTTCTGCAGAACTGGCATTTATCAATGGAAAGCTTCAGTCCATAGGCCTCCAACCTGTCAAGCCCTTTAAGAAGTCTTTCTTCCAAGGTTCTTCCAAATACAATTAGATCATCCAAATAAACTAAGACTTGCAGTAAGTTCATGTCTCCCACAACTTTCTCCATAAGACTTTGAAATGTGGGAGGTGCTCCAGAAATCCCTTGGGGCTTGCATTTGAACTGATAAAACCCTAATGGGCAGATGAAGGCTGTCTTCTCTTTATCTTTTGCTCCAAAGGGATCTGGTAGTATCCACTTTGAAGATCCAATACTGAGAACCGCTGGCTTCCTAACAAACAGTCTAAGGCGTCTTGTACTCGAGGCATGGTGTACTGGTCAACTACCATACAGCTGTTTAGGATGCAGTAGTTGATATACATCTGGATTTTCCCTTTCTTTGTATGGACCAACACAATGTGTAAGGCATACCAAGTGCAGGACTCTGTAATGATGCCATTTGGAATTAGCTCCTAAAGATGATGCTTCACATCTTCCATCTCTGAGAGAACAATCTTCCTCATTCTCTCCCTGAAAGGTCAGGAGTCTTGTAGCCTGATGTTGTGCTCTACTCCTTTTGCACATCCCATGTCCCACTCATGCAGTGAAAATACCTTGGATCTTTCACAAAGTTTCTTCCTCAGGCGATCCTTCCACTCCTTGGACAATGGCAAATCTCCAAAGTCAAACTTTGCAGGATCTATTGCTGGAACTTCAATTTCACACTGGGGTCTTACAATGGTTTCAGGCTCAGAGAGGTCTACTATCTTCTGACCTTGCTTCACAACAACATCACAGCTTGTTTCATTAACAATCAGTATAATTGCCTTTTCCTGGGTTCAGCAGGTAGGGTTATGACTCCACTGGGGACCAGCACTCCTTTAGGAAGCTCTCCTTCAGCTGGCTGCTCTACCATTGCTAATGCCCCTTTATTGCCTTGCAGCCACGTACTCATGACAAGCACTTCTTGCTCCATTCTTGCAGGCACTACTAAGGGGGTCATGCCTCAGTGCTCCCATTGGTAGCTCAGATATCTCCTTTTTAGTGCTCTCAGTTTTTCTGCAGGCTTCAGCACAAAGTGTACGGAGCATCAGGGTGTTTAGGTATTGGTCCCCAGCTCGCTGTCTGCAGTAATCCACGAGCACCTTGGAGAGACTGGAGTTGGTCCCTATCAGCACAGGCACATCAGACATTCCTTTAGGGTCAGGGCATATTAAGGCAGAAGTGTCTACCTCTTCTCTTATCCCGGCAATCTCCTCTGGAAATTCCAGGTGCACTATGACATAACTTTGGCAGGGGTATTCATCCATCTCTTTAATGTTCCTGATAGAAAATCTATTTTTTGGGGGGGAGTGAAAATTTCAGTTTTACCATGGAAAATTTCAGTTTTGTGAAAACAGCACTTTCTGTTGGAATGCTAATGGTTTCTACTTTTAGCCAAAGTTGTCCTCTTTTTCTTGATTATTAGATTGCCAGAAAGGCATGATTATACAAATTCTTCTAAAAAACTCCCAATTTTCATTTATATTCTTCAGTCTAAATTCAATCTCCAAGTCAATTTTCCTCACCTTTGGGAAATTTAGTCTTCCGTGTAGTGGCTGAACAGCCTGCTACAGAGTCATCAAGTACTGAAAATTACATAGGTCTCTGCTGTGTTTGTGTGAGTGTGAGTCTTAACACTCTCGCCTTCAGGCTAAAATTACACTAGGTTCCCGTTTTTGACAAGGGCAGTTCAGTTCCTAATAACATCACTTCCTCCTTCCATTCCCTATATGTCTCCCTAACTGCATACAAAACAGTGATTTGTAACAAAACATACCTAGTGATTCTGTATGATGACTCAGAAAATGTGTGATATTTAGGGAAAGAATATGCTCTGCAATACTGGAATTGCAAAGCTCAGCTAAACTCAAACTATTTCTGTGATACCTAACAATCAGGGCTATCGCTTCTGGTTTTACTGTAGTAGACCTACCATTTGACTTGCACTATGTGGCTCTTCTTAACAAATCTCAATAAAATCAGAAATTTAAAGTTGAAAACTCAGGGGGTAGATTCTCAAATGCGATCTCTCCTCTTTGCAACACTCAAGTCATGCAAAAGGTTGAATTCTGGTTGCAAATGGTCCGCAGGGAAAACTCTGCTGATATCAATCTGCTGCCACTTGTTCCTGTGAATTGGGCATGGATGGGTGGAGCGAGGATCCACCCTACTACAACAAGCTTTACTGACAGTAAGAACTCCATGCCAGTGGTGTAAATTAGGGCATGGGTCTCAGAGCCCAGGCTCCAGCCTAAGCCCAAATGTTTACACCACTATTTTTACCACCATTCCACGGGTCTCTCTCTCTCTCTTTTTTTTTTTTTTTGCAGGGTAGGCATCCCCTTAGATCAGCTCCATAACTCGTCTAACCTTCTTAAGGGTGGGACTGGACCAGACGAGCTCTTAAAATCAAAAAGCTGTAACTGGCTCCCTGGTGGTTCCCTCCTCACACATAACCACACTCTCCTGAGCTTAGTGGCTGGAGAAAACCTGGCCTATCATCTAAAGATTCATGCATATCTTCACCAAAAGATTTGTAGCACTAAAAGAAGTTCCAACATATACATCTAGCTGAATTTTTTCTGTTGTTCACCAAAACCTGAATCTAGATGAGTTCCTGGGTCTGCAAATGTTTCACAAAGCTGAGTAGCTGAACTGAAATAAAAGCAAAAAATTAAAATTTGGTGATCACAGAAATGATACATTTATATGTGAAATCAGCAGATATATCAGCTTGGGTATAAGATACAGAAAATTAAAAACGTAATTTAAATGGAATTCTTGTGCATTTATGAAAAAAGCAGAGCATATTGCTGAGATTTTAATAAATCCTGTTCTGCAGCACCTATTATAATATATGCCATATACTCAGGAGGTTTCTTAATGCCAGTGGAGTCAACCTGCATAAAAAATGTGTATTCCATCTCAAACGAAGACAGTTTACAAATTAAAACAAAACACAGAAATTAAGTAAAGGATCATGCATAAGTTAACAGTGCCTAGAGGCAGCTTTAACTTTAATGCCAACAAATCATGCAGGTTTTACACAGTTACTCACTCTGGTATTCAATAAAAAATGAAGTTACTGTAGCAATACCAAGCACATGCTTAAAGAAACACACTCAACAATATGTCATGTGCACTTTACACTGTACTGAAGGAAGTAGATTCATTGTACATTTAGATTATACATATTTTCTCAGGCTTTGCAATTTAGGGCTACATTGTAACATTAAAACAGGTTTGTTTACCTGTGGAAATATTTAGTAAGCTAAATAACTGAGTGGTTAACAGACCCCAAGCATGCACAGAACTAGAGCAGGCAGAATTTTTTGTCGAAAACTTTTTTTTACCAAAAATTAGCCTCTCTTTGGAACCAGAACATTTCACGGAAAAAGTTCCCTTTTTCAATTCTCCCCCAGTTTTTCCCTGAAATAAATAGTTGTGGATTTTGTTCTTTGTATCCCCTTTCCCCTCTCCTCCTTTTTCCTTTTTAAAAGGGCGTGAGGAATGAGGGGGAGGGAAGGAAAAGGCAGAAGATGGAATGGAGAGAAATGGGGACAAAACCCCAAACCAAAAACATTCTATCTTCAAAATTGTTGGTAAAAAGTTTTCACAAAAAAATTTGAAATAAGATAAAAAAAATCAAAAATGAAGAACTGAAGGGGGGAAAAAAACAGTGAGGGGAAAAAGTACAAAAGTACCAGAGTGGTTTCTCTGTTCTCTTCTCTCATACTTTTTTATTCCCTCCCATTCCTTTTTCCACTTGAAAAAAAGTGGTGGTGGTGGTGGTGGGGTGAACAGGGAGGGAGGGATAAAAGTGAAAGTGGGATTTCCCCCCACCATTTCAAAATGAAATACTATTAAAATGAATTTTTTGGGTCAAACTTTGGTTCTGAATTTTTTTGAAAAAACAAAAATCAATGAAAATGGAATTTTTAAGGTAAATACTTCAGCCTCATTGAAAGTCTTTCCTCTTAAGCACTCCATGTGCTGTGCTAGCAAATATCAATTAGCAGGAATAGTTGCTCAACCTTATTTTTTTCAGCAAATATTGGACAATTGTGACATAAAACAAACTTTTAATTTTCAATCATGAGCATTTATACTCGCTTGCCCAAGACTCATTCAGTTGTTACTAAGTTAAAGAATAACTCAGGAAACCAAAACATACCATGTGACCTATGAATCCCATTTAAACAACTTGAATTTCAAATATTGAATACTGGACCAAGAATTATTCACTTAATATTTGAATAATTTTTAATAATGATTTTCAGAAAATTACAATGTTTTCATGGACAATTCTTGAATAGAAAGTGATGAACTTAAACAAATTGTTCATTAGCTATTCTTTTAGCTCCCTTTAGAACATTCCATGATGATACAACAAAAAGAATTCAGGGTTGGATAATGGAGGAAAAGGTTACACTACAAGTATTGTGGTACTACCTGGGTTTATTTTCATGTATGCGGCTTCATATGTCTGAGGCACAGGAGGCTGCAAAGTTGTGTCCCAGCTGCTGTAAAGTTGTATGTCTCTGTAGCTGGGGAAGGAGGAGGTTTACTTTAAGCCTGAAGGGCAGGAGTAGCCCACCAGCAATCCTGTTATTGGGTTATGGTCCCTTTAAGGCCAGGCATTCTGGGACTTGTAGTTCTCCTCTCTCCTCGCTTCCCACACTCCAGCCCTGGAGGGATCATGGGATAGGCAACAACTAGACCTGCTGGGAAATGGCAGAACTATAAAAGAGCAATTGTTGGTGAGCAGAGTAATAAGCATGAGAGTAGACATAGGCGCCGACTTCTTCTGGCGTCGGTGGGTGCTCAATCTCCCCTCTGCCCCCTCTTGCCCTGATTCCAACCCCTTCCCCAAAGTCCCCGCCCCAACTCCACCCCCTCCCTGCCCCATTCGACTCCTTCCCCAAATCCCCACCCAGGCCCCACCTCTTCCCTGCCTCCTCCCTGAGAGCGCCACATTCCCACTCCTCCCCCCTCCCTCCCAGCTCATGCTACAGCTGTTTGGCAGTGGCAAGCACTGGGAGGTAGGGAGGAGCGGAGATGCGGCGCGCTCAGAGAGGAGGTGGAGGCAGAGGTTGAGGAGGAGGTGGCGGGGGGGATCTTGGCTGCCGGTGGGTGCAGAGCACCCACTAATTTTTCCTTGTGGGTGCTCCAGCCCCGGAGCACCCACGGAGTTTGCGCCTATGAGAGCAGATAGGCTTGTCATTAAAATAGACTGGAAAGTCTAGTGAAGGGCCAGGAAGAAGGAGGTCTGAACAGGTAGGAATCCTGGACAGCATAAAATTGCTTCAGACCTAGAGATACATGCACCAAAGGTATTGCTTAAATCAGTAATAATAAATGAGATCAAGAAGGGAGGATATGAGGGGGGTGAAGATTTAGGCCTGCAGTGGGAGCAGGAGAAGGACGCTGCTTGGGATGAGATGGTTGTGGGTTTGAGGTCTGGTCTTATTTTGTGGTCCCAGGCTAGGGCTCTTGTGCAATGGGAAGGAACCCCCATTTCTCTCTCCTCTGTACCAAGGAAGAAGACTGACCTGGGGAGGGAATAGGATGTTGCACTTTATTTCATTTGGACTCTGTGACCCCGGAACGGGAAAAATATTTGGATGGTGGCCTCTATCTTCCAAACTAACATACTGGCCAGGTGGAAGAGGCAGCAATGTAGGAAATCTGGAGGATGGATATGTGATCTGTTGGCAGAAAGGTAAAAATGCATTACAGCTGCCTGTGTTTGTAGCATGCCACAGTTGAAAGACCAGCATATGACGTCTCACTTTACTGAGCGGTATGCCATGTAACAGGAAATGCTGCAGACTGAGGCGCCAACTCCGTGGGTGCTCTGGGGCTGGAGCACCCATGGGAAAAAATTGGTGGGTGCTCTGCACCTACCGGCAGCCAAGCGCCCCACCCGCCCTGCCCCAGCTCGCCTTCACCTCCTCCCCTTAGCACACCTTTCCTGCTTCTCCTCCCAGCACTTGCCACCACGAAACAGCTGTTTCGTGGCATAACAAGCTGTTGGGGGGGGGGAGAAGCGGGAACACTGTGCACCCACCGGCTCCAGGAGAAGTTGACACCTATGGCTGCAGAGATTGTTGCTTAGGTATTGCAGAGATATCATCAGTGTTGCTATGATATATGTATTTTGGGACTATTTAAAAACCAAAACAAACAACAACTCAGGATCAGGGCCATAGGCAATAAAGGTGTGTGATGAGGGCTACAGACCTTGGAGTCATGTGATAATATCAGAATCTAAGTATGTGGGGGGCAGAAATTGGTTTTGTATTTTTCACTTAAAATTAGTTTTCTAGTGCAAACGGTTGAAAAACAAGCTTAAAACTATGACCATAAGTGTAAGCAAAGCAGTGATATCTGACATCCTGAAACAAGGGTTCTGAGAGGTGTGAAATGAATCATGCATCACCACGCGGGGTGTTAACACTAACACGGGAAGGTGGAAAGTGGCTGACACCACCCCAGTGGAAGATTTTGGGAGGCAAAGAGTGTAGTGGTTCCTACCTAAACAGATACACCCTAGTTGTTGGGATAAGTACTGGGAGCCCATCTGCTGCCATTCTTGTCTGTCCAGCAGAAGGAGAGGTCCTCTGCTGTGCCAAGTGGCTTGTGACACCCTAATGCAGATATGGAGCTACAAAAATGATTGGGAAAAAGACTTAAAGAGCTTCATCTGTTTAGTTTATCAAAAAGAAAATTGAGGGGTGGCTTGATCCATGCAAAGTACCTTCATCGGGCAAAAATACTGGGTACTAAAGGGCTCTTCAGTCTAGTGGAGAAAGGAATAACAAGAACAAATAACTGCAAGCCAAAGTAGACAAATTCAAATTGAAAATAAGACCCACGTTCACATTGGAACAAACTGCCAAGAGAAGTGGTGGATTTACCATTCATGGAGGTCCTCCAAACAAGACTGAAAGATGTACTTCAGCCAAATACAAGCTTTGGGCTCAATCCAGGGGTAATTCTCTGGCTTCTGATATACAGAAGATCAGACTAGATGACCTCATGATCCCTTCTGGCCTTAAATTCCATGAATCTTATTAGTTCAACTTGTGACTTGAAAACATAAGTCTTTTGCACCTGCAGCTTCAAGCAAATAGGCAAATTGTCAGTAACTGCTTCTAAACTTTACACACAACTGCTTGTTCATGCAAAATTATCATTTTCAAATGTAGCTGGTGCGAGGGTTGCCAGGCGTCTGGTTTTTGATCAGAACGCCTAGTCGAAAAGGGGACCCCAGCATCTCCAGTCAGCACTGCTGACTGGATTGTTAAAAGTCCAGTCAGTGGCATAGCGCAGCTAAGGCAGGCTCCCTGTGGCTCCCGGAAGCAGTGGCATGTCCCCATTCCGGCTCCTCAGCATAGGGGAGCCAGGGGGCTCCGCACACTGCCCCCGCCCCAACCCATCTCTGCAGCCCCCATTGGCAGGGAACCATGGCTAACGGGAGCTTAGGGGGTGGTGCCTGTGGATGGGGCAGCACGCAGAGCTGCCTGGCCATGCTTCTGAATAGGAGCCGGAGTGGGGACATGCCGCTGCTTCTGGGGGCCGCCTGAGGTAAGCGCCACCTGGAGCCTGCACCCCGTATTGTGCTCCAACCGCCTGCTCCAGCCCTGATAGAATCATAGAAGATTAGGATTAGAAGAGACCTCAGGAGGTCATTTAGTCCAACCCCATGCTCAAAGCAGGACCAACCCCAACTAAATTATCCCAGCCAAGACTTTGTCAAGCCGGGCCTTAAAAACCTCTAAGGATGGAGATTCCACCACCTTCCTAGGTAACCCATTCCAGTGCTTCACCACCCTCCTAGTGAAATAGTTTTTCCTAATATTCAACCTAGACTTCTCCCACGGCAACTTGAGATCATTGCTGCTTGTTCTGTCATCTGCCACCACTGAGAACAGTCTAGATCCATCCTCTTTGGAACCCACCTGAAGGCTGATATCAAATTCCCCCTCTCTCTTCTCTTCTGCAGACTAAATAAGCCTAGTTCCCTCAGCCTCTCCTTGTAAATCATGTGTCCCAGCCCCCTATTAATTTTCACTGCCCTCCGCTGGACGATCTCCAATTTGTCCACATCCATTCTGTAGTGGGAGGCCCAAAACTGGACGCAATACTCCAGATGTGGCCTCACCAGTGCCAAATAGAGGGGAATAATCACTTCCTTCGATCTGCTGGCAGTGCTCCTACCAATGCAGCCCAATATGCCATTAGCCTTCTTGTCAACAAAGGCACACTGTTGACTCATATCCAGCTTCTCGTCCACTGTAATCCCCAGGTCCTTTTCTGCAGAATTGCCACTTAGCCAGTCAGTCCCCAGCCCGTAGCAGTGCAAGGGATTTCTCCATCCTAAGTGCAGGACTCTGCACTTGTCCTTGTTGAACCATGTCAGATTTCTTTTGGCCCAATCCTCCAATTGTTTAGGTCACTTTGGACCATATCCCTACCCTCCAGCATATCTACATCTCTCCCCAGCTTAGTGTCATCCGTGAACTTGCTGAGGGTGCAATCCATCTCATCATCCAGATCATTAATGAAGATATTGAACAAAACCAGCCCCAGGACCGACCCTTGGGGCACTCCGCTTGATGCCAGCTGCCAACTAGACCTTGAGCAGTTGATCACTACCTGTTGAGCCTGATGATCTAGCCAGCTTTCTATCCACCTTATAGACCATTCATCCAATCCAGACTTCTTTAACTTACTGGCAAGAATATTGTGGGAGACCGGATCAAAAGTTTTGCTAAAGTCAAGGTATATGACGTCCACCGCTTTTCCCATAGCCACAGAACCAGTTATCAGGTTGGTCAGGCATGATTTGCCCTTGGTGAATCCATGTTGATTGTTCCTGATCACCTTCCTCTCCTCCAAGTGCTTCAAAATGGATTCCCTGAGATCATACTCCATGATTTTTCCAGGGACTGAGGTGAGGCTGACCAGTCTGTGGTTCTTCAGATTCTCCTTCTTCCCTTTTTAAAAGATGGGCACTAAATTTACCTTTTCCCAATTGTCCAGGACCTCCCCTGATTGCCAAGAGTTTTCAAAGATCCCCTGCCCACCTTTTGAACCCCTTAGCTCCAGCTCGGAGCACCCTCCTGCACCCCAAAGCCCTCATCCCCAGCCCCACCCTGGAACACACACTCCCAGCCCAGAGCCCGTACACCCTCCCAACCCCCGCCTCAGCCAGGAGCTCCCTCCCATACTCCAAGCCCCTCGGCTTCACCCCCAGCCCAGAGCCCCCTCCTGCATCCCAAAGCCCTCATCCCCAGCCCCACCCCAGAGCCCGCACCCTCAGCTCGAGCCCTCCCTCCCTGCCGCACCCCAGCCCCCTGAACCAGACCAGTGAAAATGAATGCGGTAGTGAGGGTGGGGGAGAGCAAGTGACAGAGTGGTGGGGGAGGGATGGAGTGAGTGGAGAAGGGGTGGGGCAGGGGTGTTCGGTTTTGTGCAGGTAGAAAGTTGGCAACTCTAGCTGGTGCTCAGGTAGCTGACTCACATGTGCAAATGTTGGCATGCATGCCAGACTTAAACATAAATATATAGGAATTTGAGACAGAAAAACTGGCCAAAATAATCATTTATTAATCATAAAACAGCCAGTTAGCACATCGATCAGATATGTCCTTTAATAAGGACTTGGAATCAGCCTGGGATGTGTGCACTATGTAACTCGGACAAGGTTAGTTAGAGGTTAAATACTGATTAAGTTAACCCTTCCCGCTCTTACATCCAGGACTGGCAAATGCTACATTCTCCAGCTGAAAACACTCCTTTTCTAATAATCTCTAAACGGTCTATATCCTGCCTTCTTGTTTACAATCATATTTGCAGTATTGCTCTGTCTCCAATTTACCATGGAAAAATCCTTTATTTGTTTGAAATTGAAAAAAACAATGCTTGTGAACTAAGAAATTAGCATTGCCAAATAGCAGCTTTTGCAATTGGAGGTGATCTCTTGCCCTTCATTTTTAAATAGTACTCTTGATCTTAGTCTAAAATAAAGGATAGCCTAAAATGAAATACTTCCTGTAACAGAAGAATGTAGTTATTCTTAACATAAGGAAAATGTCAGGCCTATACTCCAGTGACCTTGGGGAGCACATCTAATAGATGGAAAGCAAAATCAGTAACTCAGAAATTAGGCAGTTGTCTGAGGAAGCCACCCTCCTTGCACTATTGCAGGCCTCCTGATTCACAATGGTTTAACTGAGGGGAATTACCAGACAAGAATGATGTACCATTTTGTTCATAGCCACACAGCCTGATTCACAGGATGGTGTCCTTCTAATATTTTTACTCTTCGCTGTTCTTACTTGTTTTTGATTATTCCATCTTATCTGCTCCTAGTCAATAGCTGAATAATATGGTTGTTGTGTTTGGCATAATAGCCCTACTGGTGTGTGTGAGTGAGATAAAGGCACTTTTAAAAAGGGGTCACAACCTTCATCGTGGACTGAGTCTTCTATATGTTTTCAAATTGCATTTAGTCTTGTCTTAAACCTTTCTGGGCTGCACCCTCAACTGATATAAGTCAGTATAGTGCCATTTACTTTGGAGCTAGACTGATCTATCCCTACTGAGGATCTGTCCCTTTGTCTGAATAACATGTGTGACGGGGCAAGGCCAGATAGCTATAGAAAAGTAGTGGGAGATAGATATATTAGCTCCAGGCTAAACAAATCCCTGGTACCAGGTTAAGTGAAATGGAAGCTGCTCCAGGTCAATTAAGACACCTGGGGCCAATTAAGAACTTTCCAGAAGGCAGGGAGAATGCTAGGTTGATTGGGACACCTGAAGCCAATCAGGGGCTGGCTGAAACTAGTTAAAAGCCTCCCAGTCAGTCCGGTGGGTGTGCATGTCAGGAGCTGTAGGAGGAAGTTGTGCTGTTGGAGAGTGCTGAGTAGTACACACCATATCAGGCACAAGGAAGGAGGCCCTGAGGTAAGGGTGAAGTGGAGCTTGAGGAAGTGAGGGCTGCTGTGGGAGAAGTAGCCCAGGGAATTGTACATGTCCTGTTTCTAAAAGGTCAGCTACCATAGCTGATACTATTAGGGTCCCTGGGCTGGAGCCCGGAGTAGAGGGTGGGCCTGGGCTCCCCCCACCTTTGCCCCCTGATTAATCACTGAGACTGTGCAAGGAAGGATAACTTCTCCTCACCTCCCTTTCTGGCTTATGATGAAAATGTCTCAGTAGACTGTGACCCTTGTCTCTAGAGAAAGAAGGGTTATGTGGAGGGTCACAGTGAGCCTCTGAGGCTAGTGAAATCCGCCAGGAAACGTGGGACCCACGGAGGCAAGGACAGAGCTTTGTCACACAGACTATGGGTATATCAATCAGCAGCAGTGTCTCAAAGGATACATCTTGTTTTCTTTTGGATTAATGACACCAAGCAGTCACATTAGGTTTCTGGGTTCTGTTTCCAGTTCTACCACCAAATTCCTAGTGACCTTCACAAGCCATTTAACCTGTATGACCTCACCTGGGAAATGGGGGTAACACTATTTGCCAACATTTCTTAGAGCCATGGTGAAGGCACAGTGCATCTGCATTGAAGAGGCTGTCCATTCTGTAAATCCCTCGGTCAGTGCAAAACTCAAGGGTTGGGAGATCTCCCTTCTATAGGGAGGGCAACACCCCATCATACTAGAAGAAATGGAGAAAATTCAGAGACTTCCACCATAGGGAAAGATATTCTGTTGGATAGGAGGAAACTGGTCTGACCGTCTTTCTATCTTTGAGTATAACCTTACAGTATCTTTGATTATAACCTTACAGTAACGTTAGGCAAATCTCAGTCTGCTGGTAAAGAGAAGAATAGCATATCTTGACCATAAAATAAAATAAAGATAAAGCATGTGTAAAATAAGACATGCACTAATAACCCTTGTTAAAGGGGTGCTGTCCGAAATATGGGAAGCTGCAAGCAACACTGCCATTAATGTACTTAAGGAAAACAGGCTAAATGTTTGGATGCAACATTTTTCAGCTGCTCAAAATATAGCCACACGTAGCCTTGACAAATGGCTCAGTGAAACTACAGGTAGTTATAACACACACAAATAGAAAATATTTACTGTGTGTGAAATTGGGATAGTGTAACTCAGTCACGCTAAATATCCTCTTTCAAGACTGTTGATCCAATTGAGAATTTTGGATATTTTTGTGGAGATTGTATTGGAAAAAGGATAATGGGGGTATTTGGATTTGTTCAAAAATAGAATAACCAGCCAGTCTGATATATGTCCCTTGGAGGATTTATTATCTCTGTTTTCTTTATTACAAATAAGCTGTCTGCTGTGATAATTCTTAATATTAATAATTTATCAAATTTGGAAACTAACTCAGTCCTCAGTTTTTTCAGCATCTTCTCATACTCTTATGAAATTCCCCTGCAGCTCACCAACCAGAAATTATTTATTTTTATAGCTATAGGTGTGCATAGTCCTTTACCAACAAACTATGGTTCAGAGAGGAATGCTTCATAACATGTATGGCACATCCAAGGGAATTATTAATTGATTTTAATGCTGCTTTACTAATGGACTCTTCAAGCAGCCATCTTTCTATAATGATGGGGGGAGGGAAGGAATCAATTAAAAAAAATGGATGAGAAATAGAACAAATTAGTCTCCTCTTGCCACAAAAGGAACTGGTGCTTCATGTGATTTCACTTGTAATAGTATACTAAATGGCACAAAGAAAAGGAGGACTTGTGGCACCTTAGAGACGAACAAATTTATTTGAGCATAAGCTTTCGTGAGCTACAGCTCACTTCATCGGATGCATTCAGTAGAAAATACAGTGGGGAGATTTGTATACGCACAGAACATGAAACAATGGGTGTTACCATACACACTGTAAGGAGAGTGATCACTTAAGGTGAGCTATTACCAGCAGGAGAGCAGGGGTGGGGGTGGGGGAAACCTTTTGTAGTGATAATCAAGGTGGGCCATTTCCAGCACTTGACAAGAACAGTAGGAGGGGAAATAAACAAGGGGAAATAGTTTTACTTTGTGTAATGACCCATCCACTCCCAGTTTCTATTCAAGCCTAAGTTAATTGTATCCAGTTTGCAAATTAATTCCAATTCAGCAGTCTCTCGTTGGAGTCTGTTTTTGAAGTTTTTTTGTTGAAGAATTGCAACTTTTAGGTCTGTAATTGAGTGACCAAAGAGATTGAAGTGTTCTCCAACTGGTTTTTGAATGTTATAATTCTTGACATCTGATTTGTGTCCATTTATTCTTTTACGTAGAGACTGTCCAGTTTGACCAATGTACATGGTAGAAGGGCATTGCTGGCACATGATGGCATATATCACATTGGTAGATGTGCAGGTGAACAAGCCTCTGATAGTGTGGCTGACAATATTTCACACTAATAAATTACATTTTTGTGCTGCTGTAAAATATAAATATTTCTGATTGTTTCAGCCTGGAATGTACATTGTGACAGAACTGTAGCTGCTCAGAGAAAATGTTCTTTTGTACTAAAGAAACCATTTTTAACATTTCTCTTAACTTTGTTAAAAACAATAACACACAACTGTTTCTCCAAACACTGATTCATAACTTAAAGACCAACAGTGACCTCTAGTGGGATAAGTAAAATTATGTTAAGGAGGACTTGTGGCACCTTAGAGACTAACCAATTTATTTGAGCATAAGCTTTCGTGAGCTACAGCTCACTTCATCGGATGCACCGGAGCTGTAGCTCACAAAAGCTTATGCTCAAATAAATTGGTTAGTCTCTAAGGTGCCACAAGTCCTCCTTTTCTTTTTGCGGATACAGACTAACACGGCTGCTACTTTGAAAACTAAAATTATGTTACTTCCCAGAAAAAGAAGGCTGATGTCCTGTAGCCTTGGGAGTCACAAAACAAACTACCCAACAAAAATTGGATAGCACCTGTACGTTACCAGTGCCCCCCAAAAAGGAGAGATGGCATTTAGTAATGTAGTACATTATTGAAATGTGTGTGTACATGTAAAAGACATACAAGTCCAATTTTAATATAACTTAGTGTTTCTCCTCTAGAATGTTGTTCAAATAGCAAAGCAGTTTGCATGCTAGAACAAGGTTTCGGCTATAAAAAGGAAATATGTAATGCAGCTGAAGACAAAAGTCTTCAGAATAATGCAGAGAAAAGGTTTGGAAAAATGATAAGCAGATATGATCAGTATATGATGAATGTTGTGTGTTTAACTTTCCCCATTTGACTTACTATTGACGTGCTTAAACGTAACAGTCATTTAAGTGCTTTTGTTGGATTGCGGCCAGCATGAATATTTTGCTGGATCAAGCAAGCTGGAGCAAAGACAAGCAGTGCAGCAGGTACAGCTACATTATGGAGCGGGGTGGGAAAGGGAAATCCAAGACCTAGCTGGAGTTTCCCATTCTCCTCCATACAGAGGTAGAACTGTGTGAGTCCTTCTCTGGACACAACAGGGTTCATGAGGTTCCCCCCAACCCACATGAGCTTGAGGATAAAAACTATTGGGAGTGGTCACCCAGAACTGAGCCAGCAGGAACAGAGACAGGGAACTACTGCATAAACTCTTGGACACTTAGGTCATTGGAGTCTGACAGCTTTAAGACAGTCTCTCTGCTGTTCATTCAGATGCCCTCCCATCCCCCTCCCACAGTCTCTTCACTTCTGTCAACCTGCCCTTTTCTTTCCCTCTCCCTTTTCCCTTCTCTCCATTCAGCTAAATCCTTCTCGGCAAAACCCCACTCAAACAAAACAAGGAATGAGAAACTAACAAAGAAATCACGGAACTAGCGTTACTTTTGCAAACCATCATGTCTGTATGTTTGTTATATCCCTTCCTACCCAACCCTCTGTCTTGTCTGCTTAGACTGTAATCTCATGGGGCAGGGTCTGTCTTACGCTACCTGGATGGTGTCATGCACGGTGGCGGCCTCAGTCCTGGTTGTGGTCTCTAGTTATGTCTGTAAAACAAATAATAAAAATAGCAATTTGATAACAGAAACAACTCTGATCTGACACAGCATTGCCATAATATTAAGCAATCTTGCTTTCTTTGCTATTTATTTTGGACACATTTCTGCTTGGATCCACATGACAGTTCTTAATTTTGGTGTTCTGTTCCCTTTACATGCATATGAACTGTAATCGACAGCAGCAGGAGTAGGGAGCATGTCAATCTAAGCAATAGGTGTAGGATTCAGAGCCTACAGATCTAAGTGCTGCTCTTTATGATGAGCCAGCACAAGCACTAAGAGCAAAACACTTCTCATGTTCTCTCAGTGAATCTTGCTGTCAGTATTCTGCTCTCTAAGTGTGTGTAACTCCCATTCCCAGTTCTGCATGTGTACAAAGAGCAGGATGCTGGATTGCACATTTGCTGGGCAAGTTTTTATCTATAGTATTAAATAACTGTATGCATTCCTCACCTGTGGTCGCAGCTGGTGTAACAGCTGCAGATTTGACTGAGGCTCCATAAGACTTATCAGGACTCAAGACCATGGATTAAGGGAGTGTTTCCTCTGTGGAAAGCCTTGGGCTCCCCTTCATTGACCAACCAAGATTATTTGGTGTTGGCATTTACAAAGCCCAATTAAAAGAAGTGTGCGATTTATCTTAGGTATGTCTGACACTCCATTAATGCAGTAAGTGAGAGCCTACCAGTCTTTAATGTAGTTATCCTCAACACCCCTGGGAAGTATGGTTGTTGTTGGGTCTTCCAACAGTTATTTTTAGTTAGCATGTTGGGTCTTGCAGGCCAGCACCCTAACCACTAGACTATCCTATCCTTACGTATGATAGCTGCTACTGATATATTTAGACTGAAGTTGCATAAAGAATATATACAAATACCAGCTACAACTGGCTGCTATGTAAGAAAAAGAGGGGCATGAGTTCAGATGTTATTAGCTTTCTGGCTCTTAAATTCAGACATCCTTTGCTGGTCAAGGCTAATAACTGTCAAGAGTGAAAGTTTTCACCTGTTTAATGATGAATTAGAATCCAGATTACTAGTGTTAACGTTTGAAATAAATCTATGAATTTTACCAACTTCCTACTTTACTAATTATGGTGTAGTTTAGTGATTGCAAGACTACTTACTTATGGAAGCAAGTAGATATTTCACTTTGCATCACAGATACAAGTCTGCATCATTGTATCTATATAGATAGACAGATGTTTTGGAGGAGGTTTTTAATGTTTTTTGCCTTGTATATTCTAGTTATATTTAAATTGGTCATGAATATTTCCAGAGGTGTTAGCAAAGCTCTTTTCTCAAGTTATGCATTTGGTATGGAAACTAATTCAATGTACCTTTTCCAGAAATTGTGGGTCTATGGCAAGCAGGTGGTCAATTACAGTTTTCAACTAAGGTTCTCACAGTTAATAGACATTTTAAGGAGAACCACTAGTGGGTAACTTACATTGTGGTAAGTACTACCTCATATGCAACCCTAATTTGTGTAGCTTACATGCACATTGCATAGCATTATTGTATATTTAAAACCCATTTACTAAAAAGAACAAATCCCATATGAAATACTCTACATACAATACTAAAAAACTTTCTCTGTAAATGAAATCCACCGTCAATTTCAACTATAAGGAAGTCTATAATAAACACTTAATTCCAATCCTGCCCCACAAGAAGTCCCCAAATGTATAATTCATATGCATAAGTATCAAATCAATGGGCAGAGCTGCAGGAGGAAAAGCAAGAGCTGGTTTTGCAGTGAAGACTAGGAAGGAGGCTGCAGGAATGGGAAAAGGACAACGGTAGGATGGCCAGAGGAGCAGCACATGTGGAAGGAGCAGCCAAAGCGAGAAAGGGGATGCTGTTGGTATACAGAAGAGTAGAAGGTGAGCCCTCCCAGGGCATGAATCTAGAGTTTATCTCTAGGTGTTACATACTTTAAAAAAGGGTGTGCACATCTGTGTTTCAACTATGGCAATTTAATCCCAGTTAGGGAGGTTGAGTATTTTAACTGCTCAAGTTTGATACTAGTCACTAAAACTGGAATCTGACTCTGACATCTTTATCTATCTATTCTGGATGGAGCTGTGTATACTAATTATTATCTGCACCCTATAAATACCAATACATGTAACAAAGGAAGACCTGGGCACTGTACAAAATGCCACCATTATTAAAAGTGTCTCTACAAAGTGGGGAAACTTTCAGATAGTCTAAGACTCCCTTTTCCCTTCCTATGAATCCTCACTATCCCATGTTAGAGGTTATCCCTTCACCCTCCCATTCTCTGGTCCTTCTCGCGTGAACAGAGAGCAGCAATTCCCAAAGTCCAAAGGTGCAAACAATTTGATGTTTATTGGGGTGAACTTCCAGCAAGCAATAATTCCAATTTCCTTCCTCAGTGTCCCCCTTCCCAGCTCTGATGCCACTGAGCCTTGCCTGTGCCCCTGTTCCCATTCCCCCACCCCCTTGGCAAAACATGATTCCAATCCCCCCCCCACCCCTTTTACTTCCTGATTGACTGCAGACTATATAGTAAAACTTGAGTTCTGCTTAGCTATACCTTAACCAATCATTTTCCTGAAATTTAACTAATCAGTCCTAACATTGTAACATGATTATTTAACCAATTATATCCCACCACCTTAATTGGTTTACACCCAACAAAATTAATTATACAGCGGACAGAAAGAATCATAGAAACAGACAGAGATTATACAGATAAACAATAGGGAAATGGGGACTACAGTGATAGAACAACAAAGAAATGAGGATTTCACACCCCAGCTATTGATAAGTGAGTTCTTGCCAGACAGGATGCTATCAAACTAAGGTTTCAGAGTAACAGCTGTGTTAGTCTGTATTCGCAAAAAGAAAAGAAGTATTTGTGGCACCTTAGAGACTAACCAATTTATTTGAGCATAAGCTTTCGTGAGCTACAGCTCACTTCATCTATCAAACTAAGTTTTCTTTAAATCTTCTTTATCTGGTGGTGATAGGCATTATCAGGACAGGATTGTATTCCTAACAGCCCAATAGCACCTTATTTCAATGTGACTAGTGTGAGGATGTGACCATACGCTTCCCAGTTTATGGCTGCCTCTGCTGCTTAGCTTAAGAACAGGGCCTCAGACTGTCACAGTGAGAGAAGGCCCTTACACAGGCAGACAGTGATTCTGATTCTTTCTTTTATCTCTCTATACCTAGCTAAATGGTAAACATATACCTAAATTCTTAAAGTATAGGCCTTTACAGGCAAGCCTGAATATCTATATCCTAACATCGCAGTTAAAAAAACATTAAAATAATATGGTGAAGGACCCCTTCCACACCAACTACCTACACACCCTCCTACCTACCACTACTTAGATGTAGAGGCAGGTCCTCTTGTGGTGTTTGCCTTTCCTTTCACTAGAGTCCATAGATTCTGCCTCTGGCAAGAAGCCTTTTCAGAGGGCCAGACAGGTGGCCTTCAGCTATCCCTTTATTTTCTTTTCCTTCCTCCCACCCTTTTGTTCAAGTGGACAGAGTAACTGTGTTGCAGGTGGGTGCTTTCCATTCTGTTTTTTTCCTTTATCCAGGGCCAAGATTATGAGCAGATTCCATCCACTTCTGTTTTGAGCTACCATTTGCGCTGGTTGGGTGTTGTCTGGATGGTGATATATTGTTGTGATGCTTCCCAGAGTTACCCAGCGTGGGAGGCACCTTGCCACTACCTGCGCTTAGCATGAGAAAGCTTGTCTGTGAGTGCTGGGTATCAGCTCCCCTCTTAGCAACACAAGCACTTCCCTCTTAGCTTACCCAGGTTTTCCTGTCCTTCTGCAGGTAAGCAATAGGCACACTCTGACCCCCAAGCACTCTGAGCATCACCCTGGAGTGTCCAGCTGTTCCACTGGACACTCACAGGATTCACAGGTTTGCTGCTCCCAAAGGAACAGTACCCCCCAGCTGAGCAGTTACACCTTGTTCCTAGCCCAGCTTACCACTCAATACTTAGATATGTTTATAGTGAAAACAAGTGAAGGTTTATTTGACAAAGAGTAGAGATTCTAATGAAAGCAAGTAGAACTGTTGGAAACAATATGGTTATATAAAAAACAAAATCATAAGGTTCATTCTATCACCTAGACATAATTAACAAGATACTTTCCTGTGTGAAGTTTTGCTCACCCAAAGTCTTTGCAGCATTTTCTAGCCAGGTTGGCTGAGGCTCTCATTTCAAAAGATAGAACACACTGACAGTTCATCTCCTCGGTGTCCTTGGCTTCTCAGTACCCTGAGTTATACCCCCAAAATCCATTGTCTTTACATGTAAACAGGATACCCCTCTGCTGTTTTGTTTTTTTTTACTGCAGCTCTCCGATCTTGTGATTTCACAATCTCTTGATTAATATCAGGCTCAGTGGTGCAAATAGGCCTGAATTGTGATACATACAATGCACAGTACGCGCTTGACCAGACAGAGAAATGAGCATCTCCTACCCCCTGCCAGAACAGAATCTATCAAAGGCCTGTCACCTCCTGATGACCTGCTTTTAATATCAAGGCTTTAAGAATGTAATTTCCAGTATAGATACATAATTTCTCACAAAATGTATGTATGGATAATATTTAATGACTGTGTTGACCAGTAAGCTACTGGCTCTCAGTAGATACCATACATGGCACCGTTTGATGAATTACCATGCATAGACTTGACCCAAGGGATTGCTGTAAAATCCTATTGATCCTTTCTGTGTCCTGAGTCAGTTGGCATCAAGAAACCCCTGGATCTTGTCTCTGTTAAACTAATGTCTCCTTGGACATCCACAGCCCCCTCTCACCAGGTACCCTTCCATAGAGGACAATTTTAGGCAATTGGTACAAAGTCTTTCTATTAACATGGCCAAACAATTGTTATCTGGCACCCTTTGAGTGTAGTCACACCATGCATTTCCAGTCTTCTACATATGTCTTCATTTCTTAATCTATCTAGCCTGCACACCGATTTAAGTTTCCAAACATCTATAGTAAGGCATGTAAACATTCTGCTGGCAGTAGTTGTCTACTTGCCAATATTACCTTCATAGAGGTTGTCATATGGTAGGACCCAAAGTAGCAGAACTGTTTACTTGTTCAATGTATAAACTGTTAATGACTAGTTTCTTGGGATTTTTTTTATGTTACCATTAGTTTGGTCTTTTGTTCATTTATTTTTAATCACCGGTCTCTGGCTGCTAGTTGCTGCTGCTTGGTTGTATTCCTACATAGGCATTATCCATACAATATCATCTGCAAAGGCAAGGTGACTGATAATTTGCCTTGATGCCATGCAGCCCCCATCAATGTTACTAAAGGAGTTGGACCAAATGTTTTCCATTGCCTGCTATTGACAAATCGGTCTCGGTATGTGGCTTGCTGTCCTAGAAATGCTGTGAAATGGAGTGAGGGAAGGATTTGTCTACTTCTTCCACCAAAGATTGAAGATGGGAGACTTGGTCAGCTGGTCAATCCAAAGAAGTCAGGATAGGCAGTGGTTACAGTAGACTGAAACTGAAGGTGAGCTCTCCCTGCATCAGCAGAGGGAAGAAATTGTGAAGAATTATCTTTCAGTTTAATATAAAATTGCAGATTCTGACACCAGTATCAACCCTCTGCTGAGCAGTAGTAGAGGTCCAGGGCTTTGCCAGTGTAATCAAAACATACCACACTGTATTTACATGCATACACTGGAACAGAGGGGGTCAAACAGTATTCAGGCTATCCCTTCTTCAAGGAATCTTGGCCCAACATCAATGCCTAGTACTGTGGGAGTAACTTTGCCTGAAGAATTAACTCTAATTGGAGACCAAGGCAAAGACAGCTCTCCAGAAGCTTTCAACTTCTATTCCCAGTTCAGCCATTGGCCTGCTGGGTGACCTTAGACAGGTAACATCTTTATGCCTCAGATTCCTTATCTGTGAAATGGAGGTAATGATACTACCTTTTGAGAAGCCCATTGAGATCTATATAATTATGAAAAGCACTGTAAAAGAACTATTTATTACAGAAAACCTTGCTTAGCAACTAACACAGCGTCTTTGGCTACGACTGAACACTTGCTCACACACTAAGAAAAAACTTGGATGACTGTAACTGATGATCCCTGCCATCACAATACCACACATGTTGTAACTTATGGTGTGCACATGTGCCTACCTATATATTAGGGATGGATTAACTTTGTGTTGATCTAAGTGGGTCTACAATTAGTTCAGATCTCTAACCCTTTTATAATGTAGCCTATCTTTGAAGGATGGTTTGGCCTACAAACGCCCTGTTAAGGCTAAAACACTGTACTGGTATCCTTGCTTCTGGGAATCTTCCTGTAGCTTTTGTCAAGTATGATGCCATTTTTCATGGGCATCTGTGGGAGAACTTCCCTTCTTTCCACTGTAACAGAGCCCATTGCCGTGTATGCAGTGTTTGACTGCCTATATTATATATATATATTTGCCCAGACAGATGCCAGACTAATGTGTGAATTCCACATAATTATAGCCTTAATGGAATTTTAAACACTACAAGATTTACAAAACTGTCTGAAAACAAATATGCACAGTATGTTCCACAAATAGAGCAATCTCCCTGATAAACCTTTACAGCAACTTTTGCCTGCCTAATTGACACAAACTTAGGGAGAGAATTCTAACATTGCCAGAAAACCTTTGAAATACGCTTTTTTTTTCTTTGCTTTAACTGGTTGGTAGAGATGTTACAGTTAATGGTTCCTGAGTGTGTTTGAAAATTTCCAGTCATTCCATTTACACTATAAACATAGCAAGGATTGCATGTTTACATTAAAATATTATATCTGGGCCAGTTGTGATCATAGTTAAGAGGCTGTCAGCATTTCCATTATAAACCCAATTTAAATTTCCTGGCCTCTGTCAGTTTAAAGAATGTCATTAAGGATACTACTTAAACATAATTAAATATGACATAATTAAATACAAAAACTAACTTGAAACCTAACTGGCAATTGCTTTTTTTAATACTTTTCCCAAAATATCTAACTTCCCCACTTATGCACATACTCCTGTTTTGGACTGTCCTTGTATTCTGAAGACTTTCTGTAATTTGGTGTCAGAATTAATAGTTTAAGTAGTTTTATGGGGGTGGGGGGTTATACTTTAAGAAGAGGACAAACTCATATGATCAATGCACCTATCCACACTCTGTCAATTCCAATCTCACCTTCCTTTAGCACTTGGCCTTCTCTCCTGAAGCAAGTTGAGGTAAATTATTTATATAACTTGTTTAAATTCAGTTGTCTTAATGCCTGTTCTTGGCAAAGTCACAAGATCTTCTCTGCTCTTGTGTGTGGTATAGCAGCTGCTAGCCATGGATACCATGGTAACTCCATCTAATTACTTGTAGATCTAGGCCTACAGCATGCTGGGATTGGCTGCTCAGCAATGCACACCAGAAGTAGCCAGCAAATTGCTTTGCAACGGACAGGCAACCTGATAAGATTTCCACCAAAATGGTGGGATATAAAGGTAGTCCCCAGCAGTAATTCTTGAAGGTAAATTGTAATAGTATACCTACACAGCAACTGGACACCTGCAGCTGACCTGTGCCAGTCAACTTGGGCTTGTGGGGCATGGGCTGTGGGCTCAGGCTGGAGCCCAAGCTCTAGGACCCTGCATGTGGGAGGGTCCTGGAGCTTGGGCTCCAGCCCAAGCCTTGAAGTCTACATAGCAATGGAACAGCCCCACAGCTCAAGCCCCACGAACCCAAGTTGGCTGGCACAGGCCAGCAGCAGGTGTCTAGTTCCTGTGCAGATATACTTTAAGTGGACAGACTCCTCCTCCACTTGTCCAATCAGACCAGATTAGTGGATGGCATTTTACAATGACTGCTCCATAAAGGGTCTCTTCCTCTACATCCAAGATTTTTCTTAAACAACTTGTGTTGGGTGTCCACCTTCAGACACCTTTTAAAGGAGTGGGGGGTTTTAGGGCTGGTGCTCAGCATTTTCTGAAAATCTGGACTCTCTCTAAGGTGTCACAAGTTGGGCACCAAAAATTACTTAAAATCTTGGTCTGACAGCTCAGCCATGGAGCAAGAGAAGCAAGCTCACAACCCACTTATGTAGAAAAGAGGCTGGGGAAGTTGAAGATAGTTCTGGCTGTGTGAGCAAAAGGGGTAAGGGTGATAGAAGAAACTGGTCAGTTATGGCTGAGGCTTGGTTCATTCAACCCCCCAAATCAAAGCCAAACTTGAGCAGTCCAATTGTGTGCAAAAAAACAATGTTCTCATAGCTGTACTCCCAGCCCCCAGGTGGGGGGTGCATAGCTGTCTTGGGCCTGGGACAAAGATTGATTAGACTAGTGTAAGGTTGCCCCTAGTAGACTCGTGTTCTGTAAATAACCCCTCTAAAATCCATTATACACTCTCTTCCAACACACATTTCATTGTAACATGTAAAACAGATTGTAGAGTGACCTGTATTTTTTTAAGAACTTAAAGACACTAGTCTTCAGTATATTGTAGATTAATTGACTGTGAAATTACAGTTTAAACAGCAGAACCTCTTTAAAGTTAGGACTGTAAAGAAGTAGCCAAACAAATAGGTTTTTATTTCTTAGGAAACAGTAAAAACAGCTGAAATTTTCTTTCAAATTTTGACCAACATTTAGACTAAAGACCCAAAGGAGTAAATCAGATTATCAATTCCTGACAAAGATTACAGTGATGTATCCATGCTGGTCCCAAGATATTAGAGAGAATACAAGGCTTACTTATAATATTGTTTCTGCAACTTAGATAGAGAATTTGCTATCACTAATTTTAAAAGGCTTCAGTATTTATGCTGTAATCTTTTTTTTTTAGCAAGAGAAGGTGGGTGAGGTAATATCTTTACTGGACCAACTTCTGCTGGTGAAAGACACATGCTTTGCTTTGGACAGGTAGCTGTACACATGTAGCTCAAAAGCTTGTTTCATTCACCAACGTAAAATTGTAAAGTGAAATAAATAAAGACACTCAAAATCCCTTGAGTTTCTTGATTTTTTTCAATATAAAACTAACTAAATTTCCCTCTTTCACACAACCCACCTTTTCTACTTTTTTGTATATTTTGGGGATCCACTACTAATAAGCAAAGTAGGAAGGAAGTCTACTCCCTTAAAGACCTTTTACCTTAGATTTGAGATTACCAGCCTCCTTGATTCCCTCCTCACCCCACCCACCACCTTCCCATGGGAAATGAAGGTCGGTTTAGCTACTCACTGAAATCCAGGAGGAGGGATTTTCAAGTCACAGAGGCCTCCTTTTCTCAGAAAACATTACTGATAAATGTGTGGCAGTAGGAGCTGAGGGCAGCTAGGATTGAGGAAGGTTGAATGGAAAAGGCGGGAACAGTCCCAGTTGACCCAAAGCCCGGTGACTTCTATAGAACTAAAGCTGGTGTTATGGAACTTCAGTCATGGATCAGGACCCCATTGTGCTAGGTAGAGCTGGGGGAGCAGGGAGGGAAACCAGATTTTTCACTTTGTTTTTTGAACTTACAACATTCTCCACAATCAATAAATGAATATTTCCACAAAAATAAATTCCCGAAACAATTTCCTTTTGGGTCTGTCAATGCTTTTTGTTCTGATTTTTGTTTTAATTTACATTAAGTTACATTACAAAAAGTTGTTTCAAAATGGAAAATCAAAACATTCCATTCCAAAAAGGATGTTTTAACCTTTTCAACGTTTTTTTTCCAATTTTTCTTTTGAAACAAACTATAGTCAAAGTAGACTTGTTTCCACAAAATGTATTGCTTCCGATGAATTGCCGTTTTCCAATTGGGGAAAAACATTGTTGGAGAAATGTCTTACCAGCTTGAGTGCTAGGCTCTATACAGACAAGTAACAACAACTTATTACAAAACAAAACAAAACAGGCTTTTCAGTAACAGAACACCAGACTAGGAGAATGTCACATGGATTGTGGTCTTCTTCTGAAAGTTTCATACAGGTTCACTACGGTCAAGGCTCATTCAGCTGCACTATACACAATGCTGCAGTCAGCTATTGCTTGTTTGCCTCTCTTCTTTTTTTGTCTCTGTTTGGTCTCCTCATTATAGAATCCATTGTTAATTATTTGTATTACAGTTGTTCCCATTATGAAGGGCCTGTCTGCTGAACAAGGTACAAATATCAAATCAGACACCCTTTATCACGAAGACTAAGTCCAGGA
This sequence comes from Chelonia mydas, assembly GCF_015237465.2. Classification (NCBI taxonomy): domain Eukaryota; kingdom Metazoa; phylum Chordata; order Testudines; family Cheloniidae; genus Chelonia; species Chelonia mydas. The sequence goes on from NC_057849.1 coordinate 290,299,249, forward strand.
GACAGCAGGAGGGAGAAGGGGAACAAACTCTGAGGGTAATCCTAAGACTACATGTTTATCTAAGCTTTTTAGTGCCCAGCATAATTTCTGATCCAACCAAAACCTTTTCATTTAAACTTAAATTAAACCCATTTCATTTAAATTTACCTCAGCCTGTTTCCAATGGCTTTTTTTAACCAGTTTTTTCCCCCTAGTGCACCACTGCCTGTGAAGGATACAAAAAGCAAAATTCTTTCTTTTGCCAAAGATATGTTCATGGCAGGGTGGTTTCTGGCTCCCTGAATGTGAGGGTCAGCCCCAGTTCTGGTGCTACAGAGGGTATGCCTACACTGCAGTCGAAGGTGTGATTGTAGCACATGTAGACCCGAGCTAGCTTCAGTCTAGTAAGCACTAGTACCAATAGCAGTGTAGCTGTGGTAGCACAGGCTGTCAAAGCCCACCCTGGGTATTTGGGCAGCTAGCCTATGCTGAAGTCCATGATGCTTCAGTTTCACTGCTGTTGGTACTAGTGCAAGCCAGATTACACGCGCTGCAATCACACCTGCACTTGCAGTGTAGCTATACCCTTAGATCTGTTTCTGGGCAGTCAGGGCAGGTCAAATGTGTGAGCACTATGCCTGGTTTTTCTAGAAGCTGATGTGTAAAGTGTCTGCCCATTAATTTTTAGGGACATTTAGAAAAATTTGAGGCTTTTTAAGTATCAGAGCATTATAGAAAGTAAAACTATCTGTTCAGAAAAAAGCCTAGATTGATCAACTAATTGATCACTGAGAATGGTTGGTAATAAGCAATTCAAAACACAAGTTATTCCAAAGATGAGTTATTACTGGTTTCACTCCAGACTTTGTTCACTTTACTGTTCTCCTTAATCTGTTACTGAATCTGTACAGAAAGAAAAGACTTACAGACTGCAGTATGTATGTGATAAGGTCCTTGAAGTGAATGGCTGAAGTTTGTGTTCAGTCAGTGGCTATGTCTACACCAGAGATGGAAAGTGTAATTTCCAGCATCAATAGAAGTGCATAGAACAGAAGTGTAGATGTGGTGGCTCAAGCCGCAGGACGGGCTAGCTGCCTGAGTATGTATCTAGAGTCTTGGACTTGAGACAGCTAGCCTGTCCCACCACTTGGGCCATCACGTCTACACTTCTACTCAAGCTGGAAATCTCACCTGACATGTCAAGTGTAGACATAGCCACTCATTGAATGTGAATTGACTGGTTGAAGTCTGTCTATACTGGACATGATCTTCAACTTGAGTAGATGTGTATAGAATGGAAGTGAAGTCGTGGTGGCCCAAGCAGTGGGATGGGTTAGCTGCCCCAAGTATGATCCCATCTGAGGCCCTATGTATGTATTCAGGTGGCTAGCCTGTCAGACTGCTCGCACTGCTCTGGCTACATTTCAGCTAGTATGGGAATGGCTCCTCGAATTGGAATTTACTCCTTCCAGCTCCAGATGTACCCTTATATTCCATAGGCTTCTTGACAAAAACTTTTAGGAACATCAAAGTCCAAAAAGAAATGGATGGTGTGGTTGTCCATGTCAATCATGGATCATAAGCATTAGAATGATTGATCTCAAACAGTGTTTTTAAATAAGAGCTAATAACATCCAGATAAGCTGTCACTAAAAGGTTCAAATCTTATTGTGCTTCCAATTTAATTCTTGCCTGTTACTCCAGTATTGTAAAAGTAGTGGTAATAAGGAAAACTAGATGGGCTTGGATCATTTTCAAATACTACTTGAACATGAAAGTGTGAAGCTTCAGAATGAAACCAGACCATTTAGGATTAGCATTTCCAATCCCTCATATTTTGTCTGTGACACATAATAGTGTAGTCTCCTGTGGGTTGTAATGCTTTGGTCTTATTTCAGTTGTTGCAGTTAGTGGGTAGGGGCTGGATGATGTTGGTTTCCTGTGATATACAGGAAGTCAGGCTAAATCTAGTGGTCCCTTCTGGCCTGAAACTCTGACTGTGATTTTTGTCATGCTGTCCTTTTTCAAACTGGGCAGAGGGAAAGTTTGAATGACAGAGGTATGAGTTTCCATGACAAAAATGAAATATTTAATTGTTTTTCTACAGAATAAAACAGTGCCAGCCGACTTTAGTCCACCTTAACATAAAGACAAGTGTTGCTATCTTCATTTGTACAAATGGTGATTTCTATTGCATACACAAGAACTATTCCCATTCAGCAAAACCGTTGCCCAATGTCACAGAATCATAGAAATGGAAGGGACCTCGAGAGGTAATCTAGTCCAGTCCACTGCCTTCAAGGCAGGACTAATTATTATCTAGACCATCCCTGACAGGTGTTTGTCCAATCTGCTCTTAAAAATCCCCAGTGATGGAGATTTCACAATCTCCCTAGGCAATTTATTCCAGTGCTTAACTACTCTGATAGGAAGTTTTTCCTAATGTCCAACCTAAACCATCTTTGCTGCAATTTAAGCCCATTGTTTCTTGTCCTATCCTCAGAGGTTAAGAAGAACAATTTTTCTCCCTCCTCCTTGTAGCAACATTTTATGTACTTGAAAACTGTTATCATGTCCCTTCTCAGTCTTCTCTTCTCCAGACTAAAAAAAACCCATTTTTTCAATCTTCCCTCATAAGTCATGTTTTTTAGATCTTTAATCATTTTCAGGGGTAGGAGAAAAGGAATTCTGATTTTATTTTTAAAAAGAAATGGGCTTGACCATATGTGGGTGAGATGGCAGTGCTTACACTTGGTGAAGTGCTTAAGGTAATCAAGGAACAGTTGATGCTGTTTGGAATTAACTGGGTTTTTTAAAAGCAGATTTTCTAGTAAATTGCAACCTCTGTGTGGCCTTTAGGAGATGTAAAAGGGCCAAAAACTGGCCACAAGTGCCCAGCAGAGAATTCCCCAGACACAGGGAAATTGCCTGCTGCTACAACTGTGTCACTGCTGGAATCTCTGTGGTTCTCACCAAATTGAGGACTTGTTTAATCTCTATTTGTTTAAAGAACCCTTCCTATGTATGTGTCACAGATAAGACTTCTCTCAGATAGAATTGTATGCATACCCCAAAAGGAGATCTGCTGCACTTTAATGATTTACAGAAGTGGCATCACACTCTCTGTAGCAGGGGACTGACTTCCTTATTTAATTATGGGCTGTGTGTCAGGGTATACATTTAGGACAACATAGTACACTCAGACCACTGTCAATCTCTCACTGTCAATGGGAGGCTTGCACAAAACATCAAGGGTAGAATATGGCTGCCTTTATAGTAAAAAACCACTTAAATCCTGAGGTTGTCTAAAGGGCAGAGCACCATTAACTTGAAGAATTCTCATTTGTGCCGAACTTTGTCTCACTCAGCAGTCCTCCAAAGGAAAATATGCTTGCCTTCTGGACCATCAATATTTTTCTCCCCTGTGTTTGTTCCTTCACCTATCTTCCTTTTTCTTTTGCTCCCTCTTCCCGTCCATGTGCTTCTCTCTATACTTTCTTTCCTGTAGCAACACTCAGTTCCCAGTCAGTGTGCTTTACTCTCATCCCTACCCCATTCCATCTGCCAAAATGAAAAACAATGAAACAACTTATGATGACATTTCAATAATGACCTTTTAATTTGCAGGTGCAATTCCCCCCCCCCCCCCCCCCCCCGCCCTCCCCCAAATTTGCAAATGGTAGTTGACTTGCAGATGAAAAATTACTCTGTTGGGGTCCAGCTAAGAGTGAGATTTTCAGAGTAGTGCAGAGTATTTTGGCAATTAATGGAAGAGGTGTGGCTCAATCCCCTGCACTGCTCTGAAAATCTCAACATCAGCCCTTAAACGCTTTCAACTAAGACATGCCACTTACAATAACACATGAGCATCCATTTGTCCTCTGCTACTGTTACCCCACACTTCCAACATACCCACTGCTGTAATGAATGCTTCATCTACTAGCTGAAATGTCCCAGAGAGGAATTTCCAATCTGTTTCTGCTCACCTTCTTACTACTGGATAAGGATTAGTTTCCAAATGCATTCAGGTACCACATCAAAGAAACAAATCTTACAGTGTGTCCTAAAGGTGATAAGAATTGCTCACCAGTGGCAGCCCTTGACAGAGCTGTGGCCCAAATGTCCCCAGGGGTCTTTCAAGCTGTGTGTCATAGCATTGCTATTCTGGAGCACAGAACAAGATGTGGTCCATGAGACAGCCAGGTTCCTGCCAATTAAGGAGGCTTGTAAACCAGAACTAATACCCTGAAATGAATTCAGTGTGGATCATATATCACTGTAGAGGACCAATCACTAATGTGATATATACAACACTCTCTCTTGCTCATTAGGGAGGCTGTAGCTTTAACTTTGAGTGTGTTCCTTATGAGTTTCAGAGTGGTAGCTGTGTTAGTCTGTATCAGCAAAAAAAAAAACGAGGAGTACTTGTTAGTCTCTAAGGTGCCACAAGTACTCCTCCTTTTTCCTTATGAGTGTTACAATCTAGTCTGGAGCTGGCAAAATCATTATGGCTAGATCTTAATCTGATAGAAAACAAGGCAATTTTGTGTCCATCCATAGATGAATGAGGCCTCTTAGTGCTATCTCTGGATCCAGAGACAGTAGTCCAGAATAGCTCAGAGTCTGCTCTGCACTTTTGCAAGTGGAGGACAACTTTAGAAAGATCTTATGACTTTTTCCTAGGACCCAATGACTGCAGAATTCATTAAACTGGGGTAATTCCTGAACTTTCCTTTCACATTTTGCCTTGACAAGTCATCAATCAGACTCAATGCTTCCCCACCACCACCCTGACAACCTCACACCTAGTAGTGCTCATCTAGTATCTAAAATAGAGGTAACTTTCCTGAAAATCAGCATATTTCAAACCTGTATAACTTACTCTCAATTCATTTCTTTCCAAACACTATTTTGATTTTACTGCACTCAAATTCCAGACAGAATTCACTTTTCAACAGTAACCACTGCTTAAATTATCCAATCAAAACTTGGATGGCAACTCCAATTTTTCAGATTTTGGAGAAAGTATCATTGATCAGCAGGAAGCACTCTTCCCATTTGAGTCAATATTGGACAAATATCCCAACTAGTTGTTAGGGGCTGTTGTGAACACTCTGTTTAGGATGAGACGTAATACTGTGTTCCTGACCTCTTTTGGTTATTAAAGGTGCGAGGAAATTCTCTGGCCCTGGTGTTAGCTCCCCTGGGAGAATAACATGAGGGTGAAAGGAGTCCAGGAGAGCTGGCTTTATTTTAAAGAATCCTTATTGAGGTTACAGGGACAAACCATCCCGATGTGTAGAAAGAATAGTAAATATGGCAGGCGACCAGCTTGGCGTAACAGTGAAATCCTTGCTGATCTTAAACACAAAAAAGAAGCTTACAAGAAGTGGAAGATTGGACAAATGACCAGGGATGAGTATAAAAATATTGCTCGGGGATGCAGGAGTGAAATCAGGAAGGCCAAATCACACCTGGAGTTGCAGCTAGTAAGAGATGTTAAGAGTAACAAGAAGGGTTTCTTCAGGTATGTTGGCAACAAGAAGAAAGTCAAGGAAAGTGTGGGCCCCTTACTGAATGAGGGAGGCAACCTAGTGACAGAGGATGTGGAAAAAGCTAATGTACTCAATACTTTTTTTGCCTCTGTGTTCACGAACAAGGTCAGCTCCCAGACTACTGCACTGGGCAGCACAGCATGGGGAGGAGGTGACCAACCCTCTGTGGAGAAAGAAGTGGTTCGGGACTATTTAGAAAAGCTGGATGTGCACAAGTCCATGGGGCTGGATGCGCTGCATCCAAGAGAGCTAAAGGAGTTGGTGGATGTGATTGCGGAGCCATTGTCCATTATCTTTGAAAACTCATGGCGATCCGGGGAAGTCCCAGATGACTGGAAAAGGGCTAATGTAGTGCCCATCTTTAAAAAAGGGAAGAAGGAGGATCCTGGGAACTACAGGCCAGTCAGCCTCACCTCAGTGCCTGGAAAAATCATGGAGCATGTCCTCAAGGAATCAATTCTGAAGCACTTAGAGGAGAGGAAAGTGATCAGGAACAGTCAGCATGGATTCACCAAGGGCAAGTCATGCCTGACTAATGTAATTGCCTTCTATGACGAGATAACCGGTTCTGTGGATGAAGGGAAAGCAGTGGACATGTTGTTCCTTGACTTTAGCAAAGCTTTTGACACGGTCTCCCACAATATTCTTGTCAGCAAGTTAAAGCAGTATGGGCTGGATGAATGGACTATAAGGTGGATAGAAAGCTGGCTAGATTGTCGGGCTCAACAGGTAGTGATCAATGGCTCCATGTCTAGTTGGCAGCCAGTATCAAGCGGAGTTTGTTCAATATCTTCATAAATGATCTGGAGGATGGTGTGGATTGCACCCTCAGCAAGTCTGCAGACGACACGAAACTGGGAGGAGTGGTAGATACGCTGGAGGGTAGGGATAGGATACAGAGGGACCTAGACAAATTCGAGGATTGGGCCAAAAGAAATCTGAGGTTCAAGAAGCACAAATGCAGAGTCCTGCACTTAGGACGGAAGAATCCAATGCACCACTACAGACTAGGGACCGAATGGCTAGGCAGCAGTTCTGCAGAAAAGGACCTAGGGGTTACAGTGGACGAGAAGCTGGATATGAGTCAACAGTGTGCCCTTGTTGCCAAGAAGGCCAATGGCATTTTGGGATGTATAAGTAGGGGCATTGCCAGCAGATCGAGGGACGTGATCGTTCCCCTCTATTCAACATTGGTGAGGCCTCATCTGGAGTACTGTGTCCAGTTTTGGGCCCCACACTACAAGAAGGATGTGGAAAAATTGGAGAGAGTCCTGCGGAGGGCAAAAAAAATGATTAGGGGACTGGAACACATGACTTATGAGGAGAGGCTGAGGGAACTGGGATTGTTTAGTCTACAGAAGAGAAGAATGAGGGGGGATTTGATAGCTGCTTTCAACTACCTGAAAGGGGGTTCCAAAGAGGATGGCTCTAGACTATTCTCAGTGGTAGCGGATGACAGGACAAGGAGTAATGGTCTCAAGTTGCAGTGGGGGAGATTTAGCTTGGATATTAGGAAAAACTTTTTCACTAGGAGGGTGGTGAAACACTGGAATGTGTTACCTAGGGAGGTGGTGGAATCTCCTTCCTTAGAAGTTTTTAAGGTCAGGCTTGACAAAGCCCTGGCTGGGATGATTTAATTGGGGATCAGTCCTGCTTTGAGCAGGGGGTTGGACTAGATGACCTCTTGAGGTCCCTTACAACCCTGATATTCTATGATTCTATGAAAAGACACAAATCAGACGTCAAGAATTGTAACATTCAAAAACCAGTTGGAGAACACTTCAATCTCTTCAGTCACTCGATTACAGACCTGAAAGTTGCAATTCTTCAACAAAAAAACTTCAAAAACAGACTCCAACGAGAGACTGCTGAATTGGAATTAATTTGCAAACTGGATACAATTAACTTAGGCTTGAATAAAGACTGGGAGTGGATGGGTCATTACACAAAGTAAAACTATTTCCCCTTGTTTATTTCCCCTCCCACTGTTCTTGTCAAGTGCTGGAAATGGCCCACCTTGATTATCACTACAAAAGGTTCCCTCCCTCCCCCGCTCTCCTGCTGGTAATAGCTCACCTTTCCTGGTTACTCTTTTTACAGTCTGTATGGTAACACCCATTTTTTCATGTTCTATGTGTATATAAAATCTCACCACTATATTTTCCACTGTATGCATCCGATGAAGTGAGCTGTAGCTCACAAAAGCTTATGCTCTAATAAATTTGTTAGTCTCTAAGATGCCACAAGTCCTCCTTTTCTTTTTTCTTTAACAAGGTAACTGTTTAGGTGGATGGGGGAAGCAGTAGAAGTGACCTATCTGGACATCATGAAGGCTTTTGACATAGTCCCACATGACCTTCTCATAAGCACAGGAAATGTGGTCTAGTTGAAATTACTATAAGGTGGGTGCACAGCTGGTTGAAAGACCTTACTCAGAGTAGTTGCCCATGTTTCACTGTCAAATTAGAAGGCTGTATCAAATGGGGTCCCACAGGGTTCTGTCCTAGGTCTGATACTAGTCAAATTTTTCATTAATGACTTGGATAATTAATTGGAGAGTATTCTTATAAAATCTGCTCCAAAGAATAAACCAAGAAGGGGGAGAAAGGGGAGTTCAAGCACTTTGGAGGACAGAATTAGAATTCAGAATGATCTCAATTAACTGGAGAACTAGTGTGAACTCAACAAGATGAAATTCATAAAAACAAGTGCAAAGGACTTCACTTGGGAAGGAAAAATCCCAGGAACAAATATAAGGTGGGGGGAATAACTGTCTAGGTGTTAGTACTGCTGGCAAGGATCTAGAGGATATAGTGGATGACAAATCCCATAAATCAACAGTGTGATGCTGTTGCAAAAAAGGTAAATGTCATTCTGGAGCATTCAAGCCATCTGCACACAGGCTGCCTTCCTAGTACCTTCTGCAACCTGTGTTCCTCCTTCCCAGTTCTGTGTAGGTTGTTACAAACTATAAACGTGAATAATTCTCCCTAGTGCAGAGGGACACCTTAAGGCCTAGACATTACTTAAAGAACTTCAGAGGTGCATTGGTCTCGTGCAGGCCTTCTGTGAAAAATTCACTTCTGTGCCAAGTGAAGATGGACATCCCATTTTCCCTCCTCTGCCTTCCCTTCCCCGCTACCCCCTTTCAATCAGATACAAAATGACCTCACTCTCGGTACCCAATCCATTTTGGAACAAGCTTTTGAGCTTTGCTCCTAATCCCCGAGGCATCTCAGCAGACATTCTCTTGCATTTCTTGACTTGAGGCAAGGCAACACATTGGCAAAGGGAATCATAATAGATCTCATTTGTCAGTTTGCAATGACCTACCTGGGATTATTTTCACACACTGAGGGTCTATGAAAATAGTGTCACTGCTTTTCCAGAATAAAAGTTTACATACATAATACAACAACTGTAAACCCCAGAGCCATTAAATCACTTTCTCTTCTTCCACCAAGTATTGTTTTATAGCAAATGTGCTACACTGCAAAATCCATTCTCTTTTAAAGTACTATATTTGTTATGATCATATGAAAAAACATGTGCTGCAATTTAACATAGATTAGTCAGCTTTAGGTTGCTTGCCTATATATTGAAATATTCAGTTATCTTGTATTAAACTACACCAAATAATATTTAACTACATCAAAAACACTTAAGCACTCTGTAAAACAAACCGCTAGTATATTTACATTCAGTGACTCATTTGGGGGCTTGGGACACCAATGTAGGTGTCTTTTTTGGCAGGGTTAGGACTACTCTGTCAGTAAATAGTCACAGTTGGAATGTGCCAGGGCCAGAGCCAATGCATCTGCATCAATTTACATCAGCTGGTTTGGCCCTTAATCATCCTCTTATTGACAGCTGCACCACTATTTCTGAAAGCTATGTCAGTATTTTTGGGGGCACTGATTTTTGGTAAGGGCAAGTATGGCAATGATAATGGGCAAACCTCACTTCCCCACCCTCAAAGCCTACCCTACCTTTGTGCTTTCAGAGGCATGGGCTGGGCCTCTTGCAGTGCTCTGTTTGGATCATGGCCACCCCCTCTGCAATGAGAGTCAAGTCATAGAGTTGATATTATGGAAATGTCACTTGAGGTTCCGTAGCTAAATCCAAATATCATCTCAGCCTTAAAGCAGAGATCCTCAACCCTTTTGTTACAGATTAATACAATGTATCTTCCCTAGAATTACAGCACGTTGACTATAGAATTTGATTTATGAGTACATCAGTTAATTAGTTTGAGTTAAAATGGATTTTATAAGAAATTTAGTACCCTATGTCAAAGCATGATCATATCAGTGATCTCAGTGATGAAATCACAGACTCTCCACTTTCTATATACTCTAAACTGAAGTCTCGTGAGCATGCTAAGATGGATGAAATTATTCTAGCATTAATTGTAGTTCCCCCCCACTATTCTTCATAACTGAAAGTGTGTGAGAGACAGAGATTGCGTGTGCTGACTGCTGGGGAAGTCTCTGAGAGACTGTGTGCTGTCTCTTTAAGGCACTCACTCACCACCAGAAGACTCATTCAGACCTCAGACTACAGCAGCTGTCCTGCTCCTGAACCCTGTCCCCTCTCCCCTGCTCAGTGGAGATGGAATACATGGATGGGGGGAGGGGGACACCCTGACACTGCACAGCAAGCAGCAGGGTCCCAGGAGCAGCTGACCAGGGGCTCCAAGACAGAGGGCTGGAGCAAAGCGGTTGGAAAGCAGTAGGGAGAGGGGCACTTGAACATACGCTGCCAGATGTGCATGGCTCTGCTAATGAAGTGCTCAGCGCTTGATCCATTCCTGGGCGGCCATGTGACCATGCAGCTTAGAGGGAACACAGGACCTCTCTTATATCCCCCCTTAATCGCCTCTTCTCAAAGTTGAAAAAGTCCCAGTCTTACTAATCTCTCCTCTTATGAAAGCTGTTTAATACCCCAATCATTTTGGTTGCCCTTTTCTGAAACTTTTCCAATTCCAATATATCTTTTTTTTTTGAGGTGGAGTGACCCCATTTGCACACAGTATTCAAGATGTGGGTGTACCATGTATTTATATAGAAGCAATATGATATTTTCTGTCTTGTTATCCATCCCTTTCTTAATGATTCGCAGCATTCGGTTAGCTATTTCTGCAGCATAGAGTTCCAGTTATTTCTCTTTACAGGCTAGACCCCTGTCTCAGCCTGGACTCAGCCCTTGCTTTCCCCAGCTTAGTTCCTTTGTTTCTTCAGATGTTTTTAGCAGTCTTCCTTCTTGGGTGGGGAGGCAATGGAGAAGATTGGCTCGATTGACTCACTTCCCAGCCTTAAGCTTGACTTACATAAAGCGGGAATCCTTTGTGTCCATTGGAAAAATGCCAGCAGTGTCCAAGGTGGTAGTCCGTACCAGCTGACATCATCACATCACCCTGCAGTGTCAAAGCAACATCCCAAGAAGCTTCTCAGAAAGGTGGGAGATTGGTATCTTCAAAGTTCTATTGTCCTTCTTAAATGGCCAATGTAGGCTGATTGCCTACTGTCTGGTGGGCGTTCCCCCAAGTACAAACACAGTTGTAATTGTTACATATTCAATATTCCTAAATTCAGATACAGAAATTATACATGTATACAAATAGGATAATCATATTCAGTAAAACACAACCTTTCCAATGATACCTCACATGACCCATCTTGCGTAAAACATCTTAGTTATGCCATATTCATATTGTAACAATATTTTATATGAAGAATAAGGGGTGTAGCATCCTAATCATGTAATTAAAAACTGTATCACAATGAATATTCACTTGGGAGCAGAACTAGGTTGCACAGGCAATCTTCATTCTCACATTTCCTAACTTGAGGGCTTGATTTTGCAATCTTAATTTCTTTATGTAATATATTCAGTGGAACTTCTTCCAACCTCATTGATGAAAAACTGCAGTGCCATTTATTAAACTTGTGATTTTTTTTATTAGTAATCAAAATGCTGATAAACACTCAGGAGCTACCTCCTATACATGTATAGGAGGAAGTTGCAAATCTATGCTATTATGGATTGATGTTAGCAGAATGAGTATTGGGTAGCGGTGCTGGTCTACCCCACCACACCCAATTATAACTTTGTCTCGTTACTGAGAGCTTGCAGCGGTGATGTGTTCCCTCGTTTTAGTCCTTGGGAGCATATTCTTGCCCACAGCACAACTGTCACCAGCACTGAAGCAGAACCTAATTGGTCTCTGCTAAAGTAAACTGCTAATCCAAAAATCCATTATCTTTGTGGATTTGCAACTTCTTAGTTTTCTAACGTGAAGTTTAATGAGGTAAGTACTAATGTAAGAGATTATTCAGGGTTCATCTTATTGGCTAAACATGTGTCCTACTTGGGTATCTTGAATCAAACGTCAAACAATTGGCCTATGGAGAACCCTACTTAAAGTGTGAACAATGTGTGCAAAGGGAAATCAAATTATGCTATAATTTACATACTTCCCTCCTCCTTCTAACTTTCTTACCCCTTTCCTATGCCATTTATACCATTGCTACTTTCCTATCAACCTTCTCAGTACTTTTAGAAGGAGCAACTATTGTTGGTGTTAGAGAGTTACACACTACATTAGACACTATTGGTATAATAGCAATTTTCATGTCTCACATTAAATGCTAATAGTGATCCTGGCTGCTACACCATTCTGACTCAAGTGGGAGTAATGCAATAAGAGCTGCAGGCAGGAGATGGAAAAAATTCTGTTTGTTTTATGTGGGATTGTCCTTTCATAGAAATCTTCCAGAAATTACAATCTTAATAATGTGTTATAATCTCATGCACATAAGCATTATCTGTTACTTCAGCTATGGAACTGAATAAAGTAAAATTATCTCAATTCCAAGATTTGCAAGAATAATCCCAACGTACTAAAGGCTTTTACAAGGACCTGATCCTCAGTAAACCCTGATGTAAACAAAAAAATCCATTGAAATCACAGGGATTGCAACTGTGCAAATCAGGAGGGTCACATCCATTCTCTCTCCCTTAAGATGATGGTACTGGGGGAGGGGGAAATATTATAAACCTGTAATATCCTGTCTTACACCTGGTATAACTACCAATTAGACTTTTTATTCTCACCAGCATAAAATATTTACATTGAATAAAATAATTTGAATAACAGTCAAATCAAGACAGCAAGTTTTTTTAATGTGCATAAACTGAAAATTGGTTGTCTTTTTTTAAAACAGTGTTCTTGATCAAGAAAGGCTAATTATTGCCATGTTGCCTCAGCGAGTAACTGGTATATCAGTTCATAGGAACAAATGCTTAGAACGAAATTTTGCAGCCGGCATCTAATGTGCTTTGGAAAAACGGTGAAATAGCATTATGGATGACTCAGTTTAAAAGACCGTGCAAGTCTTGTGTTTTTCTTCACAGACATACAGGTTAATTTCTTTTAAAAACAAACAAAAAAAATCCACCAAAATGGCTGGAAAATATTCTGACCCTCAGATGTTATGGTACTTAACTGAGTACCAAAGTACCAAAATATGACCCTCAGATGTTATGGTACTTAACTGAAGCTTGACTAACACAAAACAGAGGAAGAGTGTCAGACAATGTTCTATTATCGTTGATTTTGGAGAGTAAATCAAATCTGTTCATTTGTATAATGGGAGGTTTCTTTAATGCAATGTAGCTAAATAAATATATCCACAGGTGTAAGAAGAATCCATGTCAGGTAGGCAAAACAAATATATTCTCATGTATTTCTTCTGTTATGTTAATACCTGCTAACAAATTTATTCGAATTAATTATCAGACTGAAGGAATCTTCAGTCTGTCTCATGGCTGGGCCCCAAATCTGCCCTTCTCTCTTAGGCTTCTATAGAGCATCTGATACCAGTAGTTAAAATTCAGATTCTTGGTGGCCATCAAGATGTCCTTTTGTCATGCAACAATAGTGTTGTACCTAATGATATACTGGGAGGAAGTGAACAAGACAAGGAATGTACTTGAAAGTAGAGCTGGTTGGGGAATGGTGTTCCCATCCCGCAAAAACTTTTGAGACTTCAAAAATTTTCCTTCATATTACAGTAATACTGGGGTACAAAATATATAGGAATGACAGAGTAAGTCATGCTAGCGGGGGAGTGGCACTATACATGAAAGAAAGCATAGAGTTAAATATAGTAAAAATCTTAAATGATTCCAACTGTACCATACAACCTCTATGGATAGAAATTCCAACCATCTGACCAGGATGGTGCTGGTGAGCGGGAAATTCCCAGAGGCCACAAACACAGAAAACTCAATAATAATGGGGAATTTCAGTTACCCCCCATGATGAGATACAGAGATAAGGTTTCTAGACACTGTTATGACTGCTTCTTGGAGCAGCTTCCTGGAACCTGTAAGGGGAGAAGCGATTCTTGATTTCGTCCTAAATGACACACGGGATCACCAAGAGGTGAATATAGCTGAACCTCTTGGTACTAGCAACCATAATGTAATTAAATTTAACATCCTTGTGCGGGGGGGAATACCAAAGAAATGCACCTCAGTAGCATTTAACTTCAAAAAGGGGAGCTAGACAAAAAGCGGCTAGTATAAAGGAAATTAAAAGGAACAGTCACAAGAGTGAAATACCTTCAAGTTGTATGGAAACTTTTAAAAAACACCATAAAGAGGCTCAAATTTGATACTTTTTGGTTGGGGAAGAGGACCAAAAAAAAAATGCCACCATGGCTAAACAGAGTAAAAGATGTGATTACAGGCAAAAAGGCATCCTTTAAAAATTGAAAGTCAAATCCTACCAAAGAAAATAGAATGATGCATAAACTCTGGCAAGTAGATTGTAAAAGTATAATTAGGCAGGCCAAAAATGAATTCCCAGAACAACTAGCAAAAGATACAAAAAACAATACTTTTTTTTGTTGTTGTTGGATGTATCAGAAGCAGGAAGCCTGCCAAACAATCAGTGGGGCCGCTGAATGATCAAGGTGCTAAGGAACACTCAAAGAAGACAAGGCAATTACAGAGAAGCTAAATGAATTCTTTGCATCAGTCTTCACTGCAGAGGATGTGAGGGAGAGTCCCACGTGTGAGTCATTCTTCTGAGGTGACAAATCTGAGGAACTATCCCAGATTAAGGTGTCAATAGAGGCAGTTTTGGAACCAATTGATAAATTAAATAGTAATAAGTCACCAGGACCAGATGGTATTCATCCAAGAGTTCTGAAGGAACTCAAATATGAAATTGCAGAACTACTGACTGTGGTATGTAAACTATCCCGTAAATCAGCCTCTACCAGATGACTAGAAGAGAGCTAATGCGATGCTGTTTTTAAAAAAAGGCTTCAGAGGTGATGCTGGCAGTTACAGGCCTATAAATCTAACTTTAGTACCAGGCTCATTGGGGACCCGGGCAGGCAGCAAGGGCCAGGGAGGCCAGGGGCTATGGGGAGGGGTGAGGGTCTGGGGGGATGCAGTGGGGGCCAGGGTACTAAAATGCAAGTTCTTCCAGAGCACCATTTTCCCTAAGGCCAATGCTGGCAGGGCCAGCCTTTAAGGGTGGGCAACATGGGTGACCACCAGGGGCGGCCCGTCCATATAGGCAAACTAGGTGGTCGCCTAGGGTGCCAAGGTAAATGGGGTGCCAAATTCAAGGGAAAAAATCAAATAAAAAGAAATGAAAAAGATGAAAAAAATACGAATAAAATAATGAAGATGTCATTATTTTAATTCCTGTGAGCATACAGAGGGAATATGAATTACAATTAATTTCTCTACATTTCTGAGAATTTATTAATATGTCAAATCTTTTATTTACTGCAAAAATAAATAATATTTTAGCAACTTTTTTTTCAATTTGCAATGTAGTCAAGATGACCCACTCCACAATTTTGATAAGCAATAACTCAGCCACAATGAAACCGCCAGCAGCAAGAGCTGCAATGCTAGTGACACCTAACTCGAATATACATCATTGTCGCATAGCCGGACATTCATGTAGAGTGAAGATATCACGAGTTGATACGTGTCAAACGGTCATTTTAACACGTCGCAGGTAGATGGTTAAGAATCAAACGAATACTGTGGAAATTGTGTTTCTTGGTGCCAAAGAATAAAGAATAACATCTTTCAGCATTATAAATCCAAAATGTGAGTATCTTTAAGCATTATTAAACCTTAGCATTATTATTGGGCTGTATAATTATGAACTTTTCTTTGTTATAACTGGTTCACATGTAATAAATAAGGTCCATAAAAGAAAAGTAACAGCGTTAACACTTAATAGACTACGAAAGTGATGACGTCACACTCCAAGCGGGTAACCGTGAGGAAGGGGATTACTTTCCAAACAACCAGTGTTGGGTTATACCATCGAAAACAGTCATTTTGTTTCCACGTAAATGCTGTAACTATCATTGTATGTTGTAAATGCTGTATATTACTAATCATTGAACCTTTAAGCAGTGAAAAGACATGTTGGGATGGCTGCAATGTGGTTTAAATTGCCAGCCATGTGGTGGGTGTGTCAGCCATCCTTAACGCTGTAATGCTTGCAGTTGGGAGCACAGTACATAACAATATTCAAATGCCCATGGCAGAAAGAGGAAAAAGAAAACCCTCAGGAGCTGAGTATTGTAAATGAAAGGCTGAAAAGGAAAAGGACCAAGCAAAACAGCAGGGATCCTTCCTAAAATATCTTCTCTTTAATCCAAATAAAGATGGAAGCAGTTCACAGCATCCAGATGAAGGAATTTTACTTGGAGAGGAGGTTAGCTCACATCCACATGGAAGCAGTTTGGAACATCAAGATAAAGTTATATTACTTCGAGATGAGGGTAGCTCACATCCACAAAAAAGCAGTGTGGAAACTCAAGATGATGGAAACTTACTTCTAGGTGGAGGCAGCTCACAGCATCAGACTGCTATGGAGGTGGAGAAAATTTATTCACCTTCAGAGACACACTGCTATGGAAGTGGAGAAAATTTATTCACCTTCAGAGACACATGCAGAAATTGAAGTAAATGAAGTAGAAGGAAGAAAGGAAGCTACAAACAAGTTACAGTATGGGGACCCAGCTTCATGGCCTACATGTGATGACAGTGTGCGGCAAATTGTCATGGAACATGGACCCGAACAAGTTCATGAATTTCCCTTCCTGAAGGATGGAAATAAAAGAAAATTCTCTGCTCAGCATTACAAGAGGAAACTCATTAATGGGGAAGAAATTCATCGAAACTGGTTACAACATTCAGTGTTGAAGGACTCTGTGTTTTGCTTTTGCTGCAAATTGTTTAGAAATCAAACAATTGGTACATCACTTACTGAAAATGGTTCGAAGGACTGGAAAAACAGATCTTCAATTCTCTCTTCACATGAAAGAAGTACAGAAAATTTGGAATGTTTTCAAAATTGGAAAAAAGGAAAAACTGTAGATGAAGAAAATGTACGTGTGATCAAGGAAAAAGAAGAATATTGGCAACAAATATTAGAGCGTCTGATTGCTTTAGTGACAATTCTCAGTGGGCAACATTTAGCATTCTGTGGCTGCGGTAGAAATGAGAAATTATACACACCAGGTAATGGAAACTTTTTAAAATTTGTTGAATACCTAGCTTCGTTTGATCCAGTCATGAAGGAGCATCTATGTAAAATAACTGATCATGAAACACAGGTTCATTATTTAGGAAAAAATATGCAGAATGAACTGATTCAAATCCTACCAAATGCCATTAAATAGAAAATTGTAGAAGCTGCCCATTCTGCAAAATACTTTTCAGTAATACTGGACTGTACACCAGATGTGAGTCATGTTGAACAAATAATGATGATCATTCATTTTGTGGATATGGAAAGTCTGCAGATGAAGATAATGTTGAAGTGCTCATAAAGGAACATTTTTTGGGTTTTGTACCACTGAAGGAGATGACTGGAGCATTTATGACTGAAACTATTCTACAAGAGATGAAACGATGTCATTATCTGTTGAAAACTTACGTGGCCAAGGCTATGATAATGGGAGTAATAAGAAGGGTAGAGACAATGATGTTCAAAGGAGAATGATGGAAATCAATCCCAGGGCCTTTTTCGTTCCTTGCAGTGCGCATTCTCTGAATTTGGTTGTCAATGATGCTGCTAGATGCTGTTTGGAGGCAAGCAGTTTCTTTGACCTGGTGTAACATGTTTATGTGTTTTTCTCAGGCCCAACACGCCATTGGGAGATTCTGACTCGCCATTCTCTAACTGAATTCTCTAACTGTGAAATCACTTAGTCAGACAACAGTCGCATTGATGCTTTGAAGCCTCTTCGCTATGAACATTTATGATGCCCTAATTGAAATTTCTGACAATACTACCTTTACTGGATCATCTGGCAATACGGCACATTCAGATGCTGAAGCTCTTGCAAATGGCTTTTCCAAGTTCGAATTTGTGACTTCACTCATTTTGTGGTATAATATCCTTTTCGAGATTAACCTCACTAGTAAGCAGCTTCAGGAAAAGAACTTGAACGTACATTCTGCTATTCAAAAACTGCAGCAAACTAAAAATATTCTGGAGGAATTCAGAAGTGATGAAGGGTTCGAAAGAACGCTGGTCAATTCTCTCGAGCTTGCTGAAGAAATAGACTTTCTGACAGAATTTGAACCAGAGCCAGTTCACATTCGGCAAAAGAAACAGCAGTTTTCATATGAAGGACGAGACACACCCAGTCAGAACCCAAAACAAATGTTCAAAGTGAATTTTTACTTCTCAGTTCTTGGTACTGCTATTCACTCAGTTGATGAAAGATTTCAACAGATGCAGCAGCTAGATGCAGTATTTGGCTTTCTATATGATATCCACAGCTTGCAAAAGAAAACTGCAAAACAGATAAGAGAATTTTGTATAAAACTGGAGTCAGCATTGACTCATGAAAATTCAAAAGACATTGATGCTACAGATTTGTGTAGTGATCTTCAGGCTTTTTCAAGTCGACTTAAGAAACATTCCAAACCTGAAGTACTGGAGTTTGTGAAAATAAACTCTCGGACAGTTTTCCAAACATTTTTATAGCTCTATGCATTCTTTTAACATTGCCAGTTTCCGTAGCAAGTGGGGAACGTAGCATCTCAAAGTTAAAATTGATAAAAACATATCTGCATTCAATAATGGTACAAGAGAGACTTGTTGGACTTGCCACAATGTCAGTAGAGCATGAAATAGCTGGAAAACTGGATCTAAAAGAACTAGTGACTGAATTTTCAAAACTTAAAGCAAGAAAAGTCATGTTTTAAGAGCACAGAATGTTTGTTTTTTATTCAGAGTGTTTTTTAAATACAGGTTAAAGTTCATTGAAGAGTTTTCTTATTTCTTTCTATATTAGATGTGGTGGTAATGGCAGTTAAAGCAGGATAGTGTAATGGATGATTTTGGATTTGTAATAATAAAAATTATAATTAACATTTTTAATGCATTTTTATTTGAAATCGGACTGAAATATCATTTAGCTGTTGTGTACAAATCTATTCTGAAAATTTCGTGTCTCTATTTTATCTGGTCTCAGGAACATTGGTCGGACAGACGGACAAACCGAATAATTAAGCCTCTGTTTAAAGAAAAAACGCTTAAACATTATAAGGAAAAAAGGCGCAAAATGTTTCCCAGTTTACCAGAAACCTCAGCCTAGATAAGCCCTTGGTGTTTGAGGCGCCGATTGCATGGTTTGCCTAGAGTGCCAGTTGCTGGCAGCTAGTCTAGGGCCGTCCCTGGCGACCACCCTGGGTGCCGTGGTCAGGGGTGCACCGTAGTCAAGAGGATGTTGCTGGAGGGTGTCTGGGCAATCACCAGGAAGTTGACCATGGTGGGGGATGGGGCTGCCATTGTGCCCCCACCTCCCCACACTATCAGCAGTTACCAGTGGCCTATGCCAGTATGACCATTCTTATGTTCCTGTTCTGCATCAATAGAAAATGAGACCTTTCTTTTGAAATTCACCAAAAAAGGGAGTGTGTAACCCAGTCCCCTGCCACCCCAATAGCTCAGGACACTTAGTTGAGATGTGGGAGATACAGGTTCAAGTCCCCACTTTGCCTGATTCAGAGCAGGAACTTGAACCTTGGTCTCCCACATCCCAGCTAAGTGCCCTCACCGCTGAGGTACTGGATGGATGGACACACACACCCTACCCCTGACTAAAATGCTGTTGAAACTGAAACATTCCTGTGAAAAGTTTTAGGTTCTTGTGATTTGGTATTTTTCATTTTACATTGTCAATAGTGTGTTGAGCATACCATGTCTCAGAGCAGGTCTGTAGCTCACTAAGAAAAATCATGAATGTGCAAATATATGGTTTTCTCATCCCCATAAATGTCATCCTATAGGTCTGACAGATAAAGTCTCTGTTATTGTATAAAATGGGAAGTCTAGGGCAGGTGTCTTCCTATTAAATACTTTGTATTATCCAGTGGAATTTCTTGCAACTTAAGACTCAACATTTCAGACGAAAATAACTAAATAAAATCACCCTGTAAATTTCCACGGTATTTAACTATGCTTTGCCAGTAGCAAATTATGTTTTACTTAAAAAAACACACACCCTGCATCACACCCACCAGGTTGCAGACTTCCATTCCCCATCAGATTCACATTAAACCCTATGTAAAAGCTTGCCACTTAAAACAATTAAAAAAAAAAAAAAAAGAAACCAAATCAGCCTACCTTTTCTCAAGCATATAAATATATTGACTTCTGTGCTCATCTCCCATGCCCAGCCAGCACACTAAAATCTCCTCCCCCTGTACTTTGACCTGTTAATCTAAGATTAATGTGTCTTTCTTAAATGACAGAGTTAGCTAAAAGGGTTGGAAAAGGTATTGGGAGAGCATGCTTGCCTTGCATCCAAGCAAAGAGAGTCTGTACTAGGATTAGCTGGTAGCATGAAAAAGGAATAGAAGCATAAGTGGGAGAAAGAGAGAAAGAAAGCCTGAAGGAGAATGGAACAGATAGACATGAGGAGACAAGTTGCCTGGAAGCCGATATTAATAGTATTGCATCTAGACATTGTGGGGAGGGTAGATCGGTGGGTGGCAATGCAGAGATTTACACTGACTGCCTACGTCTGTTTGCACCCACTTTACTTGTGGGTAAAGGAATCTAATTTACTGTAACTTGCACACCATGGACCTGATTAAATGTTGCCCAACACCTTGTAGTTATGTACACTAGTGCAAAGTGGAAGTAAAATGCTACCATTCTGGCTTGGTGTAAACACTCTCTTTGCACTGGGTGATCACTACAGAAGGTGCAGGGCAACAATGGTTTTGGGCCTCAGGAACCACAAGAATGTGTAAAACATCATGCAAAATAGTGAGGAATCTGATCAGGCTTATTCTTTTTCCTGGCTCACTAACCTTGAAGCTACATGAACATAGACTCTGTTAAACATCAGTAACTTAGTGTTAAGGAGTCTAAAAATAAGAGGCTCTAACTTGTGCCACCTCACTCAGCATTTCTGAATGTGGCCCAGGGTCCTCAGTGCTCTGAATCAAATCCGGATCCTGTGTTGCTGATAACCCTGCCACCATCTTGAATCTGTGCTTGAAGATGATGGACCAGTGTTTTCACCTGGCATGAACTGGTATAGTGCCATTGACTTTAGTGAAGCTACACGAATTTACACCAGCTTTGGTTCTGGTCCTATATTTTTAAAATCTCTTTTGTCTGAATCAAATAATATTTGTATGCTTTGTGCAGGATAAATTTTATGGACAAAAATAACTTGTGCACTGTTATGCTAAAGCTGTATCGTTTGAGTAACCGCTATATTTACAACATATGACTTATCAAGAGACACTAATGAGGAATTTTATTTATTCACTGAGTGAACTTACTTACTATACTGCTTTAGAGCACGGCATTCCCAACACTGTAATAAAAGGTTTGTCTCGTAGATCTAAGATTTGCCTCGTAGATCTAAAATTTCAAATGCACAAATACTATATTTTTTATAACTAAATATCTTAGATTCCAGCAAGATATGAGGGTTACAGATAGTGAGCCAGGCTGTGTGATAATCTACAACCCATGGGGATGGCCCATTGGGCAGTAGACTAGTCTAGTCTTAGAAAAGCTTCTCACAACTTTTCAAAGAGTTCTGAGGGGCTCTGAGCAAGAATGATTAACTCAGGTTTCACTCTAAATTGATTCTCAGTATGAATGCCGGAGCCCCGTTATACTAGGTACCATACACACACAAATGGTCCCTGTCCCAGCAAGTTTATGTATCAATCTTTTCTAAGACTTTAACAAGAATCTTGTTACAAATTACACCTAAACTTTTGTGGAGGAAAATCTTACAATGCAGTTCCTCAGTAACATTTAAAAATAATATTAATTCAACTGAATTGTGAACACTTAAGGATATAAACCCAAAAAACTCTGGATAATAATTGTCAAGTGTATCTAAGTAATATGGGTGCCTAATCCCATTAACTTTCAATGGGATTTAGGTTCCAAAGTGCCCAAGACATTTTTCAAAATGGGATTTGCTGCTTTTGAAAATTTTACTCCTCACCTACAAGTGCACACAAACTTGAGGGTTTTTCCCATTTAAAAATCAATGTTAAGAAGTACAAAAGCCTACAGAGACAATAAAATTAGTCCACAAACAATCCAGAGTAGATAGATTAGAATGTGATCAGCGCCACATTTTCTCCACCAGATACTATCCAATTTTTATTGCAATCTTTCTAGGGTTGTTTTATTAAAAGGCAAACTCTAAAAGAAAGACGTTTACAGGTCCCAAATTCCTGATGCTTTGTCCTCTTGGCAACAAAATTTTCCAAAACCAGAGGGACCCCCATCTGTTGCTGTCAGCCTGAGTCTCTTTGAGTGTTTATGGCTGCAACTAAAATAATTCCCGCCTGTCCAATTCTCCAGCTGCAGCCCCAAATTGTGTGATTAAAATCAATTCACTGTAGCTCTAGAGTGAACAACTCTTTAACATCCCTACAGCGGACCTATTCCTCCTCTCCCAAAGGCACAGATCAACTCTAGATAACTCGGATTGCTTCCTCTTGTACCAAGCTCCACCATTGTAACACACCGATTCTGGTGTCCTTTTCTACCTAAAAAGCTTTGAAATTTTGTCAACCAACTCTGCAGGAGAATAGCAAAAAATCACACATTCAGTTTGAATTTTCAGACAAATGATCATTTGTCAAGAAACCTTGAATTTCACCAGCTTTGCAAACACTTGGTTGTGCAAATGCTAGTGCACAATGACTAATGTGACCCTAGGGATAACAGTGGAGCAAATCTGCCACATTTTTTCAGGCAAATAGTTGTGAATCTTTGTATTTATTGAGCTCTCTTTACAATAACAATTTATTATGATCTAATTCCTGTTTCTCTTTAGAGGAAAGACCATGATTTTTGTGTATAGCACAGTCTAGGCACTGACAGAAAATACTCCTGTTTCTGCACACTTGTGCTCAGTACTGATATAGTCTATTCCTTATAAAATGCTGGGTGACTAGTTATCCTAAAAAAAGAAAAGGAGTACTTGTGGCACCTTAGAGACTAACCAATTTATTTGAGTATACAGACTAACACGGCTGTTACTCTGAAACCTGTAGTTATCCTAGTGTTTAATACTAAAAACACTAAAAAATAGTGAGATAATCCCTCTGAACTGAATTTCACTTAAGATAAGCATATACTAATAATGTACAAATACTTTTGGCTGCCAACTTTTTGATTTTTGTATGCACAATACATTCACTCATGGTGTACAGATTCTGTTCCTCTTTTCTGGCATTGTCTACGGTTACTTTAAATTATTAAAAACCGCCTGCAGTTCAGACTCTCCCTGAACTGAGTGCCACTGAGAGGGCTGAACACACATGTACAGCTTTGCATTGACTCTCAGTTACACTAATTTCTTTTTAAATCTGCTGTTGCAAGCAGGATAAGTATGATAATTGATTGCCATTGCTCTGAGAGTGTGCATCTGAGGTATCCACTGGCTCTATTATGTAGACTTGAACTAAATGTGACTGTCTTCTTCTCAGTGTATTAACAACACACCCCAGGGGGCAAATGACCAGGATTCATCACCAAATTTGGTCTCTTGGTTGAATCATTAGCTTCCTGGGCCGGGTACCGATGGGGAGCGTGACATGAACAATGATGCATGCCCCCCAATGTGACTGAAAGGGCTTAAATGTCTGCCATATCCTGTTGTTTCTTCTAGATTTGAAATATCGGGACTTATACAATAGTCTATAATTTATTTGCCTCTGATACTTCTCTCTCCCTTTTTCCCATCCTGATTAATGTGGTAGGTGCAAGAGACATTGTCTCTTCTAAAGAAGTTTACCAGCTCTCTAGATCCAGGCTATATGAAACAGGAGTTCTGATTTAATTTAGTTATCAACTTTTGGCCATTTCAGACCCAACTGTACTTTTTGACTATAACATTCTATCATTATGTATTTAAGCAAATGACATTGCAAATACTATGGCTGGCAGATTTTTATCTGTCTAATGATTTTGGTTGGTTGCTGGAAAAGTTCATTCAGAAGAACCTGGGGATTAACAAAGTATATTGTGAGGACAAGCTGTTTGATCAAATGAAAAACTAGATCTTGAATTCAAAAGCTCTTCCTTGTCACACCACAATGACTTTCCCTTGATTGTTACCCATTCATTTGAACAAAAGGAAAATCCTAACTTCACCTGTCTATTGTGACTTAGATTATATGTTATCGCATTTGGGCTCAGTTTTCGATGTCAATTATTTAGTCATCTTAAAAATGTCCCACTCTTAGAAAACATTTTTTTCTTATTGAAATAGCTTGGGGTTTTGTAGTCATGTTCTTCTTAAGCCTATTGATGGGGAGTAAGTAATTAAGAAAAAGGAATGAGAGAGACTATTACAAACAGAATAGTTTGAAAATTGTACCATATTGTATCAAGTTTGGGGCTTAAAAAAAACCTGAACATTTTTCATGAAAAGCCCCTTTTTCTCACATTTTCTTTAGTGCAAATATTGGTGTTTAGCAGGACAATATTACTGAAACGTGTTTCTAGATTGTGGCGAAATGGTAGCCAAAGATGTGTGGCAATCTGCAGGTTCTTCAGTTGGGTTGGAGATGGCCGAAGGAAGCAAGTGTTTCATATCATAGTTTCAAGGTAGCTGCACCTCTGGCTTCACCCAATGTGGTCTGCCTAAAGAATGCTCCTCAGGCCTCTAGACGTTACACCTCTCTGGGCAGGGACCCATGTCCAACTCCCTTCTTACTGGGATTTTTGGATGTAATCCCCTTGATCTCACTGTGATTCTCAGCAAACAGGTCTAACAAATATCCAATGCCCTGCTCTTTAGTTTCCATCCAAGGACAATAACAGCTTTCTTACCAGTGACCTGATAGCCTCCATAAGCAGGGTACATTTATTCAAGGTTAAAAAGTGTACAAAGAAGATATAAAAACAATAAAAGGATTGACACACATAATAAACGTACCAGAAGTCACCCATAAATCCTGTGGGGACCTTGGTGGGCTCCAGTCTTTCCAAACCTTAAACAGAGTGGCTTGTCCTTGGCAAAAGTCATGTCCACTTATTGAATCAAAACGAAGCTTCCCTCTGTCAGGTTAAACTTCACCTTTTAAACTAAAAGCCCATTCTTTGTTTCCCTGGGTCTCTGCATATTTGAACCAGGATATGCAAACCACCTTGGAGGGTGGCACTTCTCTGGAGCTGTTTAAAATCTTAGCGGTCCACTGTAATCACCTCCCCAGTTTTTAAACCCTAGAGAGGTTGTGGTAATTATATTCTGCTCCATCTCAGAAGGAGCCCTTGTCCCATGGAATAGAATATAATTCCCTAAAAATATTGCAAGTGGATGCAATATCTGTAAACCCCTTCATTTTCAGTTTAAACCCATTTTTACTGAAAAAATCCTGGGCTTTACAAAAGGATTATTTTTTTTCTGATTTTCAACCTACTTTTGTATCATTCAAATACATATAAAAAAAGTTGTTTTATTAGGAAAATACAATACATTGCATGAGATATATGTATTATGATAATACATTAGTCTGTGTGTATATGTAAAGCTGCCTGTTGAAGTAAGGCCATGTATTAGTCTAGAAGATACACACAATAAACAAACAGGCATGCACAAACTCTGACATGCGGGCGCATCTGAACGTGCTGATGAATCTCACACCCACCACGTACACATTTCAAGCTGTTAGCAGATAAAAAATTAAAGATTTGACACTAAAATGGAAAGAAAACAAAAATCTGTATCAAAACATGTTTCAGAACATAAGGAAATATTCAAAAGTTTTAAAAAAAACAAAAACAGGCTAAAAGGATGAAGTTGAGTGTATGCACTGCAAATGGTGTGGCCCAATTATTAAATGTAAATATTTATAGGCTAATAGTTCTATGTCTACAACAATAAATTGATATTCAAATGAAAAGTTTTATTTAGGGATTAGAGATACATTGTTTTCTTAAACTCAGAGATGGCATTGTGTTTTGAGTTGTGTTTAAGTTCTGCAGCAAACCACATTGTATTTCGTTCATCAAAGCATTAATCTACTGAATACTTTTTCCCCTCTCTTTCCATTCACCAAAATAAACCCTGATATTTACCCAGAAAAATTTTTAATAGTTTTTTGCACAGATTTTCACCTGTTTTTGTTGTTGTTGCAATAAACACTGATAAATTCCTGGGAAAAAATTAAATAAAATAAAAACCGAAAACAAAGGGCCGTGAAGATCTGTCACAATTCCTGTTTGGGCTAGGATTCAGATTCAATTCTGAAGCAGGGCTTTGTGTTCAGAATCAAGGGTGCTCAAATTTTCAGAGCTGTTCTTGTGACCTTTTGGCCTTCGATCTTGGAAACCTCCCAAGATCAGCTTCTCTTGTGAGACTTCTGCAATCTTGCCTAAAGGCAATATCTCCAGAAAAGCTGTTGACTCAAGATTTCTACCATTGTGGGCTATATTTTTTGCACGAATGACTGCTCTTACAACACTTCATTCACAGGTGACTCGCAACCAAAATCAGAAACTTTTAAACCATTCATAAATCTGAAGGGTTTGAAGGTTTCACTTCTATACTTCTAATTCAAGGAAACCTTCTATCCTGCAGCTAACCCATTATTTTGAAGTCTGTGTTCATTATCTTGTTTGGAGGATGAATCTGGATTTTTTTTTAA
Organism: Chelonia mydas; assembly: GCF_015237465.2. NCBI lineage: Eukaryota > Metazoa > Chordata > Testudines > Cheloniidae > Chelonia > Chelonia mydas. The sequence goes on from NC_057849.1 coordinate 290,325,993, forward strand.
CACTTCCCCCTGCCCTTTAGATTGGTTGAGGAAAACAAAACAGCTCCCATTCACAACCACACCTTCCATTACTCTGGAGTGGAGCGCTGCCAACTTGGCCATTTCACCACAGAATAGAATCCAGGGTGCCAAGCACACTCATTGTATCCTGAGCACCTGAGCCATCCTAGGGAGTACATGTGGCCTAGTGGATAGAGCACAGGACTGGGTCTTGGGAGTCCTGGATGCTATTCCTGGTTTGAAGAAAGGGAGTACTTGTGGCACCTTAGAGACTAACAGATTTATTTGGTTTGGCCACTGTCCTGCTGGGTGACCTTCGGTGAGTCACTTCATCTCCCTGTGCCTCAGTTTCCCTATCTGTAAGATGGGGGGGAGGAGGTTGATGAGTCTTACCTTCCTTGTAAAGCACTTGGAGATCTGCTGATGAAAAGCTCTATATAAGAACTAGGTATAATTTATTTCTTTACCAACAATTCACTTTAAATCAGTTTACTGGGGACTTGAGTCGTCTTGTCACTCCTCAAATAGCCAGCACCCTACTAGAGAACCATGACTGCTAATTAGACTGACCACTCTGCCCAAATACCTCCCAGAACTTCTACTCCCATGGCATAGGTGCACACCCTAATGAACTCATAGAGACTGAAAATTGTTCCCAGAACCCAAAACTTTTTGCGCTGAGGTGTTGTCATATTTCAATAAGGAGAACACTAACTGGAGTGAACAATGTTCCCTTTCCCGCATTTGGTCCATTCCTATAAGTACTGACGGTCACCAGAATAATCACCTGTGACTCTGACCCCTGCCCTTTCAGGATGGTAAAAGAATAAATATCTAAGACAGTTACTAACATATTGCTCATAGCTCCTTCAATGAAGAGAATCTTTCAGGCATCCTAAATGACTAGTGCTAAGTAAATCATCTGACAAATGACTCGTGCTAAGTAAATCATTGCCTGATGCTAGAGGTGAGGAAGGCTGGTGGAAAAAAGGAAATGCTTTTATTAGTTTTAATTGTGGAAGTCAGAGGCACGTTAAATATCTTTTATGAAATTGTTAGTACATCCATTCCTGTGCTTTCTCTCCTGTGAAGACTTTGTTGCAATAATCCCAGCTTTTTTCTTTTAATTGTGTAGGATTGTAAATGACACTACTTATCTTCTAAAGGTTTTGAAAAAAAATCTATAAATATATTTATAAATGGAAAAACAATTGAAACAGTTGTGTTCTTGATGGAATTGTTCAGTTTTGTTTTCATTTCATTAGACAACCTCTGCATCTTTGCTTTACTAGGTCTATTCCACTTGTAGAGTAAGATCTTTTGTTTGAGAACGTGCTTGACTTGATATTAATGTAAAAAGAAGTCTAAAAATAATCTTATGAAATGCTTACAGAAGAATAATTTCACCAGGCAGGTTTTTTTAAAAAATTCTCAACTGCAGAAAGGTGAGTTCAGTAAGATTTTTTTTTTTTATTATTTTAAATATGACCTGTTATACCTAAAAATCAACTGGGCATGCTAGGAATACTGACACTTACATATGTTCCTCTGGGTTAGTTTGAAGAACAGTCATCAGATAGAACTGCCACTTGACAGATCTCTATTCGCAATACCCAGGTAAAATAGCATATAGTATTATATTTGAAGAACAGAATGTAGGCACTAGAAAACAAGGAATAAAGAAAGGAACAGTTTCCTTGACAAGACAAAGGTCAGGAGGAATTTTTCAGGTTAAAATAACTGTCATATGAACTCAAAACTTTTTAGAAGCTAAAGTGATGGAAGAATAAAAACAATGTGATGATAGCATTCCAATTCTTAGAGTTTAAGGCCAGAAGGGACCATTACATAATTTTGTTTGACAGCCTGTGTCCTGTTCCTCACACACCATTACATTCCCACCTGGTTACTCCTGTATTGAGCCCAATAACTTTGTATTTAACCAAAGTATAGCTTGTGTTTGGCCAAAGCATGTCTTCCAGAAAGGAATCCGCTCTTATTTTAAGACTTCAAGAGGTGGAGAATCCACCCCATTCCCTTTGTAGCTTGTTCTGATGGTTAATCATTACAGTTATAAATGCATGCATAACTTTTAACTTGAATTTGTGTAGCTTCAGCTTCCAGTCATTGGTTCTTGTTCTGCTTTTTTTCTCTACTAAATTAAAGAATACTTTAGTATATGGTATTTTCTCCCCATGAAGGTACTTATACACTATGATAAAGACACTTCTTGATCTTTTTGATAACCTGAACAGATTGAACCCTTTAAGCCTTTAAGGCACTTTCTTCAGCCCTTGAATCTCTTCTGTGGCTCGTTTGTACCCTCTCCAATTTTTCAATATCCAGCGATGACTGACCCTTTAGTGTCTTCTTAATTGTCAGCTAAGGTTAGTTGTTGGGGCCTGTATGCCACTGTGCCAAGGTGTATATGGTTTCATTCAGAGAGTGGGGATTGAATATCAGGCCTTGGACTTGAGAGAAATGCTTTCTAAAAAGGGGGGTTTGAGGCCCTGAGTGGAGTAGTCCTCTACATACCAAACTGCAGGCCAGCAGAATAGAATTGGATAAGAATTACTGCTCCACTGTGATAACATAGGAATTTATATTTCAAAACAAACTCAATTCATAATACAGTATACTTTAACTGCATAAAACTGCCTTAAAGCACATGCCATTATATGTTATATGATAAAGAAACATCTGAATCATAAAAATCATACTTTAAGTAATCAGGATACTTCTGGGGAGGGCTGTTACAGTTTGTCTGGGATTTTTAATCAGTAATCAGCTTTCGGGGGAAGTGTTGAGCCTAGAAACAAGACAGGAATTAGGAACTGACAGCCCTCTTTTCCCTGTTGGGAAAGCCAGGTGTCCTCATTGATTTTCGGTATCTTTGTTGGTTAAGGAAATGAAGCTTGGTTTAAGAGTTCTGCAGATTTAAATGGGTATCCATGTTTTGCTGAAGGCTAGTATGTCTACATGATTCTGCTGATTAGTTTAATCAAGAGTTAGACACTAGTGAGCACTTACTCAAATTGTTTAGTTTCTTTTACAAATGTGTTCCCATTGTTCCTGCCCTCTTTGATCTAGTCCCATTTCAAGGAGGACCAGATAAAATGCATTAACAAATTAGTCGGTGGTAGATTCACATGACACCCCAAACTAAATGTTCATGTAGACAAGTCCTGTTACCAACTGTCAGTATGTTTTTAAAAATAAAGCTCATGCAGCTTTCATAATGAACTTTTGCTCTTATTCAAATGTTGGCCATCATTTCTATTTTTACAGGCTGCCCTCAATCAAGATGGCCCCATTTCCACACAGCCTTTGCAGGTGTCCTTAGTGATGGTGCCCTTGGTGAAGATGGTTATTGGTCCCAGTGAGACTGAAGGCATACTGTCCTCCATGAAAGTGGCCAGCCTCTGCGTTCTGTGGTTAGGAAACTAGATTGAAAACTGAAGTAATGAAGAAAATTGGGGATGTAGTGGAGATACAGAGAACTATGGGATGCAGAGGTGTAATGTGAAGACCATGAGGGGAATGAAAGGGAAAAGGAGGTGGCGGGGGTAGGGGTATGTAGAAAATTGGAGAGGGATCAGAGACTGAAGAAGCCTGGGCAGAGAGAGAATAAATGAGGTGGAGTGATAGAACGACAACTTCCCCATCTGAGAACGGAAGTAGAACCCCACTCCACGTAGCCAGCAGGGAGGCTTGCATTTTTGTTTGTGCATTTAAAATAGTATTCTGAACCTGAGGGGATGTGTTTCTAGTAGGGGAGTGGTTCTCGGCTCGACGCTATTTAACATTTTTATTTGTGAATTGGAAGAAAACACAATCATCACTAATTAAGTTTATAAATGACACAAAAAATAGGGCGTGGTAAATAATTGAAGACAGATCACAGATTCAGAGTGATCTGGATGACTTGTTAAACTGGGCACAAGCACACTATGCATTTTAATACAACTAAAGGTAACGGTAAATATCTAGGAACAAAGAACATAGGCCATACTTACAGGATGGAGGACTCTATCCTGGGAAGCAGTGATTCTGAGAGAGATTTGAGGTCATGGTGGATAATCAGCTGAACATGGGCTCCCATGTGACCAAAAGAGTATGGATGCATGAACAGGAGAATCTTGAGTAGGAGTAGAGAGGTTATTTTACCTCCATATTTGTCACTGATGCAGCCACTGCTGGAATACTGTGTCCAAGTCTGGTGCCCACAATTCAAGAAGGAAGTTAATACACTGGAGAGGGTTCAAAGAAGAGCCAAGAGAATGATTAAAGGATTAGAAAACATATCTTAGTGATAAAGTAAAGGGACTCAGTCTCTTTAGCTCAACAAAGAAATGGTTAAGGGGTGACTTGATTGCAGTCTATTAGTATCTACATGGGGAACAAATATTTAACAATGGACTCTTAAGTCTATCAGAGAAAGATATAACATCATCCAATGGCTGCAAGTTGAAGCTACACAAATTCAGACTGGAAATCAGGTATACATTTTTGACATGGAGGGTGAGTAACCATTGGAACAAAAGCTATGAGGTGTCACTAAAGTAGATCTGAGGACACAGTTGGCAATGGGGTTTGTTATAGGGATTGGTTCCTGGGTTAGTGTTTCTGTGATGTGGTGTATAGTTGCTACACATCCCCTGCACATCTACCAGTGTGATATATGCCATCATGTGACAGCAATGCCCTCTGCCATGTACATTGGCCAAACCGGACAGTCTCTACATAAAAGGATAAATGGACACAAATCAAACACCAGGAATGCTAATATACAAAAGCCAGTAGGGGAACACTTCAATCTCCCTGGACATTCTGTAACAGATTTAAAAGTAGCCATCCTTCAACAAAAAAACTTCAAAAACAGACTTCAAAGAGAAACTGCAGTGCAACAATTCATTTGCAAACTTAACACCATTAATTTGGGCTTGAATAGGGACTGGGAGTGGCTGCCTCACTACAAAAACAATTTTCCCTCTCTTGGTATTGACACCTCCTCATCAATTATTGAGAGTAGACCACATCCACCCTGACTGAATTGGCCTTGTCAACGCTGGTTCTTCACTTGTAAGGTAACTTCTCTTCATGTGTCAGTATATCTATGCCAGTATCTGTAATTTTCACTCCATGCATCTGAAGAAGTGGGTTTTTTTTAACCCACGAAAGCTTATGCCCAAATAAATCTGTTAGTCTTTAAGGTGCCACCAGACTCCTCATAGTATTTGTGGATACAGACTAACATGGCTACCCCTCTGATACATTGGAACAACTTATTACGGGTTGTGGTGGATTCTCTATGACAATTTTTAAATCAAAATGGGAAGTTTTTCTAAAAGATACACTGTAGGAATTATGATGGGGAAGTTCTAGGGCCTGTGTTATACAGGAGGTCAGACTAGGTGATCACAAAGCACACCTCTGCCCTTGGAATCTATGAACTGGGGGAGGGTGCTTCCTCCGTAAAGATAGCAAAGAACAATGTATTTTATTGGGTTTTTGAAATCTCATAATTAAGTCAATGTCACAATATTTTGAGGCTAGAGTTATGATTTAACAATGCTTCCAGCTGGCAATACCGCTGTCCTGCCACACCTAAAGGACTCCTGTGTGTAGCCACTCCCTACATATCCACCAATCTACCTGCTGACTCACTTCACATTGGTTCTGCATCTTGTCTCCGGCTTCCAGCCTGAAAGAAATGCTGAGTGAATGGTGTGGAGATCCTAGAGTGACAGACTTCGAGTCATGGAGCCCAGAGCTGCCCTTTGCTGAAGAAGGCAGCTGACAGCAAGGATAAACTGGGCAGGGAACAGGGTAACTTCTCCCTGCTTGAATGAAGGAGTTGATTCTAGGGCTGAGGCAGGAAAGGGACATTATAAACAGCTGGGGGGAGACAGAAGGGAGGAGGGAATATGGACTGGAGTCGGAAGAGAGGAAGACAGTTGAGCACTGAGTTAACTTGGCTCCCATCCCTCACTTTAGGCCCCCTAAAGAGGAATATATTCTGGAGTTCCAAAGGCTGGGAAATTAAAGCTGGAGTTTTTGGCAAAGGCAAAAAAGAAATTGTCTTCCCCCTTCATAAATAGAATAACTCTGAATGTGAAAAGGTCACCCAGCTACACACCACACACCTTCTAGTGCAATTGTAGGGCATCAGTGTACACCCTGATGTGCCTTCTTCCCTTCACTATAATGTGCAATTCAATTGTGAAAGGTACCCTAATAGCTGATAGATCAACACAAAGCTTTTCAGGCTAAGATTTTCAAGAATAGGGGCCTAAATTAGGGCGTTTTATTTAGAACTCTAATTTTCAAATGTGCTGAGTACTCAAAAGCTCCCATTGGCTTTAATCCCTTTATTTTTCTTCATTGCCTTATAAAGGACAGAACTTAGTCCCCGATATATTTCAAGAACTGCTTTAGGTCCTGATCCCGAGGGTACTGAATGCTTTCTATGTTAATTGCATTCAGAAGGGGCTCTAGGGACTTGGAGTCTCCCGGTATCTGTCCCTTTAGAGTGAAGAGCCTAAAGTGAACTTAGAGAGGATATCCCTTCTGACTATTGTGGAGGAAGAAGTGTGCAATGGCTATCAGTTATCCACTGCATTCTAATAAGACGAGGAATCTGTGTCTTATTGGTGGTACAGTGACCTATGCTTCCTGGAAGATGGACAGTTGATTTTCTGCAATGGTGTACTCTACAGGACATCAGAGTATCCATCAGAGTATCAGAAAAATTAATCAGATATTATTTCTTAATCACAAATGGAGCTTCAACTAAAGAGTCATTAATCCAGAATTAAATGCAATTTTCTGTGTAACATTTCTGTTCTATCTTCTTCCAAGAAGAGAGTGCCTCACATAATAACGTGTGTCTCTGAGATAAATGAATGCATTAAAGCTCTTAACTGCTCTTTGATGGACTACAAATAGACACCATACAGGACAATATTTGAACAGTAATGATTTGTGCTTTCTTCTTCAAGTGTAAGTTGATTGCAAAGCCTTCCAGACCACAGAGTAAATAGCTAAAGGGGTCATGAATCTTAATAGCTTCCAAATCAGAAAGATCTGCAACTTATATGCTCTGACTGGAATGTGTATGGAATGTATAAATATTAATAGGTCTGGCAAGGACTCTGAAGACAAGCTGTCTAAAATTTCACAGTGGGAAGACTGGAGTCGCAGCGCACAGAGCGGTTGAGAAGCTCCCACCTGGAAATGAACTGTCAGCATGTGTGTAAATACATTTTTCCTGAAGCAATATTTAACATTCTGAGCTGCCCTGGCACATAGGAATGCTCTGCATGGATATCTAACTCCAGCCCCTTATTTAATATGATGAACATGCACACTGGGCTGATTGCCAGTATTCAGTAAGGTGAAGTACACTGTGTGCCACATACCCAAATGTTCCTTTGGCTGTTATTCTATTAAGCAAAATTTTTGGTTAACTTCTCAGTGACTGATTTATGTGGGTACCTTCATGGAATCTATATCTATGACTCAGTTTAAAAAAAAATCTAAATTATGATAATGTTGCAGAGGCTAAGTGCTGAAATGGCAGGAATGCCAACTTTAAGGTTGCTGACCCACTCTTAACTCTACTCATTTGTATGTATGCATTACAACTACTAGAGCTTGACTTCCATGTTTCACCTATGACTTATTTCTTTCATTTAGTGTAAAATAAAGGATATTTATTGGACTCCTCATAATTTCCTATGATGAGCCACTTAATTTATTAAAATAGTCTGCCATGACTCTTCCTTTTTCTAATTAAAATAATGAAACTTGCATTTTTTGCCATGACAAAAGAGTTAATTTGCAGTGTGTAGCCGTATTGCTCCCAGGATATGTGAGATACAAGTTGGGTGAGGTAATATCTCTTACTGGACCAACTTCTCAGGATGAAAGAGACTAGGACCTAAAGAAGAGCTCTATGGAGGTCAAAAGTTTCTCTCTTTCACCAACAAAAGTTGGTCCAATAAAAGATATTGCCTCACTGTGACATTCCCACCTGGTGTTATCTGGACTGGTGATCTGCTAGGTCACTCCAGTTCTTGACTCTGTGAGCCAGCCTTACCCTGCTCCGCTGTGAGAACCCCATTCCTGGGCTGTTCATTCACAGCCTCTGGCATGTGAGCTGCTCCCAACTACTCACAACTGAATGACACTAGCCAATATCTCCGGCCCCACACACAACCCTAGAAACCTCCATTTTGGAGTGTCCAGTTATGCCTGCTAGATGCTGCAAGCTCATATGAGTTCGTCAGTTTAACAAAGAAATTGATATGTACCAGGCTTGTTATCCCAAGGGGAGTCTCTGACACGCTTCAAACCAAAATCACTGCTTCAGGTAGAATAAACAAACAAATTTATGAACTACAAAGATAAATTTTAAGTGATTATGAGTCAAAGCATAACAAGTCAGATTGGGTCAAATGAAATAAAAGCAAAATGCATTCTAAGCTGATCTTAAACTTTCAATGTTCTTACAAACTTAGATGCTTCTCACCACAGGAGGGCTCGTTGCTCTTCAGCAAGGCTCTTCCCTTTGATCAGTGCTTCAGTCACTTGGTGTGGTGTCTGTAGATGTAGGTGGGAGAGAGAGGGAGAGCATGGCAAATGTCTCTCCTTTTTATCATATTCTTTCTTCCCTCTTGGGTTTGCCCCCCCACCTTCAGAGTCAGGTAAGCATTACCTCATCGCAGTCCCAAACTGGCCAAAGAAGGGGGTGTGACACACTCAAGAGTCCAACAGATCCTTTTGTTGCTGCCTAGGCCAGCGTCCTTTGTTCCTGTGAGGCTGGGCTGGGTTTGTCCCATACCTGCCCTGATAAGATGTGAACTGCCTCTCTGCTCTTGGAGAGTTTTTGCCTGGGCTTATTTTAAGCCATGAGGATTCTTCAGCCTCAGAACTACATACATTAAATTATAACCTATAATATTACTGTAACATTAGTGTAACAACAATGCTCAGTGCATCATGAGCCTTCCGAAGACACCCGGCATAACAAACTTTGCATTGGATACCACACAATCATTTTACAAGGATGAACATGGGCGTGCTGGGTATTCCCCCAAGGTACAGAGCATTACACTCACCCACCTTATCTCTACAGACACAGGCAGAATTAACGTTTTACAGACAGCTTTAATTCTGGCATTTCCTAGCACTTGGTTGCTTTAATGTTCAATTTAAATATCTCAGAATTGTTTACAGAATTTGACATCTTTCTTGAACACTTATACCATTTAATATATCTGACTGTGTTGGCATATGCCTTTGAGTACCTGCATAATCTTGTTATTGTATCCACTGGCTATTCGCACCCATCCCCACCCTATCGTTTTGTGTCAAAAGGGTCAGTTTGCAGCTGTTTAACATCAGGCACACAGTGGGGACAAGGACCCTCTCCTCCACCCCCAGTGGAACATCATGAGCACAGAGGTGGGAGGGGAGAGGGAATTTCCATTCCACAGGAAATTCCAACATAATTAGAACTAAATTTCCTGCGGAACAAATTCTGAATAATTTCCATTGGGACCAAAAAACATGTTTTGTTTCAATAATGTTGCAACTTTTTTATATAAAGTATTAGAATAGTAAATACAATAGAATATAAAGTCAAAAATAAATTAATCAAAATGAGAAAGTTCAAACAAATTCTTCTGACTTTTCCCATCAAATTTCGTCAAAATCGGCACTTCCCAAGAAATGTTTTTATTTTGACAAAACTGCATTTTCGCACAGAATTTTGTTCCGTCGCATTTTTTTACAACCTATGCTCAGTGGCCTGGTAAGAGCTAACAGAACTAAATAGACTCTGCTCCCTCCATACTCCCACTGAGGCACAATACCCCAAAGGGTGTTGAAAGGAATGAAAGAAGATGCAGGCCATGGCTCTGCATCGGCACATGCAGCAGTACTGGCATGCAAGGGGAAGAGTGCGGCACCCCATACAGGGATGTAGCTGCAGGTGCTCCTCCTTTCACATGAAGGAGCTATGGGATTCCAAAGATGTGTCTTAAAAGGGCAGGGATTCTATTCTGCTTATATGTACTGTCCGGTATTTAGCCAATGTTGTGACACTATTAAAATAAATAGTGGTTCTAACGATAAATGTTTTCTTAAAATAGAAAATTAATTTTGTATTTTGGAACTAGCTGGCTAGACACTACTAGGGAGTGCTGTCCTGAACAAGGTGTACTTGGTAAAGCATGGCTTCTCTGTTTGCTTAAATTTAGCAAAACAGATAAGGGAAATGCTCATTCAGATTTAACTTATGCCCTGTTTATATTCTGTGATTAGCAGAGAACAGAGATAGAAATACTAGGCAGGTGGTTATTCTTGTTTGGTTTTTGGATTGTTTTGTTCTCCCCATCTGAAACAAAGGGCCAATCTAAATATCCCAAGGGATATTGTTCTAAGTTTTTTACAAAAAAAAAAAAAAGCAGGATAAACTTTGGGCAAGCAACCAAAGGACCCAAATTGTCAGACCTCCTAAAGATGCACCCATCAGGTTGTAGGGAAACCAAACCCAACCTTTCTGAAAACATGCATCCCCTGTTAAACATAGTTTTTTGTAAAAAGAAAAGGAGTACTTGTGGCACCTTAGAGACTAACCAATTTATCTGAGCATAAGCTTTCATGAGCTACTGCTCACTTCATCGGATGCATACTGTGGAAAGTTTAGAAGATCTTATTATATACACACAAAGCATGAAAAAATACCTTCTCCCACCCTACTCTCCTGCTGTTAATTGCTTATCTAAAGTGATCACTCTCCTTACATGTGTATGATAATCAAGTTGGGCCATTTCCCGCACAAATCCAGGTTTTCTCAACCCCCCCCCCCCCACACACACACACAAACTCACTCTCCTGCTGGTAATAGCTTATCTAAAGTGACCTATTACCAGCAGGAGAGTGGGGTGGGAGAAGGTATTTTTTCATGCTTTGTGTGTATATAATAAGATCTTCTAAACTTTCCACAGTATGCATCCAATGAAGTGAGCTGTAGCTCACGAAAGCTTATGCTCAAATAAATTGGTTAGTCTCTAAGGTGCCACAAGTACTCCTTTTAGTTTTTTGTGTTGATTTGTGAGCGATTTACTTTAAATGTCACCTTTTGTAGCCTGCTTATTAAAAACATTATTTTTCATTGTGTATTTATTTCTACCTTTTGCTATTTGAATTGATGAGCTATTATAAATATTCATCCTGGAAGCTAACATCTGAGGGTGCGGCTATGCAGCTAGGAGTGTAATTTGCCCCTCTTCTAGGTGTATCTGCACTAGCTTTAATCTAGCTAGCTTGCCAAAAATAATAGTGAGGACACAGTGGGACAAACTGCAGTGAGGGCTGCACAAGTGAGTATGTACCCAAGACAGTCAGTCAGGCTTGTGTAGCCCAGGCTGCCACATCCTGGCTGTTATTTTCAGAAAGCTCACTAGATTAAAGCTAGCCCAGGTACATCTGTGTGAGTTGCCAAGCACACCGCCAGCTCCAGTGTAGACATACCCAAAGCAGCTTTTAAACAGGAAAGTAGGATTAGGAGCCTTCTTTTAATTTGTACTGAAATTACAGTACTTCAATGGACAGATCTATCTTCTCCTTAGCTATTTACTGCTCCAATGTCTCCAGAAACCTTTGCAATATTATATGCAAGAGAAGTTTGACTGCTAAATGTTCGTTTTTGTTAATGAGACACTACATGTAGCTAAAATTAAAAACTGTAAAACTTAGACATTTCATGGAATTAGATAACACTTTTAGTCTCTCTTGCTCTGTCAAATTTTTGTTTTGTTTTTAATGTTGGGGGGCACTTCAAATTGTTTACTCATTGTGGATGAAATTTACTCCTCTCTGTACAGGGCGAGCTGGTGTAACTACAATTCTGTAGAAGAAAATCAGTCTGTCAGTGCCCTCCAGTCCAGAGCGTTAGATGGGCACTCATTGATGTGGAGTTTGTTTTAGACTGAAATCCAAGGTACTACTATTTTGTGGAGCTGGTTGGAAAATGGTAAGTATTTTACATGAGAAATTTTCAAAAACTCTTTCTTTCCTCCACTTTTAATGGAAAGATTTGGGTTTTTACTTAAGAAACTGGATAATTTCCAAATGTGAATCCTCCATATTTTTTGTTTAGAAAAAGAAGCAATTTTCTGACTTAAAAAAAAAAGACTTTCTACTGGCTGTACTATTTTTGTAAATGAGAAGAGAAATCTATTTGAACAGGTAACATTATTTGCATACCTTGGATATTCTGAACTTGGTAATAATAGTAATATTCTCAGAGTTTCTGTATTGAACATGATCCTTAAAGCTTACTAACCATTCATGGAACCTTTGGTTTTCCATAATACTGTTTAGAGGGTTAAAGATTTGTTAGAGGATCTCATTCTGCACCATGGAAATCAATAAGAGTCTTGCCATTAACTTCATCAGGAGCAGTATATATTTATGTCTTGCTTTTTTTTCTTTTCTTCTTCTTCTTCTTCTTTTTTGTTTTTGTTTTTGTTGAATGATCATATGAAATGATCATATCTCTGTTTTAAATTATTCTTTTCCTGCTATTGTTTCCCCTCTGAAAGTCATAATCCCTCTGCTTGTAACATGATGGGTTGCTGTATCAAGAAATGACCTGACAAATAGAAATATGGGTTACAATTTATAGTAAACTATAGAAGAACCAAAATGGATTTTTTTTTTCAAAAAATTCCAGGGCAGTTCCTCTGACAGGGAGCCCAGAAGACTGGCAGAAAGCCAGCCAGGCAGAACATTTTGATTTTTGTGAAATCAGCATTTTCCAGTGGAAAACTCTTCCACTGGGATCCTTTCAACTGGCTCTAGTGTGTCGAATTGGGGACGGTGACTTCAAGGGCCGAGCTTCCCAGACAGAGAGTAGGTAGGATTCAGGGGGGCACTGTGAAGCTCTTGCAATGTGTAGCCAGCTGGAACCAGATACAGAATAAAGTAGATCTTTTGCAAGCACCTAAAGCACTAAGTGAGCACTGAACTCCATATAATGCACACAAAAGGCAGGCTCTGCTCCCAGCTGGAGTACAAACTGCAGGAGCAGCAGAACTCTAAGAAGCACAGACCCCTGCTTTCAGACAAATGATGCCCCTTGCCTGAAAAAAGGGCACAAATGGCACATAGCAGAATTATTTCTATTACTAAAAAGAGTAAAATAGAGAGCATTCCAAGATATCAGGTGCTGTTAAAGCCTAGAAAGCATTTAGATGGGCACTCTTTGGTGCGGAGTTTGTTTTAGATTGAAATCTAAGTTACTGCTATTTTGTGTAGCTGTTTGAAAACAGTAAGTATTTTCCAGGAGAAATGTTGAAAAACTCTTTCTTTCCACAACTTTTCATGGAAAGATTTTGGTTTTTACTTAAGAAACTAGATAATTTCCAAATGTGAATTTTCCACAAACACTCTTGTTTAGAAAAAAAGACCAACCAATGCTATAAGCCTGCGCACTAGGGGAATTTATTGTTATTGTAGGGAGGGTGCTAATGGAGATGAGGACATCCCCTTAACAACGGTGTTGTGAATGGCAAGGCTGCATGTCACCAATACCTGTAATTCACAAGTACAGCCACAACATTCTGAAAATAATGAAATTGGAAACTAAGAGTCTGATTGGTTTAATCCATCCCTGAGTTTAGTGGAAGCACAGTCTGGGGCACATCATGGCATAGGGCCTCCCTGAGGTCCCCAGAAACCTCACCCTAACACCCCCATGGCCCTGCCACTGTACCCCAGTCCCACCTCCCATTTAGATGGCAAGTCAATCTCCCCTTCCAGAGAACTGCGGGCTGTGCCATGAGGTCTCACTTTTCCTTTCCAAGGGGTAACAGAACAGTGACACCGCCCATCCACCCCCACAATCCTGAGAGCAAAAGGGGAGGCAATACTTACCCCCAATAGACAAATTGTATCAGATTGGGTGAGCTGGACACACTGCACTCTCCAGATCATACCTCATTGGGATGCATGGTCTCTGACCCATTGCTTCAGACTCTTGGCAGACTCTGGCAGACTTCACTGCTCTGAGCATGCTTTTCTTTGCCACAATGAAGGCTAGAAACCTTTTTGTTTAATTTAAAGCAGAAACTCTGATGCAATCAGATGACTGGCGACTGTGGATCTCGGCATGAGTTTATAGCTTCTATAGCTTAATCCATCCCTGGTTAAAGTCTGGGCAGATCCATGTTTACTTCAGTGGTGATCTCTATGGGTACGGAGCTCCTTGCAGAACTGTGGCTTTCTCATTCAAGGAAAACCACTTACCCTGACATTATTAGCAATAAAACAATAATATGCTACAGCTTCCTTAAGCACAGGGCTTACAAGAGTAAGGGCACAAAAACTCAATAAGCCAAATTCTTCCTTGAGCGTGGGGGGGAGGGGTCACTTCATTGTGGGCTTCTGCAGAATTACACCAGGACTTCCTTTGTCCCATTCCATATTTCTAACAGTGCTCAAACATTTAACTTTTTTCATGCAAGGCAATCTGCTACCCTGGGCAGTAGCAATGGGTCATATGAAAGAATTTAGGCTTTTATCAGTGGTAGCACAGGCACATCTTGAGAATTAAACCACAGGCAGTCTTCTGTAATAACTTTTATATCCTTTCTTACTATGAATGCATGGTCAAGAAATACAAAAAGAAACGGACATGGGCGAGATCCGCTGCCTGTCAGTCTAGGTGTGTTACAGCACCAGTACTTACTGATGTTCTTTTAATGAATGTCAGATAAAGATAGGTTTCTAGTTAGTTTCGGAAAGATTTCACGCCTTTGTCAGTGTGAATTGTAGACTCCTGGCAGTGTGAAAAATTATACCGTACATGGCAGCTTTAGCATTCTAGCATTGCTCAGTCTCTATGTAATGGGGAGCTGGCCTGCATCCCCTTCCTTATGATTATGCACAGGAAGTACTAGTAACGGGAACTAATTTATGGTATAAAATGGGGGAACAAAGCAGAACTTTGTCAGAAGCTCTAAAGGGCATTCAGTAAGGGGCTTAATCAGGTGGAGTGCTGTGAAACCTGCTCCTCCTCTTTACACCTCCCTGCCACACGATGTATAATTCACCCTAGTAAAGCACAGCTGTAGCACTGCACAGTGTCAAAAATCCACAAAAGCGGTCTCAGAGGAGATGTGTAAGATTCTGATTCATGCTGTGTCTCTTTTAAATGCTGATTCTACAATGCATTCTTCTATTTCCATACCTCCCGCTACACCGCTGACAGTATCAGACCTGCCCTCCCCTGCAACCACACTCTTTCTTCAGTAACAACAAGACTGGAATGTTGTTTTTCAAAGATGTCCTGCAGTCTGACACTATTTCAGTTACAGGGCTTAGCAGGTCATTCTTGTTATCATGCAAATTTGCTGTAATTGTTGGTGTAATTAAAAGGCTTTATTTTAGGTTTTGAATAAGCTAATGAGAATTAAAACAGGTTCAAGTATTTTCTAATGTGCCATAAGAGGAGGGGAAAAGGATTCAAAGTACATTCAGTGCTGGACTTCTCTCTTCCAAAAATAATTTTATTTCATGGTAATTCACATGATAATTGAGCCAGAAAGTGCCTATAGGATATGCAGCCAACATTTAACAAGTGGTAATAAGACAAAGTTACAGTATTGTAGGCTGAATTGTGTAAATGCAGGTCTTTAAGTTACTACATCCTTGAAATAGCCAATGAGACAGACATCTAAACAGAATCATCCAAAAGGTACAGGGATAGAGGCTTTTTCAGTTAAGCATCTTAAGGAAGATTTGCATTTGAAATGAATCCATTTAGCTTTAAAACCACTCCGTATGCCTACTTTATGTTTCGGGCTCCCCAAGCAGAAAACCTCAGATATGATAAACCATCTGGAGATAGAACATAAGAAAATCATTACTCTGATCTCATTTACACCAATGTAACTCAGTTGATATCAGTGGAGTTTTAAAGAATGCCATAATTGATACTGTCCTCGTTTTTCTTGATGACAGGAGCCTGATGTTGTCATTTTCCCTTTGTGATCTTTTGTCCTGCCAGTTTGAATATGTGGGTAATATCAAGCTGGTGCACTCCTGAATCTTCTGAGGACCCATTTCTATGGATGCTAGCATTAAAGCTTTTCTGACCAAATTATTGAAAAGTGAATCTTGGAAGTACATAGCAGGCAGTAGGGCTAGTCAGAAATTTTCTGACTGAACAGTTTCATTGGAAAATGCCAGTTCATCAGACTTGAAATGTCTTGCAAAAGCTAGTCGGTCATTTGTCAAATCACAAACCAGGGTCCTGACCAAGCCCTGTCTGCCAGGCAGGTATCGAGTGAAAACCTACTTGGTTCTGTGCCAGCTCTGCTGGTGGACTACTGGGGACCCCAGGGCATCCATCCCACCATGTGGACTGCTTCTGGGCAGGGAATCCCAAGTTTCCAGAGTTGGTGGCTCTGAGGCAGCTAATGCAGTAGTAAAACTGACAATGTCAGTTTCTTATACGCAGTGTTATCGTGGTGATGGGCCACTCAACCTTGTATGGTCCCTTAGGAAATATTCTAACTACCTATGCTCAGGGATGCTGGAACTAGGGGTTCTGAGGGTGTGGCAGCACCCTCTGGCTTGAAGTGGTTTCCATGATATACAGGGTTTAAGGTTTGGTACAATGGCTTTCAGCTCCCCCACTATACAAATTGTCCCAAAGCCTATGCTAAACAATCTGTTCCACCTTGCATTTAGTTATGACACTCAAAGTATCTTTCCCAGACTTGAAGGAGAGCTCTGTGTAGCTCAAAAGCTTGTCTCTCTCACCAAGTTGGTCTAATGAAAGACATTACTTTGTCTTTCTAATGTCAGTTTCAGTCATCAGCTACTGGTCCCAGGAACCTCCATTTGTTGGTGTTTCCAGAACACTTTTTTCCACCTGGAATTTCCAATTAATGAGAAAAAAATAAAAAATTGGTTTCTTGCTAAATCAGACCAAAACCAAATTTAGAGAACTTGAAACTTTTTGTGAACCAAAAGGCCTTGTGTTTCAGCCAGCTCTAGTAGGCAGGTGAGAGTTATGGTTATCAACCCTGATCTGGATGTAGTAAAACTTGGCACACAATGAAAGATGGTAATGGTAAAAGTTTGGGAGATTTATTTCTCTAGTGATATTTCCATGAAAAATTTCTTAAGGCCAAAGATAGCTGGTTTGTCTCTTCTAAAATAATACTGATCAACACCTTAAGTAAATATATAAAGCATTTCAGAAGTATAGCAGTTGGCACCATGTTATATCAATTTGGTGAGCAATAGTTGTTTAATCTCCACTTATAGTGCAAGAGACTGAAAATCAGTATACTGAGACATTTTGCAGAAGAACCCATAAAGATAGGCTGTTTCCACTCAGCCTTGCTTCCATATAAAGGTACTTGACAGGAGAAACATAACCGTGCCAGAAACGCAGCGGGTGTAAATCAGCACAGCTCCATTAAAGCTATGTCATTTATACATCCACTGAAGATCTGACTCTCTGACTTGTATTGTACATAGCATTTGTTAAAGGGGTATAATTTCAGTTTTCTATCAGTTCATTGTTTGTCTTGAGTTGTTATTCTAAAACTTCATCCATCAGTAAGAGAGAGTGGAGAGCTGAAAGTTCAAGATCTAGTTTATACAAGAGAATATCATTAACATAAACAGAGATTTTTAGAATGTGATGTTCCAAATGCAATATTTGTTATATTCATATTTTCTCCAGTACCAATCACCAATCTAGAGTGAAAATCAATAATAAAGGGGAGAAAGGATATTATTTCTCCTTCCACTATATATAGGCATGGCAAAATTAAAACTTTTTTTTATATAATTTCAATGGATAATATCTATTTAAGCATTATTTTAGATTTTTATCAATTTAAAAGTTAACAGCTGGGGAAATTAAGGGGTGGTCAGACAAGTATTTAATGACGTTGAAATTCAAAAAGTTAATGCTTTATAAACTGTTAAAACACAAATAGTCAACATCACATGTCAAAATATACAAAGTAAGTATCTTTAAATCAACAAATCATACCTGCTTTTACTAATTCATTCACTAGTGCATTTTTAACAAGGCTAAATCAATAACACTAATTTTGACTCTAAATTCTTTATCAACATTTTTCTTACTTTGCCTATCTGTAAATTTCAGGTATCAACACAGATATTTTTTCATTGGTGTGTGGATGTGTGGTGAAACTGACATTTACCAATCTAATCTTGCCAAGTTTACCTATATATAGGAAATAGAGAAAGAGAAAGGAGCGTAGTACACAATTTGCACATTTTCCCAGATGAGGATTAGAGTATAGGAAGAAAGTTGATTTAATGAAACTTGAATCTAACTATTGAGGCATGATGGATATATGTACTCACAAGAAATCTTTTTTCCCCCCAGTTATAACACAGCACTTGACTGCCACTGACTTCTGCAGTGGCTTGGATAGCGACAGGTAAATTCATCTTGTTGTTAGAACCATTTAATCATAAATCTAAAAACTTCATCCTGTAGCAATGCAACATGACAAACAGCATTTAGTTGAAGCCTTTAAATGAAGTTAAGCCTTTGCTCAGTATCCTGGATAAGCAGTGGTACCTTGCCAAACCCACCCAGCATGAGCCCTCACGAGGAATTATGACTGACTTTTGGGGAAAGGGAAGAAGTAATTTGTCACCTGCTTATCAGGGGCAGACTACTCTCCCCCCCAGCTTGCCAGAGCATGGGGCAAACTGGAGCTTTGACTACCCATTTCCTGTGTGTTTCCCATTCCCCTTGGTGGGGAATACTGAGTCCACCTGAGATACAGGGAATGCAAATATGGCCAATGGCCATTTGGTGTGCGGGAGTAGTTTTACCCCTCCATTGCATGTGCGGTTGCAAGAGGCTGGTTCACAATCTGCCTCTTTTATTTTTCCCCTTACATTCCTTTAGTTTTATTGCAACTTAGTCTCTACTGATTGTTCCTTGTGGGATAAATCCCCAAAATACAAAAAATGTAGTGATTGATTTGAAAATGATTTATTGCTGGAATCTAAAGGTAATGATTTAAATCTAATTATATCTCTCTGAAATTTAGAGTTGCTAACCACCCTCTCTGCCATCTCTTCACCCCGTCTTGCACCTTTTGAAGACACCCTTATCTTTGCCTCATTCATGCATATACGGTGATAGGATATGGCTCTTATTTACATGATCACATTACATTGAATTGGAACAAATATTGGACAAATATTTATTTTACAAACTTGCATAGATTATTTACAGATACAGAAATGTTTTATACACAAACTGTAGCAAATCAGTTAAGCAATTTGACGTGCAAGTGCCTTATCAGCTGTCTTACTGTGTTATAATAGCATCTAACAGTGAATAATGGATTAGACTATTTTCCCTCTGCTCTGAGTTGTTCAAGAAAATATTCTCACTTAAATTATATCCTCCCCCCAATAGCTATTATTTTAAACAAGCATTTTTCAATGCTCATTTAACTGAAATGTCATAATTATCTAGTTGGTTATTAAATCGTTGGGAAACATATTATGTTGCTGAAAACTTTAAAGGTCAAGCTGTGCCCTCAGGTACCCCTCATCAACTAATGGAGACCCAGATGATTTATATAGTTAACTTTACTAAGGCCATGTCTGCACTTACCAGCTTACAGCAGCACAGCTGTACCAATGCAGCTATACTACTGTTAGAGCACTCATGTAGCCATGTTATGCCATGTAGCCATGTTATGTAGCGAGTTCTCCCACCAACATAACATCAGCTCAACAAGCGGCAGTAGCTATGTCAGCAGGAGAGCATTTTCTGCCAAAATAGCGCTCTGCATACGAGCACTTATGCCGGCAAAACATATGTTGCTCAGGGGGTGTTTTTTCACACCCCTGAGCGACAGAAGTTTTGCTGAGTGTAGACATGGCATAAAACAGCCAGGAAATATGTTTTATCAAGCCTAGGAAGACGGTGATTTATTATTAATTGTCTATAGACGCTGTCTTGTTTGAAGATTAAACAACTCCTAAGCATCGTACAAACTGAACACTGCAATGAGTTCTTATCAATTTGTAATGGATAGGATATGAGATTCGTCTCCATTGCTGTCAATATCTGGTCTTAAATGTGAAATTGAAATTGCCAACAAAAAATGAAAAATATTAGTGGAACTGAAATGAGGAAAATACCTGGAAATCTCATCAAACATATCAACCCAGAATTCCACAAAAAGGGGAATACTGCAAATACTTAAGTTCCCACACTATGATTTGTACAACCTAGTTAATTGATAATTATTA
Source organism: Chelonia mydas (assembly GCF_015237465.2). NCBI lineage: Eukaryota > Metazoa > Chordata > Testudines > Cheloniidae > Chelonia > Chelonia mydas. The sequence goes on from NC_057849.1 coordinate 290,346,342, forward strand.
TTATTATTATTAATAATTATTATTATTTATTCTTAGCTTATATTGTGATAGCACCTGAAAGCTCCAGCCAAGAACTGGGACCCTAGTGTGCTAAGCACTTTCCTAACATGTAGCAAGACATGATCCCTGCCCAGGAGAGCTTGAAATCTAAAAGACAAGAGTGAAGGAAATCTATGTAACATTAGTAAATGATCGAGGTCAGGATTGGTACATGATTGCTAGTTCTTGTCTCTTTCCCTATGTGGCAGAGGAGAGGATGACAAGGAGTGGCAAGAGGGTAAAAGGAATTAATAGGACAAAAGGAGTAGAAGGGAGGAAGGAGAAGAATGATGCAGAGGAGGAGTGGGTGAAGGCGAGATGATCGAAGATGCAAAGTATGGATGGCAGGGAAACTAAGGCTGGCAGCAGTGTCTGCAATGGAGAGGAAATTGGAGTCCGAAGGTCCAGTCTAAATGGAACAGTGTGCTGCCATCACTTGGGTTCACGGGTTCTTGAGTTCTGCCCTGCTGCTCTCCACTTACCTGGATCTCAACCAGGGAGGGCTTTGCTCTTCCTCTCCTCTCCCAGCCCCTGTGATTGGATGAGGTGGCAGATGCTTGAGGCTTGGTACCTCTGGAGAAAGGCTTGTCCCCAGAGGGGATGTCTTCCCCATTAACTCTAAAAGGGTGGAGAACCCTGCCAAGGTCTCTCTTATATTCCTGCTGCTGATATGTTGGCCAAGCTGATCAGCTGGGAAAGTTCTTTGCTCCTGGGTGCTGACTCCATCCCTGGACCCTGCTCTCCTTCCCCTATTCCATAGCAATGAGTGTTAAGAGGTGTTTTACCCCTTGAAAAACCAGGACATACAATGGAGATGAGGCTCATCATGCAACATCGTGTTCCCCATGAACAGAATCATTAGGTATGAGAGAAAATAAAATAGTTACTATACCCACCAAAGAATGACATATGTGTGTGCAGCATGCAGGGCATCTGAACTGCCCTGAAACATAAATACCTTAGCTAGCCAGATTCATTTACTAGAGTAATCCAATATCCATGTTAATTATTATGATTTAATTATGCTCTCTTCCTCTTTGCCGGCTTATTTGCTGAATTATTTTTTTGCATAACCCTAAGGAACAATATTAATACACAGAAAAGGACAGTTTAACTATGAACATTAATGACCCATACAAGCTAAAGCCATGCATGAAATTTCATGAAGCAATAGGAGTCTCTCATTAACTCCATTTACAGCATGAATATAGCAATGTGTGATTAATTACTAACTACTACATTGTGAATGGGAGTGCTGATTTTCTTGACTCAGGATGGTGAGTCTTGATATTTACATGTTACTATAAAATGTTATACAGTAAGTATAGATTATCTAGGAAAAACTAAGTATACAATGGATTTGAGATCCAGTAGTTTTATATCATTCATCAGTAGCCACTTAGCATTGTAAGAGAAGAAAAGATGGTATACATTTCCTCAGTAATAAGATGGGAGTTCAATGAATCTCTGTTCTATTCTTCAAGAAATATTATAGGTATCTCTTCCTCTAAAACATTAATTATATCTCTACTAAAGACATCTTCATTATCTAGATGCGTTTTGACCAATTATCTTCCAGCTTCTCATTTAATATTTTTAAAATACATATGTAAGGCCAAGCAGGTCATGAACCAGGCCTGTAAAGCAACCAGGTAGCAACCACCACCACACTGGTATTCATGCAGTAGGTACAAGTGCTTTTCACTCCAATGCCAATGACCTGCTGTGAATCCAGACTATGGAAAATCCTACCTCAAAGTTTCCAACAGGCAGCAGTCTTGTGGCTCCTGATTGGCTCCCTGTCCTTTATAAACCCAACGGGTATTCTAGGAAGTGTCTAGGTAACAGTGGATCCCCTATAGTTGCTATGACCATTCTTGCTTTCTGGTCTTGAACTGCTGTCTTTGACCTTGGCTTGTTTTGGACTTTACCTCCTAACCCAGGCTCTGAAACACAACTCAGACCCTGATCCTTGGTATCAACCCCAGCATGAAACTTGACTACAAACTTCTCGGCTACTCTCGGCCTCAGGTTTGTTCCTGCTTTGACCCTTGGTCCCCACTGCCTTTGTCAGGATACTGACAACATGAAAATTTGGAAGCAAATCTCTTTCAGACACTCCTGAATTTTATCTGTAATTGACAAGTGTAAATGAAGTAGATTCATGGCTATGCTGCAGCGTTTTGGCACTGGTCCATCAGCATAAAGCAGCCACAAATCAATGGCTCTAGGCAGTGGATGATACAACTTTTCAAGGGAAGGCTTCAGGAGCAGTGACAACTCCATACAATCCTCCACTCAGCCCGCAGAGAAGGGGTGTGGATGGAGAAAATGGGGTATGGCTAGGACATTAGTGCATCCTGTTGAACACTGGCTGCCATCTCGCCAACAGCATCTCAAGGAAGCTGGACATATTTTAAAAAAAAATGGTGAGCAGCCTTCAGACTCCTCAGTTTTTAGGTTGGGGACCAGGTTGGTGTTCAGCAGTAACCTGGTCTAGGGAGCTTAGTGGTAGCTTAGAACAACTTTTGCCCCAACCACCTCTTCCTGTGCTGAGTACTCCTAAACCTAAGCAAGGAATCTTGGCCAGTATTGATTTTAAATCAGGTAACAGGGGCTTAGAACTAAATACAACAGTGCATAAAAAGCTTTGTTCTGCACAAAGAGGTCATGGGGCTGATGATGGGGGGGAAATCCTCAATCCCAGCTCTTCCAAGTATCTACACTGCTAGTCCATAGCTGCTATGACACTAGATATTGGGAGGACAATGGACACCAGGTGGGGTCTTCATCGAGTAGAACTGTACTGTTTACAGAAATAGGATATGTTAGTGTTCTTTCTGCTGCATTTGGATAATCTTGCCTGAGACTGTAGAATATGGGCATCTGTTAGGTTCTGTTTTATCTCTGAAGATATGAAGGCTATATTGCTCAGATTGGACAACTGAACACTTTCTGACCCTATGGGACATTAATTAAATGTTTTTGGTATAAGGTTGGATTTTAAATGTCTATTGTAATGTCCTGGGTATTTTAGTCACTTGTAGCTCTATCCCAGACTTTATTATAGCATAACGGTGTGTACAAATACACACACGTGTGCTTAGAGTCATTAACTAAAAGTCCATGTCATGCTCATTACTAATCTATGGATGACATTTAAGATTTGTCAGTTATGTCCAATATTAGTATGACAGTCTACTTGCTGTGGAGTTACTCGACTAAACTTCAGTTCTGCATGATTGGAAGTAATCTCTGCTTTAATTCTGCTAATGCTGAATTGCTGTTGATTGGCACTGATGCAAAAGGGTAAGCTTCTGTGGCTTGTATTTCCCTTGAATTCATCGGTTTGGTGAGAAACCTCATAATTATTTTGAATCCTATTTTGTTCTGATAAAAACAGCTAAATAAAGTTACATCTGAGTGATTTAAATCCTGTTTATGCTCAAGTTTGCTGGAAAATTGAAAGTGCTTGGAATATGGAGAGGGACCATTACTAAAAATGAGCATTCCTGTGAATCTTAAAATGATAAGGGCCATATTCTGCCCTCTGATACACTTGTGAATCTCCCATTGAAGTCAACTGGAACAGCATTCATGCCTTCAAGATCAGAATTTGGTCATAAGCCTCTGAATGTTAAATTCTGATTTCCTTGTATCAACCAACAGAGAGAGGATTACAGGGCTGTATCAGAAATCTTTTAAATTTTTATAGGATTTGTGTATATAGTAGAAGGGAAGGGCTAGAAAAAATAAGGATGAGTTGTTCAGGAAGGAGATGGGCATAGCTCTGAAAACGTGACTTCCACAAACCTTGATTTCTTTTTTCTTGATCATTAATTAGGGGTTAGAAAATAAAGGAAGATCAGACTTCCCAACAAAGGGAGTTTATTTTCATAGGGATGGGAGACACCTCCCATGTGACTCTGAATGTACAGTTTCTCTGCCACTCCGCAACTACAGTGTAACAGGGTACATGTACATTACTTGATCATGATTGCCAGCCAGAGGCAGTTAACTCTACGAATATACAGACTTACAATGTGGAGTGCAGCCCTGATCCTGAACCATTAGTCAGTGAGAATTTTGCCATTGACTTCAGCAAGCATAAAAAGCAGTACCTATGTAATGAAGACTCAAGCAATTTAATGTACAGTGGCATCTTTATAGTGAGGCAGCATGACCCAGGGTAGAGCAATGGGCTGGGAGTCAGGCAGCTTGGGTTCTCTTTGGGGGCATCTTTAAAATCAAATAGCCTTTTACATCCTCACCAGAGAGCAGGCAAAAAAGCTTTTTTGGTGAAAAATGGGATTACAAAATAAATAAACAAAAAGACATTCTCATGAAAAAATATTGTTTTTAATAATTGGGTAACTTGAAATATGTTTTGAAATGATGAGAAAATGGGCACCTTCTCTTTTTTTTTCATTTCTCCTAGAAAAGTGGAGGGGAAAACTTTTCAAAAATAAATTTAAAAGTAACACTTTGACTTCTTTCCAGTTGACAAACAGAGTGTTGTTATCCAACTGGGCACATTTGGAAAACAGTAAAAGGGAGGGGAAAGTATGTGTCCACCCTTCATAAATAATAAAAAAAAAAAACTGGGTGGGGAGGGGGGCAGAGAGCCACTACTTTACAAGAGAAAAAGTTTAAATGGGGATTTTTCCAATGAACATGTCCACAGGGAAAAAATCCTATTTTCCAGCCAGCTATAATAACCAGTAATAAAGATTAGGTTTGTGCAGAACTCAGTCGTTTTGATTGCAGGTGTTCCAAGCAAGCCTCTTTCTGTTTTTGGTTTGTGTGGCTAGAACAGCTGCTGAGGTTCATTTTGAGTTATGGGCTCAAGTTACTTAGGCTTAAACTGGTTAGAGTGTAAAATCTTTGGTATAGGGACGTTACAGACACATTTGGAAAGACAATTAAGTGCCTGGTGTCCTATTTACTTTATTCTATATAACTAATACAAATTCAGGGGGAAATACCATTCAAATTGCACAGCATGGGCCTTTTGCCTCTTCCCCCATACATAGCCTGACTGGGGACCAACAGAGATCCCTGGTGTAATTTAAAGTAGTCTTAAGAACTGTTCTAACTTGCACTAGTCACCTAGGGACTGCTCTGTTGGCTGTGGTTAAAGCTTGCCAGTGTGCATTCTGGCATTGTCCCTTGTGCTCCAAGACGCAGTGCGGAGGGCATGGCAGGCATAAAGCTGGCTTCATACCATCCACTGACTTCCTAGCACTGAGGGAATCCTCTGCTGGCTACTTAAATTCACCCTAAGTGCCCTTTGAATTGCTCCAGCAGCATAAAGGGTGTATAGTGAGAGCCAAGGACCTAACTCTATCAAGGGAGTTAATCTCTCTAGGAATTTATACCACTTCTTAGATTTTAAGCCTCGTAGCCCTGTGTTGGGATATAGATATTCAGGCCTGTCTGTAAAGGCCAATACTCTAAGAATTTAGGTGTATTCTTATCACTTGGCTAGTTATAGAGGTATAAAAGAGAGAATCAAAATCACTGTCTGCCAGTGTAAGGTCCTTCTCTTACTGTGACAGTCTGAGGCCCTGTTCTTAGGCTAAGGCCTTTGGCTAAGCAACAGAGGCAGCCATAAGCTGGGAAGTGACCGTCACATCCTCACATTCCAAACTAGTCACGTTGAAATAAGGTGCTCCTGGGCTGTTAGGAATACAATCCTGTCCTGATAATGCCTATCGCCTCCAGAGAAAGGGAAGTGTAAAAGGAAACTTAGTTTGATAGCATCCTGTCTGGCAAGAATTCACTTACCAATAGCTGGGATGTGAAATCCTCATTTCTTTGTTGTTCTATCACTGTAGTCCCCATTTCCCTATTGTTTGTCTGTATAATCTCTGTCTGGTTCTGTGATTGTTTCTGTCTGCTGTATAATTAATTTTGCTGGGTGTAAACTAATTAAAGTGGTGGGATATAATTGGTTACATAATCATGTTACAGTATGTTAGGATTGGTTAGTTAAATTTCAGGAAAATGATTGGTTAAGGTATAGCTAAGCAGAACTCAAGTTTTACTATATAGTCTGCAGTCAATCAGGAAGTGGGTGGGTGGGTGAGAAATGGGAACAAGGAATGGGGCTGGGGAAATTGGAATCATGTTTGGCTAAGGGCAGGAATGGGAACAGGGACACAGGTGTAAGGCTCTGTGGTGTCAGAGCTGGGAAGGGGGACACTAAGGAAGGAAACTAGAATCATGCTTGCTGGAAGTTCACCCCAGTAAACATCGAATTGTTTGCACCTTTGGACTTCGGGTATTGTTGCTCTCTGTTCATGCGAGAAGGACCAGGGAAGTAAGTGGGTGAAGGAATAAGCCCCCTAACACCCTGGTCTACACTAGGAGTTGAGGTCGAATTTAGCAGCATTAAATCGATTTAACCCTGCACCCATCCACACGACGAAGCCCTTTTTTCCGACTTAAAGGGCTCTTAAAATTGATTTCTTTACTCCACCCCCAACAAGGGGATTAGCACTGAAATCGGCCTTGCTGGGTCAAATTTGGGGTAGTGTGGACACAATTCAATGGTATTGGCCTCTGGGAGCTATCCCAGAGTGCTCCATTGTGACCGCTCTGGATAGCACTCTCAACTCAGATGCACTGGCCAAGTAGACTGCAAAAAGGCCTGCGAAATTTTGAATCTCATTTCTTGTTTGGCCAGCTTGGCAAGCTGCAGGTGACCATGCAGAGCTCATCAGCAGAGGTGACCATGATGGAGTCCCAGAATCCCAAAAGAGCTCCAGCATGGACCGAACGGGAGGTACGGGATCTGATCACTGTATGGGGAGAGGAATCTGTGCTATCAGAACTCCATTCCCGTTTTCGAAATGCCAAAACATTTGTCAAAATCTCCCAGGGCATGAAGGACAGAGGCCATAACAGGGACCCAAAGCAGTGCCGCACGAAACTTAAGGAGCTGAGGCAAGCCTACCAGAAAACCAGAGAGGCAAATGGCCGCTCTGGGTCAGAGCCCCAAACATGTCGCTTCTATGATGAGCTGCATGCCATTTTAGGGGATTCAGCCCTCACTACCCTAATAGTGTGCTTTGACTCCATCAATGGAGAGGGAGGCAACACAGAAGCAGGTTTTGGGGATGAGGAAGATGATGATGAGGAGGTTGTAGATAGCTCACAGCAAGCAAGTGGAGAAACCGGTTTTCCCAACAGCCAGGAACTGTTTCCTACCCTGGACCTGGAGCCAGTACCCCCCAAACCCACCCAAGGCTGCCTCCCGGACCCGCCAGGTGGAGAAGGGACCTCTGGTGAGTGTACCTTTTTAAATAGTATACATGGTTTAAAAGCAAGCATGTTTAATGATTCATTTGCCCTGGCATTCGTGGCCAGCACAGCTACTGGAAAAGTCTGTTAATGTATCTGGGGATGGAGCGGAAATCCTCCAGGGACATCTCCATAAAGTTCTCCTGGATGTGCTCCCAAAACCTTATCAAAAGGTTTCTGGGGAGGGCAGCCTTATTCCGTCCACCATGGTAGGACACTTTACCAGGCCAGACGAGTAGCACGTAGTCGGGAATCATTGCAGAACAAAGCATTGCAGCGTATGTTTGCTGGCGTTCAACCAACATCCATTCTTTATCTCTCTGTGTTATCCTCAGGAGAGTGATATCATTCATGGTCACCTGGTTGAAATAGGGTGCTTTTCTTAAGGGGACATTCAGAGATGCCCGTTCCTGCTGGGCTGTTTGCCTGTGGCTGAACAGAAATGTTCCCCGCTCTTAGCCACGGGGAGGGGGGAGGGGAGAGGGGTTAGCCACGCGGTGGGGAGAGGCAAAATGCTACCTTGTAACGAAAGTACATGTGCTATGTATGTAATGTTAACAGCAAGGTTTACGGTGAAAGAGTGTACCCATTGTTCTATAAAATGTGTCTTTTTAAATACCACTGTCCCTTTTTTTTCTCCACCAGCTGCATGTGTTTCAAGGATCACAGGATCTTCTCCTTCCCAGAGGCTAACGAAGATTAGAAGGCGAAAAAAATGCACTCATGATGAAATGTTCTCTGACCTCATGCTGTCCTCCCACACTGACAGAGCACAGATGAATGCGTGGAGGCAGATAATGTCAGAGTGCAGGAAAGCACAAAAAGTACACGAGGAGAGATGGCAGGCTGAAGAAAGTAAGTGGCAGGCTGAAGATGATAGGTGGCGGCAGCGTGATGAGAAAAGGCAGGATTCAATGCTGAGGCTGATGGAGGATCAAACTAATATGCTCCAGCGTATGGATGAGCTGCAGGAAAGGCAGCTGGAGCACAGACCGCCGCTACAGCTCCTGTGTAACCAACCGCTCTCCTCCCCAAGTTCTATAGCCTCCTCACCCAGACGCCCAAAAACGCAGTTGGGGAGGCCTCCGGCCACCCAGACACTCCACCCCAGATGATTGCCCAAGCAACAGAAGGCTGGCATTCAATAAGTTTTAAAGTTTTCAAGTGCTGTGTGACCTTGTCCTTCCTTCCTCCATCACCCCACCCAGTGCTTCCTTCCTCCACCACCCCTCCCGGGCTACCTTGGCAGTTATCCCCCTATTTGTGTGATGAATTAATAAAGAATGCATGAATGTGAAGCAGCAATGACTCTTATTGCCTCTGCAAGTGGTGATCGAAGGGAGGAGGGGAGGGTGATTAGCTTACAGGGAAGTAGAGTGAACCAAGGGGTGGGAGGTTCGTCAAGGAGAAACAAACAGAACTTTCACACTGTAGCCTGACCAGTCATGAAACTGGTTTTCAAAGCTTCTCTGATGCGCATTGCACCCTCCTGTGCTCTTCTAACTGCCCTGGTGTCTGGCTGCACGTAACCAGCGGACAGGTAATTTGCCTCAACCTCCCACCCTGCCATAAACGTCTCCCCCTTACTCTCACAGATATTGTGGAGTACACAGCGAGCAGTAATAACAATGGGAATATTGGTTTTGCTGAGGTCTAACCAAGTCAGTAAACTGTGCCAGCGTGCTTTTAAATGTCCAAATGCACATTCTACCACCTTTCTGCACTTGCTCAGCCTGTAGTTGAACAGCTCCTGACTACTGTCCAGGCTGCCTGTATATGGCTTCATGAGCCATGGCATTAAGGGGTAGGCTGGGTCCCCAAGGATAACTACAGGCATTTCAACATCCCCAACGGTTATTTTCTGGTCTGGGAAGAAAGTCCCTTCCTGCAGCTTTTGAAATGGACCAGAGTTCCTGAAGATGCAAGCATCATGTACCTTTCCCGGCCATCCCACGTTGATGTTGGTGAAACGTCCCTTGTGATCCACCAGTGCTTGCAGCACTATTGAAAAGTACCCCTTGTGGTTTATGTATTTGCCGGCTTGGTGCTCCGGTGCCAAGATAGGGATATGGGTTCCGTCTATGGCCCCACCACAGTTAGGGAATCCCATTGCAGCAAAGCCATTCACTATGACCTGCACATTTCCCAGAGTCACTACCCTTGATATCAGCAGACCTTTGATTGCGTTGGCTCCTTGCATCATAGCAGCCCCCACAGTAGATTTGTCCACTCCAAATTGATTCCTGACTGACCGGTAGCTGTCTGGCGTTGCAAGCTTCCACAGGGCTATTGCCACTCGCTTCTCAACTGTGAGGGCTGCTCTCATCTTGGTATTCTGGCACTTCAGGACAGGGGAAAGCAAGTCACAAAGTTCCATGAAAGTGCCCTTATGCATGCAAAAGTTTCGCAGCCACTGGGAATCGTCCCAGACCTGCAGCACCATGCAGTCCCTCCAGTCTGTGCTTGTTTCCCGGACCCAGAATTGGCATTCCTCGGCATGAACCTGCCCCATTAGTACCATGATGCCCACATTGCCAGGGCCCGTGCTTTGAGAGAAGTCTGTGTCCATGTCCTCATCACTCTCATCACCGTGCTGATGTTGCCTACTCACCCAGTTTCACTTTGGCAGGTTCTGCTGCTGCGTATACCGCTGGATAATGTGCGTGGTGTTTAATGTGCTCCTAATTGCCAAAGTGATCTGAGTGGGCTCCATGCTTGCTGTGGTATGGTGTCTGCACAGGTAACCCGGGAAAAAAGGCGTGAAATGATTGTCTTCCGTTGCTTTCACGGAGGGAGGGAGGTAGGGAGCGCCTGACAACATGCACCCAGAACCACCCACGACAAAGTTTTTTGCCCCATCAGACATTGGGATCTCAACCCAGAATTCCAATGGGCGGCGGAGACTGCGGGAATTGTGGGATAGCTACCCACAGTGCAACACTCCGGAAGTCGACGCTAGCCTCAGTACTGTGGAAGCACTCCGTCAAGTTAATGCACTTTATGCACTTAGAGCATTTTGTGTGGGGACACACACAATCGACTATATAAAAACAATTTCTAAAAAACAGACTTCTTTAAATTCGACCTAATTTTGTCGTGTAGACATACCTAGAGTAGGGACTGTTTCTTGCTCTGTGTTTGTACAGTGTTACCAGATGTGCCCATTACTTTGGGGTATGCTCATTTATTAGGGTTACTCTTCGGGGAGGGCGGGGATTTTGGTAATTCCATTAATGTACTGCTTATGTCACTCGTGTGTTCATATGGAGGTCTACTCCTTCCTTCTGCAAGTCCCCTCCCAATGGAGCTATCCTGCAGGACCTAGGTTCCCCAGAGCTGGGTTCCTCCAGCCCTAGAACTAGATGAACACACACACACACACTAACAGAGCAAGTCTGAGCGGACCGGGTCAATCAGCACTCTCAAGCTGATACCCTCATATGTCCCTGTACTCAATGGGCTGGGTTAAGCAGAACCTTCAAGCTGTCACCCTTATGTGCCCCTGGTCTCAATTGGCTGGGCTGAGCAGCACTTTCAGCCGCCCCCCCCCCCAATGTTGCCACAGGTTTAACACATCCCTATCCCCACTTTCATGTCACAGTTGTACTGGTAGTAACCCACTTGATGAGCAAACCTCACAGTATTTTTGGGCACTACAGGGATCTTTAGCTTAGGTAAAAGAAGCGTTGCTGCAGAGTAAATGGGGGAAGCTAAAAACACAAAAGAGTAAAGTTCAGCGAGAGAGAGGGAAGCAACCAGCTTAACCATCAAAGTTATTTATTGAATAATAGTAATAACAACACAAGGAGAGCCTAAACCAACATAACATACATTATTAAAGGTTAATACCTGAGGTAGAAAGGAAAACAGAGAGAGAGAGAGAAAGAAAGGGATCTCACCGCTCCCTGAAGCTTGAACTAGTCAGGGTTCCCAGGTGATGGTGGTAGCTCAGGGTCCTGAGGGCAGGAGACAGGCAGAGCCCCCAGCATGATCAGTCAGGAGATGATGGAGTCCCAGTGGAACTGATCCATAGTTTGGATCTAAGCATCAGAATACTTACTTGGGCATAACCTAGGTAGGGGTTTTTGTAGAGAAAATGCAATGGTTCAAGGTAGAACACTAGATTTGTTTATGGGTAAACTGATGACTCAGGGGGTTTCTTTAGGCTAGACAATAGGAGCTGACCACTCTTGGCTATGGGTGGTGTTTTCTTCCAGGGAGCTCACAATACAACTAGGCTGCTTCAGTATTTTGGATATCAATCAAGGATTTATTACTAGAATTGGTCTGATAATTGCTGATCTGAGTGTGTGCAGGCGTAGGTTCATTAACACCTGGAGCAGAGATTCCCATGATGCAGTGCGTCCCTGCTTTTCTGATCCCAGAGTTCAGTGCAGTTCTCTGTTCTACATTCTGTATGCAAATTGAGATGTCTCCCTGTCCCATCTTTCATGCAGATGAGGCTAGGGGAGTTGTCTCTGTTTTCCACTCTGTATGCTAATGGAGATGTCTTAATCTTGTCACCCTTGTCAGGAGGGGTCTAGATATGTCTCCCATCCTCCCTTCATTGCTCTCTGCAAGCCTTTTCTCTGATCAGTTTTGGTTAAAGAAGAGACTGGTGGTGGTGGGGTGTCTTTCATGAGTCAGACAGGCTAGATACTGTGCCCTGGTTCCCCAAAAACACAGAGCTGACTGCTATCAACAACACCCAGATCAATCCCGATTTGAAGTCTTTGCATGGTACTGCAATATGAAGCTTAGCTGTCTTGGTATGAGAGCACGATCTGAACTACTGAATTCTCCCTGGTTTCCATACGGATACGTGTAGTACACCCCTCAGGATCTCTTGAAAGTCAGTCCAGGTTCATCTAAATTGTTGTGCAGAGATTACAAACTTTCTTTGTAATTGGAGGAAAAAGAGAAACCAAAGTGAATTCCATCACATGCAATTTATTTTGGTTAGCAGAACAAGTGGTACTTCCTTACTGACAATATTGCCATTATCTAGACACAGTTCCACTACAGTGTTCAAAAAACTTATCCCACTGAAAACTATTTGCAGCTTTTATTTCTTCACCCTTTCCAGATTTCCTTTATTTGGCATGTACTCCATTGTATTTAGGAGCTTTAGAATTGGGAAGGCATGAATCTGCTGTATGTCCCAGTGCCAGTTAAGGGGCATGTGCTGACAATTCCCCGCTCCTAACTCAAGGGAAAAAGGATCCGATTTGGCAAGATGTCAACCACAGGAGGCCAAGAACCCAATTCTGCCATGTTACACTGGTATAAATCTAGTGTAACTCCATTGGAGTTGCTCAAATTTACACCTGTGTAAATGGAGATCAGTCTGTGCCCACTGATATTTTCTGCCTCCAACAGCCTTAAAGCAGCCTACTGAACAACGTCCAATTATGTTTCTGCCATAATGTTGATTGCACAGCTGTTATGTAACAAAAAGAAAGCCTTTGGGGTATGACTTTGCTACGTGCCTAAAAAAACTACATCCCACTTTGTGGAAAGCTTCTCACTTCAACAAGTAGGAAATCATCAGTGACTCTAACTCTATAGGCTTTTCAAATTGGTATTACAGCTGGAAATAAGAATGTAACTGATATTTCAATTTTTCTAATGCTGTATGCCAAAGTTTCCTGCCTACAGCAGCTTCTCTAGTTAGGTGAAGGCATGTATTAACTCTACTAGCAACTTATGGGCATTTCACATTTGTCTCCCACAACTGAAATATCTGATCTTCACTTTTGCCTCTTTACTAACGGTAACTGAGGACTCACCAGGCTTCACACCTCCTCCAGCACATCAGCTACTACTGTAGGAATTTCCTAGGCCAAGAACTGAACAAAAAATTAGAATTGTGCATTGAGTGTTGTGCCCGTGGCTGTTCTGCTGAGTACTGATGATCTTTTAGTGGTCCCTAAACCACCAGCTGCCGACCTGCATCTACCTCTGAATCACACATTTGGAAAAGGTGATGCTATTATCCCAAAACTCTATTTTCTCCCTAGATAAAATCTTGAGTGACCATCCCTAGAAGACAAAAGCATGAAAATCAATAGCGAGTACTCAATATAATAGATTTTAAGATAACAATTGCTCTTTGTTGAAACCTTTAGAGGGTTTAATGCATTTGTCAGAGAATGGAACATGAAGTACAACAAATAAGCAGAAACCAAAATCTTATTTATTTTTGTTTACATGTTTCTGATAAATAATGACTGCAAAATAAGATTTGATTTGATTTGATTTTTTAAAGGAAAATCCATGTCTACCCGGGAACTTCCCAGTTGTCAGTATGTGACCCCAGGGTCACAAAGAACTTCATGGCAACCATGAGGATGAGCTCTGCTCACCTGGGTGCAAAGGTACAGGCCATGTACTAGACCTAAACTAAAGAATTATTTCCTCTAGCAGCACAGGACCTACAGTATGCATCGGTGTACACATCGGAGTGATGTACACACGTAGTATCTAATTCATTACAGCTAGAGCTGGATGGATATTTTTTTGATGAATGGTAAATTCACTGTGTGACACCCTGGCACCCCAATGTTCATCACTGTCATGTAATTAGGATAAGTTTTATACAAAGTATGCCTTATAAGGTATCATTCTAAAAGTCTTGATCTACTGGACAGAATATCTCATTTGGATTGTATGTGCTAACATCATATGTGACGTTATGAAGTTTGGCGATGTATGTGTTACTGAAACATGTTGGGAAGTTGAAAACACCCACAAGCTGCCTTTCAGGTACAACAGTAAAAAAGCCAAACAATGTTAATGGCGTGTTGAGGAAATGCACACAAGCACAAGGATTACCCCAGGAACTGTGTACAATAGAAACCTCTCATATATAGCACTACACAATGGGAACTGTTTGACCCAGGTCACAGCAAAAGAGCTTTCCAGGAAGTGTGATGAAGATATAAAAAGGGGGAAATGACATCATGGAGGGGGACCTCACTCTCCCTACAACAAACCACCTAAAAACACCTGAGGGGCAAGGACTGAACTGTGGGAAGTGATGTTCCCAGGCTAGAGGGATTTTTAGCCTGTGTATGAAAACCTGGGAAAGCCAAGGCCCCTTGTGCCTTAAGAATCTGCCAGCCTGTTTATCACTCAGGGTGAGAATTTGCTAATTCATATCCTACCTATCTAGTATGTTAAGCTCAGTTTGCAGTTTTGTTTATTTACTAAGGTAATCTGCTTTGATCTGTTTGCTATCACTTATAATTACTTAAAATCTATTTTTTGTAGATAATAAACTTGTTTTGGTTTTGTTTAAAACCAGTGTGGGGGAGTTATAACTTGGAGCAGAAAGATATTGCATATCTCTCTCCACATTGAGGGAGGAGGTGAATTTCATGAGCTTATGCTGTACAGTTCCCTGTGCAGTAAAAGACGGTACAATTTTGGGTTTACCCTCTTGAGGGGGGTGTGCACTTGAGTACTGGGCAATTCCTTAGCTGAGCCTTCCCATGCAGAGCTGATCTCAGCATCTGTGTGTATAGCTGCAGATGGGTGTGTCCCTATCTGTGTGTATGCTGGTGAAAGAGCAAGCTTGGAGAGCTTGGCAATTTATCACAGCACCACAGTGTGAAAGGGAGCCCAGGCTGGTGGGTCAGGCTGGCTCAGTGGTACCCCAGTTCCAAATAGCACCCTGGAGGGAACCTGTCACACACTGAAATGCATTTTTGGGCCCCGAAAACTATTTGCAAATTCAAGTCAAATTCAGTTAATAGTTTTTTCCAGAACATGAAAAATAAATGTGAAAACAAACTTTTTTGACACTTCATTTCAAATCAGCATTTCTGAAATAAAATGTCAACCTGAATGAAAATTTTTCAGCCTGTCATTTGAAGAGGAGAAAACAAAACAAAAATCAGTTTCAGTTCAAAATGAACTAATTATTTTGGATTTTTTGGTTTGGCCACCAAACCAAAAAAATCAATTATTTGCTCAGCATATTGCCAAAAATGCAAAGGGACTAAACATAAATACTTACCAGAATTTGTAGTAAAGGGAGCTCTTGCCATCATTACTCAGGCAAAACTCCCATAAATGTTAAAAGCATTGAAGCATTTAAATCAGTGGGAGTTATGCCTAAAGAGGAACTACAAGATCCAGCCCTTTCATTCTTTAATACAAAATAAGCACTGGTATAGCCATAGATGGCATAATTATTTCCCCTCTGATTGCATTCCAGAGGGGAGTTATTGTTACAAAACAAAATCTGCAACAGATTGCTTTACATGTAGTTCTTTGCTTTTAAATCTTCAGAAATGTTTCTCTATCGTATGTCTTAATAGTAATTTCTTTTGGCTTTACAAAAGCCTATGCACTGTAAATATGTCCATAAGCAATGCTGAACCTTTGTGAAGCTTGGAATGATTAGCATCAGTGCATTATAAAATGAGTGTTTGGTTTTTTTCCTGTCAGAGGACAATTTGATAGTTCAGGCTTGATATTTCCTCTGTTCTTTCTAAAAAGAAACAGGAAATACAGCATTTAGCTTTGAAAGCAACTAAAATAGAAGCATTTTGTGGCAGATGGGATTTTTATGAGCTGTTTGTCACCATATACCAGTCTTGTTAAGGAGGAATCGTTTTCTGCTTCATTACACTAAGATAGCTCTGTTTAGGGTTCCACTCAGCTGTGAAATGACTTTAAAACTTCTATAAGGAATAGAGATGGGATTTTTATAATAAAGGATTGCTGACAAAGGTTCTAAAATAGAAAGAAAACAGTCAAACATACAGTTTTTGGTGTGAAGAGGGGAATATAGATATATTGTATCACATACTTTTGTTTAATCTGCTACTTTGTGGCAACAGAGTATGTGCCATAATACTATTATTTTCCACACCAAAAAAGATACTTATTCTTCTGCCCTTTCTATAGAAACTAGTATTTATATGAAGGAGGAAACAATCAGTACACTATATGATGGTTAAAAAACATTTCATCTCCCTCAAGAAGCTGGCAGCCCATAAACATTCTCAGCATGAAAATAGCGGGGCCAGAGCCTCAGCTGGTGTAAATCAGTGAAACTATGCAGATTACCCCTGCTGAGTATCTAGGGCATCATTTCTTAACCTTCTAACACCTGGAGTCAAAAATCTTCAAAGCTGGATGCATAAAACTGGGGGAAAGGAATTCATTTTAGGCACCTAAATAATACCCTGATCTCACAAACACTTACCTGCTTTAAATTTAACCATGTGGCAAATTAGTGGGATTACTCACATGTGCAAAACTAAGGATGTGGTTGTAAGTATTTGCATGAGAGAGGTCTGTATGGCCTCACTTTCTGTGATGTCAAATACCTTCAATTCCTGTTAATGTCAGTGGGTATTCAGTCCTTCTGAAAATCTTGGTATTTATATATCCACACATGGATACCTAATTGTAAGAATCCCAGGTTTTAAAATGTTAGCCTTGATTGAAACCTGTTAAATCTGTCCCATATAAAATTTGTTTTTGTTTTCACAGCCTGTTTTTCCTGAATTTTAGTTTGCTCCTTTTCATGTGAAAGAAAAAAAAAAGAATGATTTTCATCAATGTTATACTTTCTAGGCGATACCTCTATGAGTAGCAATGTTATAACACTCATGCAGCACTGTTCTGGTAAATTCCCCAACAGATTAATGACTTCTGATTCTTGTTGACAGCTTTTCAGTTTATCAATATGAATGTTAACAAATGTGGTGTTTTAAATGTCTTCTGCTTTTAATATGCTCAAACTTTCAATTTTGTTACCTTTATCTTTCAATTCCCCAGCAATTGTTCCTTGGGTACTTTAAACTCCTTTGTAAATGTGATCCACTTTTCCTTTCCAGTCCCATGTCAGATTGTGATGCCCTGTTTCTGCAATACATCTCCAGTAGCACCTCAGGCTCAGTGAGCCTACCTATGACTTGATGCATCTGATGAAGTGAGCTGTAGCTCACGAAAGCTCATGCTCAGATAAATTGGTTGGTCTCTAAGGTGCCACAAATACTTCTTTTCTTTTTGCAAATACAGACTAACACGGCTGTTACTCTGATACCTATGACTTGTGCTGCTTCTGTCCCATGACCTTGAAAGCTCTCCATTTCCCTCTTTTCAGTTTAGTCCCACTATAGCATTCAATTCTTTTCCATTTTGACTTATTTAGCTTGACCTAGAAAAGATTAAGGGATGAATTGATTTGTCTTTAAGAATTTACAAATACTAAATCTTCAATCTAGCTGAGAAAGGTATAACATGATGCAATGGCTGGAAGTTGAAGCCAGACAAATTCAGACTGGAAATAAGGTGAACATTTTTGATTCTGAGAGTAATTAACCATTGAAATAGTTTACTAAGGGTCACAGTGGATTCTCCATTACTGACAATTTTTAAATCAAGGCTGGACGTTTTTTCTAAGACATAGGAATTATTTTGGGGGCAGTTCAATGGCCTGTGTTCAATGGCCAGGCAGTCAGACTAGATGATCACAATGGTCCCTTCTGGCCTTGGAATCTATGAATCTATGTGCTCCCCTTTGCACAGTATGACCTATCCTAGGATGCTTTGTTATTTCCTGGGTCACTCTTGCCTCATGCAGATGGACCTGGGTGGAAAGTCTGGCTGTGGTGGATTAAAAAACTAATGGCAGTGCCACTGTGGATGCTCTCCTGGCAAGCAGAACCATGGTGGTACTCCCTCCTAATCCTTAGCACACTACCTGGGGCAACTCATAGCACATGGTTTCCCCATTCATTCTCAGAGTGCATGTGAAGTAGCCTAACAGGGGATTAGAGATTTGCACAATGTGCATTCAGCTTCTGCTTTTAGAGAGAACCTCAATACTTTGCTGTATATCTTCTCACTTATTCTTTTCCATGCAATGTAACTGAGTCAATAAATTCTAGACTGCCTGGTTGGTTGGTTGTTTTTTTTTGGACACTAGCCATATTGAATACCTTCATGAAAGTGAATTAGAGTGCAAATCAGGCATTCATCACAAACCCAATCAATATAAAACCAGCTTTAAGTCTAATTCCAACTTACTGCAGCTCTTCAAAAATATCATTTTCTCTATAGTCCCAAAATAAGGCTAAATTAGACTGCAGCCTGGATTTTCAGCCACAAAATTTGCCTCATCTTAAAATCAGAAAGTCTGCAATTTTGGCACAGGTGTCACATGACTCCCAACTCTCCCCTCTCCCTCGCCTCTTCTCCTTCCCCCCCCAATACACATCCCTGCCTTACTTCATAGTCTGACCTGAAGGAAGCAGAGCCCAGAAGGCACTTGCACTTCCATGGACTCTGTGCCCGTGGTAGATGGTTGGCCTGTAGCGCTTACTAACTTACTATGGTCCTCTCCAGCCATGAGCCTGAGTCCCAAGATTCCAGATCTAAACCTTGTGACAATCAGGGTCCAGGCACCCCAGGGGAGAACAAGGAGTCTGAATCCCAAAGAATAAGCAACCAGTTGTATACAATATTATTACATTATAAAAGTGTATTGAGTACGTTCTTCTACAGTAGCTGGTGGTACACTGGTGATTAATATTATTGCATGTTGTATGTATGGTTCAGCCAGTGGCTGTCCCTCTTACAGCATTGTAAGATGGGAGGTGTGACCTGGGAGCTCCTCAGTGCCAACTGGCAGAGGGCCCACCATACTGTAACTCATATCAGGCCTGACACACTCATTACCCCCGACACACTGTTGTCATAATTTGTAGCTAAAAGGGATCCTGGAGGGTATCTTATGTAAAGTGGTGATGTACTGGTCTGCAAATCATTGAGAGATGGATGTGTGGCTTGTGTAATAAGAGTTTATTGATCTATGCTGGAAATATGTTTGCTTGGGACACAGAGTGAAAACCCATCCTGCCCTAGACAAAAGAATGTGTATTTACTTGGTCTGAGTGGCTTGATTACAGGCAGAGGACAATGAAAGTACATTTACATATAAGGCAAACAAAGCCATCAAGCTAACAAGCAGGGGAGAAGACTATTTAGCAATCATGCTGGAGGATGGAATCTGCACTCCAGGAAGCCTTCCTGGCTCTTGCAGCAGAGATAATGAACTTTGGGAAATGTAAGGGAAGCAAAAAGCCACTGGAGTTATCCATCACTTAGGGTGCTGTTCCCTTTGATTCTGTGAATGCTAGGTCCCCTGGCCTGGAGGGCTGGAGATGCTGGTAACTTCATGTAAGAAAACTGCTTAGGCAAAGATTTTACCTTGCTAAGATTAAGTTTTAGTCACTAGAAAGTGTGTGTTTTGTCTGTAACCATATTTGTCTTTTTCTTTTGCTCAGTATCACTTAAATCTCTGTTCTTTGTTAATAAACTTATTCTTGTTTTATTACAAAACCATCTCAGTGCTGTGTATTAAAGTGCAGTGAGAGTCTTCAGCTAACCTAATGGGCTGCTGGACACACTGCCTCTTTGGAGGCAGCAAACTTAGTTGTTGAGTGTCCATAGAGAGGAACTGGACACTACAAGATGATGTCTCTGGGGATCTTGGGAACTTGGGTTCACGGTTATCTGCATGGCAGAGTTTAGACTGGCAGAGTTTTGAAGAGTTTGCTGGCAAGGCAGACAGATTGGTGTGTCAAGAAACTGACACACATCTTAGCCTCAGCAAAGCGTGCACTTTTGTTAAGGTAGAGGGGATGACAGTGGCTCACAATTTTGGGTGCCCTGGACAGGATATCACAATCATCCCATGACAAATCTCCATTTTTAAGTTGTGAGATTGAGGTAGGAGGTGTGCAGTTTGTATATTTCTGTCCCTGGTACGTAAGGAGGCATCTATTGCTGCTCTCTCCCTGTCCCTATCTCTCCCTCTTGCTCTCATCTGTTGCCTTTTTAGGCTTCCTAGGATGTTTTAGACTAGCTATTTTTGTTGACTGCTATTAGGGATATGAAGCATGACATATGACTGGGGAAATAAGCCTAAATAATCTCTTGAGAATAAGAAAGTATGCTTCATCCTTTTTGGGTTACATTCTAGCATCAGATATGCATGTATAACTCCCACTGTGTCAAATTCATCCCAATTATGCATTACTGTTATGCATGCCATCAATTAATCTTTCAATGAGTTAAATCGGTGTAACTTGTAATTAAACAAGACATTTGAATGTTTGTGACTTTTGTCATGAAGCCAAGATTTTCCCTATCCCTGTAAGATGTTTCATAAATGGGAAAAATGTCCTGAGCACTATCCTTCACTTGACTAATACTTTCCACAGCAAACAGTGCTAATAAGTAATGGCCCAGCATTTATGGGATATGATCTTCAGGGGGAACTTTGTACTTCTCCTTTCTCAGGAAAACTAGACTTTCACGTGTTCTAGGAAAATGAAATTGTCAAAAGATCCATGCAGTTCTGTAGGCAGTTTAGCTGATGTGTGGGTTCAGTTAAATTAGTGAAAAACTTGAGGCCAAATTTCCCATCGTACTTTAAAGCTTTATCCACACTAATTTAGCTGATTTTGTTTTTGTTTTGAGTGCTGTTGTTTGGTTTTTACACCAAATGATTCAGTGTAGTTCATTCTGATTCCACTCTTCACTCCCTGCCTCCCCTTCTGACTCCACTCCTTGCAGCACTCAGGTTTTTTCCGCCTCCCTTACAACCAAGTTAACAAAGGTAGGCAAACCGAGCACCTTTTCATTTCCACCCAATCATGCTGCTCAGTCAACTTCCCTACACTTAAGTGGGTTTTAATCCTTTTCTGCTAAAGTAAATGCACTTTTTTCCATTCAGCAAGTTTCTTTTTGATGTCAGGCTTTGTGAGGATGAGTTTGTAATGTTTGTAAAGCACTAAAGCCCAGATCCTCAAAGGTATTTCAGAGCCTAAATATCTCTGAAGATCTGGACCATGGTACTTACATAGACCACCAGTTCAATGCAATCTTGTTTGTCTAATGAGCATGTTCTTCATGTAAAGCTGACTATTTTTAAGCACACTGTAAATAGATATAAAGGCTCAAGACTCATTTATCTGACTTGTGTGTGATGTGACTCAAATGGGATTTTTATAGAATTTTACAAGTACTATGTTTATTATTAAAGTTGTGACTTTTAGATGTTCACTACTACTGACGTACTCTATTTTTATTTGTTGCATGTATCCAGTTCTTTTAACTTCTGCATAATATTTAACAGGAATATCAATCTGCCCCCTCTCTTTTACAGTGAAAAAAACTAACCATGTAATTCAGTTGCCTTATTAATACATAGTGGTCGTTGTATATGTTAAATGTCTACTAAATTCGTGAAGTCTAATACAGATGTTCTATATAATTATACCCTGACCAAATTAATATTTTCGGTTTCATATCTGCCTTCATAATGAGTTCTGTGACAATTATTTGACAGATTTTTGTTAACTGTTTTTTAACATCTATTTATTGAAGCTATGTTCAGTAATGATATATTTCATACTCGATCATTCAGTTTTGAGATGCCGCTTGAAAAAATTGTAAGGCAGTGGTACCGGTATTATTTTTATGATAAAGCGAAATGAGATTGCTCAGTCATTTCATATTCTAGTAAATCCAATATAGATTGGTAATGAAGTTCTTTTTCATTGTGGTGTAATGTTACCCCTAGAAGACACTTTATTGACAGGATTTTAAAGCGCTGCAAATCCTTGTTATAGCCTAACAGAATTTTTATATTATCCTTAATCCTCCTCAAATCTCATGTGTAACACTCTCAGAATTGTTCTATTTAAGAACTACAGTAAAAGCTGTGTTATCCGACCCGGTACCAACCATAAAGCTCTATAAATTAGCATTTCTAATCTTCATAGAAAGTCTGGTTTAGGGAGCTAACAGGCTCCCTACCTGGCTCCGCGTGTCTCCTCAGAAGTGGCGACATGTCTCTGCTGCTCCTAGGTGGAGGAAAGGCCATGAGGGGTTCAGGATGTGGGCTCTGGGAGGGAGTTTGGGTGAGGGAGGGGGCTCAGGGCAAGGGGTTGGGGCACGGGAGGGGGTGCAGGGTGCCGGATCCGGGTGGCACTCACCTCAGGTGGCTCCTTGCAAGCAGCAACATGTTCCTCCTGCTCCTAGGCGAAGGCATGGCTAGGCAGCTCTGTGCACTGCCTCCACCCACAGGTGTCACCACCACAGCTCCCATTGGCTGCAGTTCCTGACCAATGGGAGCTGCAGAGCCAGTGCTCAGGGAAGGGTAGGCTTTGTTTTGGCGAAGGTGTGGTTTTTTGGTGGTGCTGGTTGGTTGGTCATTTTAAAATTCAAAAGGCCCCATTCCTCTGCTGCAGCAGAGCAGCACACAGCGAAACTCCAAGGTGGAACTTTAGATCACCCTTGCACACCCTTCCCCAAGCCTGAGGCTGTTCTGTACTATGCTGGTCTGTGGTCATAAATTAGAGAGCCTGAAGGCTGCTTTTAATTGTTCTGGATTCCGGTGGCTCCTATGGGTCATGGCAACACTGGAGAATTGGCAGGACCTAGGAAAGCCATTACCTATGCTCCCTTTCCCTTGGTCCTATATGTATAGGAGCCATTGTTTACTAAACTGCACCAGTAGATTCTTTTACACTGGGAAGTTCCTTCTGTCGGTAGGTGCACCAGATTTAGGACCATATTGCACCAGCATAGACAATGACTGGGACCAACCACTCTCTTGCAGCGTTAGAAACACAAACACAATAACATTGTACATGAGAACCAAAATGTGAACCAGATTACAACAAAATTTAACTAAAGGGTCTAGGTTTACTGCCCAAATTGAGTAAAGTGGACTCCACACCAAAAGCTAAAGACCTCTATATTGTACTGAGGTCTTTTAAATTATGCAGAAAGGGATGAATAACTTGTTAGTTCCATTATGTAAAAGTCATTTTTTAAAAAAAAACACCCAAAGATGTACACAGTAAATTTCAGACAGAGTAGAAAAAACAACCAACCTACAGAAACTACAAAAATAAAGATGACATTAAACTTGGAGAGGCTGTGATGGTGGGGAATATCCACAGTGTTAATTAATAAGTGTTTGTTGTCTTCTTTCTTCAAAACATAGATCACAAGCACTGGGTTCACTAAAAGGAAAGTCCTAAGTCCAGTGTCCAACCTGCTGAGCATATTGGTCACACTTAAGTTCATTTTGTTTTTAAAAGTTCTATTGATCTCAGTATGTTTCCTGCACTCAACATAAAGAATGCCACTGCAGCTGGTAAAATAGTTCATTCAGTTTTCAGTGTGTGGAATAATTACCACTGTAGCAGAGTTGGGTCCTGGGATAATGTGGAGTAATGAGAAGAAGGGGAACACAAATGTTTAGAATATCTGGCATGTAAATACCTACAACAGTGCCATGTTCTCATTTTCAGGTACATTGTAAACAAGAAGTGGGCAGCATTATCTCCCATAAATGTAAACAAACTTGTTTGTCTGAGCAATTGGGTGAACAAGAAGTAGGACTGAGTGAACTTGTAGGCTGTAAAGTTTTACGTTGTTTTATTTTTGAGTGCAGTTATGTAAAAAATATAATTCTACACTTGTAAATTGCACTTTCACAATAAAGAGATTGCACTACAGTACTTATATGAGGTGAATTAAAAATACTATTTCTTTTGTTTCTTTTTTACAGTGTAAATATTTGTAATCAAAATAATATGAAGCGAGCACTGTACACTTTGTATTCTGTGTTGTAATTGAAATGAATATATTTGAAAATATAGGAAACATCCAAAAATTATTTAAATAAGTGGTAGTCCATTATTGTTTAACAGTGCGATAAAAACTGTGATCAATCATGTTTTTTTTAATCTCACAATTAATTGTGATTAACATTTTTAATCGTTTGGTGGCCCTAATAGATTCCAATAAGAAGTCAAAAAGGTTCAAGCTTAGAACAAATAAATAAATAACTATAAATAATTAAATCTTCATAATCTGAGCTATGTTTCACTCAGTGGAAAACAAATGACTATCATGTGTAATGGGAATTTTACTATGTCCCAGTAATCTGTCTTGTATAAATTAAGTCCCAAGGGTAAAATAATCATTTTGCAGTACACATTTGTTTAGATTTTCTTTCACGTAACAGGATTCATTTCAAAAGTGGCTGATGCACTCACAATTCTGAAATAAGGTACTGATTTATTACTTTGTCACTATTGTTTCAAGTTGTACACTACAAACACTAGTTGTATCAAAGGAAAAACAAAATACTCTTAAACACTAACCCTAAAAGTTCTTATCATATATCTTCACTGTAGCATTAACCTGCACTGTTTTATCCCCAAACTCCCCTACCACCTATGCACAAACCATATATAAACCTAGGTAAGAGGTTTTTGAATCTAGAGTTACTTACCTTGAAAGTTGGGTTTTACTTTGTCATGTGGATGCAGGCTGAAACCCTGCTTATGAGTTCTGGATCTAATAGTCCTCTGATTCCTTCCCAATTCACCAAGGGCTGCATTTTCCCACCTTTCTAATTGCTCCCTGCCACTGCACTGGTAGTTACCAACCAGTTTATATACAGCTGGTTGGCATTTCAACCCCATGCAGTCTGCTTCATTACGACATAGCATTTGAACATCGGCTGACTAAACGGAATGCAATCCCAGCACACAGCTGGCTGGATGAAGGTGGAGCTCTAACGAGATCAGCAAGGGCCATGATTTGGGCAGATGTTCTCATTCAGGTGCTTATTTGAGGTACATCACCAAGAGGTTATTGGAGGGGGGTGTAGGAAACTATGCCTCTCTAGTGCCCCCTTGGGCAAAAGGTAAGTTCTGCTCCTGTTTTGCAATCCAGGCCACACCCCTCTACCTGTGCTATTCAGGGTGTCTATCCCCTTATGGGTGGTGGGATAAAGCACCCCTGTGAGCCATGAAGACAGGTGGGTCCACAAGAGGATTAAACAGGTATCAGCTCAGTCTGGGAAAAAAAATAAAACCTGAAGACCATGTACCACAAAGCAAGAGACTTCAATGGCAAGTCTGGCAACTCACCATCAACCTGCCCTTCTGAGGAGTTTGCCAAGGTACTTAGCACTGCCCTAAGCACAGAGCTCAGTATCATTCTGTATGAGCTTTTGAGACCATACGGGGAGATTACTTGACCTGGGTCAGAGGGGCTGGAATTTTCTGAAGAGACACCAGTGGCAAAAGGGAACAGCCAGTATGCTCTCAGACCTGCAGCCAAATCAGTCAGTCTGTGGCAGGGTGAAGCCAAGTTGTTCAGACATCTTCCTGTTTTCTCCTCTGGCTTAAATAGGGGCTGCAGCCAAATCAGGAGCCTTGGTGTCTCCTAATCAGAGAGAAGTGACAGGGCTTGTTCCCCAGTTGGGCTTCATGGACCCCAGTCCTAGCTGCTGTCTGTAAGTTGGTGGGTAGAGTATTGGAATGTGGTGACACCCAGGACACCAACAGACCTGGATTTGAGACCCATGATGTTCATGAACCTACCTCTATGGATGACCAAGGTCTGTAGAATGACTGAGTACTGTAGTACCCTTTCTGGTGATTTGTCCATGTTTACCTTGTGTGGGGAAGATGATGGGTGTGTGCGCCATCAATAGCCACAGTGCAGTTTGGGAGAAATTCCATTTTCACCACCTATGAGTAAACCACAGGAGCAATTACCTCACAAACTTCCATCACCATAGCACCAATCGTTAACTTGCTGGTTAGCCACTGGTCTGTAGCCAGCTTCTAGATGGCAATAACAATCTGCTTCCAGACTGGTAGGGCTTCGGTCATATCTGCATGCCCTGGTCGGTAAAGGCAAGTTCCTCACACAGCCCCACAAAGGCAGCTTTCATCATGCAGAAGTTCTGGAGCCACATGACAATGTAGCCCCACCTTTCTGTGCATTCTGCCATGTCTGCATGCAGCCAGTGTGATCTCCTCAGCAAACCATACCTCCACTTTCTCCTGGGTGACAAGCTGTTGTCAAAATGCCTTGCACTGATTCTCATGCCCTGTATTCTCTGGCTGTTCCCCAGATGAGAGTTGCATTAATGCCAACAGCTGGAACAAGTCATCATCCTGAGCTAGATCCATGCCTTGCTAATGGCTGGAGCAGAGGCTGCTGAAGTGCTTTAGTTTCCTGAGTTGGTGGACTAAGAACACTTCCACACCCGGGGTCTGGAAAGGACAGACAAGTTCTTCCACAGCATACTGAGAAAATCTATAGAGCAACCCAGTTTAATGCAGCGTTAAGCGTCCTAGGATATGACCCCAGAAATTCAAGTGTGTAATCCAGGTTACTTCTGTAGACACAGCTACACTGGGTATGACTTGAGTGTCTCTTAGCAGTGTGGACATTCATGCCTGGACTTGGCTAACCCAGGTTCCCATACCTGGATCCCTGGACCCAGGAAAAGTCTGCAATGAAGACATACCCTCAGTATGGATGATTTCTGACTGCTAACAATGGCTGATAAATATGGAAGTTCTTCCAGGATCTTCTGTTCTATCTAATAATTAACCAAACATGTAAAATTCCATTCTAACTTACAATTGATTAAACCTTTGTCTGGCAATACAACTTCAAATCAAAACTGCCAGGACTCAGACATAACTCTTCTGATCTCTCTGTGCCTGATACATGATCATTGCTGCTCTCCATGGGGAAGAAATGAAAAACCTTTCACTCCTAAGAAGCTCTGTTGAAACAGCTTCACGGGACATTAGAGAGTAGGTTTCGCATCTGAGCCAAGAAATTGTATATCCATAACAAAGCAGGTCAGAGAGAGCAACAAAACCCGTCGTTTTTCAGAACAAACTCAAGCAGCTGTAAATAAAGTAAAAGACTTCAGGAAGTTTGCGATGAGGTGGAGAGAAGATTGAATAACCAGGAAAAGAGTAGAAGTGTCAGGGGGTAATAAAGAAAACTGACTTTCTGAAAAGTTTGATTAGTGCATCTGACCCTACTCGCTTTCCTGTGGATTGTATCCGTTTACATTTTTGGA
This sequence comes from Chelonia mydas, assembly GCF_015237465.2. Classification (NCBI taxonomy): domain Eukaryota; kingdom Metazoa; phylum Chordata; order Testudines; family Cheloniidae; genus Chelonia; species Chelonia mydas. The sequence continues at coordinate 290,373,634 of NC_057849.1, forward strand.
AATAAAAAAAGTCATAGTATATCAGATCATAAAATTTTATCCTGCTCAGCCACCTGAGAGTAACTGTCTAACTCTTCATCTTTATGACACTTTTATACACAGAACAGGTAATATTGAAGAGCCAACACCTATATTTAACAGAACAAGATGAGAGCTCTTATCTCTTATAAAAGTGCTGCCAAAAATGGCATATTATAGTACTCAGTTGTCACATTACTTGTGGGACTTGATTTCTTTGAATGCAAGCAAGCCAAGCAGTTTCTTTATTTTCAATGGTTATTTTAGTAATTTCTTAATCTGGATTCCCAAGGCTTTTCACTGTTTAGAAGTTTGTTAGCTTACAAATATGCTTTAGTTAGCACGTCAGATGATAGTTCGGAATCAATGGTTATTATTTTTTGTTGTTAGAAACATTGTTCAAGAAAAATATCATGAGCGAGATCCTGAGCTGGTGTGAACTGGAATAATTCTATTGACTACAATAGAGTTATGCAAATTTACACCAGCTGAGGATCTGGTCCCATGTAATTTGTGTCTGTTTACTATATCCAAGTTAACAATTTAGAATGCAGGTCAGAGATTTAAAAATAGAATTTACCTTTCCCCTTTTATTCCTGTACTCGGCAGGGTGGGCACTGGACTGAGGACTTGCCTTATAGTGAACCCGGTGCTTGTGATCTATGTTTCCTTTTGAAGAAAGAAGACAACAAACACTTATTAATTATTGATTAACGCTGTGGATATGCCCCACCATCACAGCCTCTGCAAGTTTGATGTCATCTTTATTTTTGTAGTTTCTGTAGGTTGGTTAAAAGAAAAGGAGTACTTGTTGCACCTTAGAGACTAACCAATTTATTTGAGCACAAGCTTTCGTGAGCTACAGCTCACTTCTTCGGATGCTGTAGCTCACGAAAGCTTGTGCTCAAATAAATTGGTTAGTCTCTAAGGTGCCACAAGTACTCCTTTTCTTTTTGCGAATACAGACTAACACGGCTGTTACTCTGAAACCTGTAGGTTGGTTGTTTTTTCTACTCTGTCTGATATTTACTGTGTACATCTTTGGGTTTTTTTAAAAAAAGTGACTTTTACATAATGGAACTAACGAGTTATTCATCCCTTTTTGCATAATTTAAAAGACCTCAGTACAATATAGAATAAAAACCTATTGCTTATAGCTAAAGTGGCACCTTGTTAAATTATTTTATGGCGTACTGAATTAATCTTGTTCCTCCTCCTTCCTGTCTAGCTCTTTTAACGTTGGCTTTATAAAAATGTCTACACGTGAGGCTTTAGTGTCCTCAGCCAGAACTATAAAAACAAAGGGCTGGCTTTGAATGATGTGGCCCCGGTCTTGTCTCCACGTTTATTCCCCTCCGAGAAGACTACTTCTACGTATAAGGAAATGTTCCAAGTTTCACGTGCCCTGGCCCAGACTTTCAAACTTGAGTGCCTAAATAAACGTCAGCTCTCAAGTAAGAGGTCTGGCTCTTTGGCGTTGAGCACCTCCAGCTCCCACTGACTTTAGTAGAGTTATATCCAGTTAACAACGTGGATGAATTTGGCCTCTTGTACAATCTTATTTTTTGTTTTGTTTAAACCACATCCCACGCTCAAGTTCAGTCTGGGGTTAACTGACTACTGCCTTGCACCTGGTGTGGTCACTTGTACTGGCATAAAGTGGGTGTAAATTGCTACCATTCTGATCTGGTAATATTTTACGCTTGTGTAATCTAAGTGTAAATAAATCTCCTCTGCTTTGCAAATTGTATAGGCAGGTCCTCTGGGCCAGATCTTGGCTCCCAGCACAGAGCCTGCAGATCTGGCCCACAAATTTTCACTTCCCTCCATGTCAAAGAATTCTTGGGTGACTATAGCCACCATAATAGTGTTGTATTTGGGAGAAAGGGATGAGATTGTGTGTGTGTGTGTGTGTGTGTGTGTGTGTGTGTGTGTGTGTGTGTGTATAAAGGTAGCTTTAATGCCCCTATGGTCCCACCCCTCCAGAACTGTGAGCACAACTGGGATGCTTTCCAGGATCTAGGCATCTGTGCATATGTTGGTCATAAGTTGCCAGTTTTTGATTTTGTAGCAGCTGGTCAGTGAACATGGTTAAGCGAGTTCCTGCTACAGACTGATACGGGGCTAACCATGCCTTTACATGCAAACTATCCTAATTAAAAAAAAAAAGTTTACCCAACCACAATCTTGGCTTCCTGCATCTAACACCAAATTGTAAAGCATGTAATTTTAGTAAGTGGAAGTTGCTGGTGTTTTACTCTCATTCTACCACTGAAAACACAGCTACACCGGATATGGCCTACATGTTAAAAGGAAAGTTATCCTACAATCCATTAATTGTACAAAAAGAGCTTTCATATTAACTCCAAGCTGACCTCTCATTGACAGTGATTTTTCTAGCTGATTAAGAGATAGAAGTAGAGTCTGAGTATTTTCATGTCTGCCTCATACATAAGATAGTAGTTCTATGAAGTGTTAAAACACCTTTGCCTTTTCTCCCATAAACAGGAACAGTTAATAACAGGAATCTTATAATAGAAAGAAACTTCCCTTATGTTCTCTTATTAATGTTTAATTAAAAGTAAGAGACACCTTCCTTACAGTATGACCAATGGTAAATATACTTCAGCTTATAATTATCAACACATTCTGTGTAAGTCTTTAGTTCCTTTTTACAACTTGTGTCCCGGATACAACTTAAAGTCTAAAAAGCAAGATGTATTTAATAGTACAATATGTATAATTCACTTTTAATTATTAGCTTTAAAGATGAAATTGGAGCTACATGCACCTAATTCAGATGCAAATTCTGGGTCGAGGTGGACCTGAAGTAAAACCTTGGATTTTCAGCTACTTTAAGCTTTGAGGAAGCTTGGATGTGGAGGCCAACTGTGCAGATGACCTCCCAATAGGGTCATGGTTTTGGTTTGACACATAAGAAATGCTAAGTAACTACATCACTGGATAAGCTCAAATGTATACTTTGAAACAGTCTAATTTTGTCAAATATTAACTTCATACCTAGCTAGTCACTCTATGCTCCTGTCTATGCTCAAACTGACTATATATTTGAAAACATTCTTGAATATATGCACATAAGATTGTATGAAACATACAATAGGACATGCGCACAGAAAATATATTATTTTCCAAATGGAAGTAGGTGTTTGTACTGTAGAAAATCCATTTCACGTACATTATTCTTCTATCAGACCAACTGTGAAGCCTTCAAAGGTAATAAGCAGAGCTGGTAAAACTCTGAGAAACCTGCTGCATGAGCAAGCTAAATTTAAAACCAAACAAAAGACCTTGACAGGCTCAAAAGTATAATTAAAGTCAACAGAGTAAAACCCATGAGAAGTGGAGCCAGCTGAATGGCAAATAAAAGATTGTGAATTACATAAAGGACCAGATTTTCAGAATGTCAACTCCATGTGCAAAAGTGTATGCAGTTACCCCAAGTGCATGTTAACTTTGGTATTGGCATGTGCAACATTTCAAATTGGATGTCTAACAGTATCTTTTTGCGTGCACATACTTTATCTGCATGTGATCAGAATGAGGCCCAGAAAAAAGCTGAATTGCTGAAAGAAATAATGGATTGGTGCTTTGTCTGTAGAATGTCAACAAATAAATAAGAACAACATTGATCCACTTTCAAAGTTTAGGAAACAAATCTAAGGGGAAGTGTAATTACTGCATATCTGTAGTCAGAGAAGATGGACATGCAAGTATTTAAAAAGTACCAATTTGCTTTTTTTTTAAAGTGCATGTGTATTTAACCCTTGGGTTGAGTAGTTTTCTTTTTAAAAAAAGATAATGGAAGCATGATGGAGAGGGCAGGTGATTTTTGTTTATCCTTTTGAGATTCACTGAAACCTGTCTGATCCTAGTGAACTTTGGATTGGCATATTTAATATTTTAACTGATTCTCTTGTATACTCGGTGTATATTTATCCTGGTTGTAGGTGGAAGACCATTCTTCATTTGCTTGCAAGAAATATATTCTGTTGGTGGCTCAAGAGCTTTTCACAAAGAGCATTGTAATCATTAATGAAATTTGTCTTCAAGGTCAGATATGACGTTTATGCTCCAATATGGTGCTCATACTACTGCAGCCATCAGAACTCATTTAATTCATCTTAAATGTGTTGTAGAATGTGAAGTATTGATTTTAAGTTGCAGCAAGAAATAGGCAGCAGTGGTTCTCACACTTGTGTGCTGGTGACCCCTTTCACACAGCAAGCCTCTGAGTGCGCCCCCCCCCTTATAAATTAAAACCACTTTTTAATATATTTAACACCATTATAAATGCTGGAGGCAAAGAGGGTTTAGGGTGGAAGCTGACAGCTCGCAACCCCTTAAGGGGTCCCAACCCCCAGTTTGAGAACTCCTGAAATAGGGTTGTTTTTCCCTACTGACTAGGAAATTTAATTTAAAAGGTAAACATGACGCTAAGCCCCAAATCACCACCTTTCTCTGGTACATCTGCTAAAATATTGTTCAGATATGATTCAGCAGTCTTATTTTTCTTTCAATATGAAATTCTCAAGCTTCATTTGTGAGTCAAGAAAATGTCTTCATGCTCAAGAAAGAATTCTGCCTTGAAACCCCACCTGTCATAGAATGTATAGATTATCGACTTCTGATTATTTGATTTCCTCAGATATATCCTTCAATGGTTAGACCTTCTCTGTCAGAGCATAGTACTTATACAAATAATTGGAAAAGATAACAAGTGTCACAGTTGTGATGGGACACAAATGTTATGCAAATGGCACCATTTCACTCTGCCACCACATTTCATATGGTGAGCACAACGTCGCTCTTACTGTAGGTGTTTTTGTAATAAGAGCGTGGCTTACAGCGAAAGCCTGAATTCTGCTTCCTAGCCCCAGTCACCTGGCATGACTCAAGGTTTCAGAAGGTTAATATCCCTGTCACATAACAGGGATCATTACCCACTGCAACTAAAATATTAGAGAGTGTAGGGAATTTTTCAGCAAACTGTTTTCCCGTCAAAAGCTGATTTTGTCAAAACCAAAACTATTTGTAGAAAAGGGTCAGTGTTGATGAATTTCTTGACAATGTTGAAAAATTTCTAAATTCTGAACATTCCATTTTGACATTTTTAAATGAAAAATTCCCTTTTCCCAGTTCACAAATATTTTGTTTTGATATTTGAGCTACATTATAGTTATTTTTTTAAAATAGCCAAAATTGAAGTGAAATGTTTCAGTTGACCTGAATTAAAAGAAAACATTTTCTTGGTTCATGGAAATATTTGAGATTGACTTTTGGTCCTGATTTGGGATGGGGAATCTTTTTGAAATCTTGACTATTTTCCTGGGATGGGAAAATTGTTTCCCTCCAAGCTCTATAAAATACAACATCTGAAAATAACAGCCACAAACTAATACAGTCAGTTAGTAAAACACAAATGAAGATTCTGAGAATGGATGTCAGGGTAGATGTGTCACAGCCAAGACGTGGACAGTCAGATCTAGTGGTCAGAGTAGGAGTCAGCAGTCAGGCTAAGTGAGGTACCAGGAGGTCATAGTCTGATATAGGCCAGAACGGGGACTAATGCCTGACTCTCAAGAGGCGGGCAGGGTCAGGTTACTAGCAGATTGGGGTCTGGTGCCAGGTTACAGACAGCACCAGTGAAGTCGAGGGCAAACCCGAGTCTGAAGGTGGAGTCTAGGATCTATCACAAGTAGGGTCTGGAGCAACAATAGGCAGGCAGTCTGTGTTGTTACTCAGCCAATCAGGGGCTGTGAAGGGCTGCCACTCGGGTCCTGCTGGGTGGTACTTCATGTTGAGCCCAGAGTCACAAGAACCTCCCTTGACAGCCTAGACTAAACCTTCCATGTTGATGCAGAGGCATCAGAGGCCCACAACCTCCCAGGTTCCAGCTCTGCGGGTTCTAACAAGATGACCCAAACTCTTGACAGAAGAAATCTGTCTTACTGGTCAACTACAAGTAACTGTGTCTGAATCGCATCACTTTCCAAATTATAGGACTGTCACATATTCTCAACAGTATTTTCTTCAAAGACTTGTTCAGTTGCTATGGTGGACCTGCCACCTTGAGTCTCTGTCTTCAGCGCCTGCATCTTTTTCATTCAGTGACTGATGTGTTGCTTATGTCAGCACAGAAGCACTGTTGGAAGTATTCTGGATGTCCTCAAAGAAAGCCAGTGCCCTCTTTGGTCATGTTTGAATGTCTTTATGTCTCTCTTGTAAAAGACTGAATCTCAGGGGTGATTATTATATGGGACCTTGTAGAGGATGATACAGTCGTGTTACCTTTACAGGTTTCCAGACAATTTGTGTTTGAAATCTAACATTCTCTTCTATTCACAATAGGAGTAACTGGCATTCTTGTCATAGACTTTATTCTGTTCTAGCTTCCTGCCAAATAGTTCATTTGTAGCTATTTCAAGGTTGATTGTCTTTTGTATGAGAAGCTTGTTAAATGTTGACATTTAGGTTTTCGTCTCTACGTCTGGGAACTGGTGAGCATAATCAAGCATCATGAGATGTAATGTGGTATTCTAGCAATGAAAATTATGGGTCCCTTGACCCTGCTTAGGGGATTTATAATCCAATACTTTGCCATTTGTAACTCTGCTAACTCACTTAACTGTGCATAATAAGGGCTTGATATGATGTACTTGAACTGATGTAACAAAATGAGTCACTTGTGAATTGTGGGCCATTATCTGTTAATACCTTGTCTTTAATATGGAAATACTGAACCTGCAGGTGAAACTATAGGAAACCCTGTTCCTACTAACTGGTAGAATATGTTATTGGCATCTGACTCCTTTCAGCTACAGTCCAAGATTTTGTACAAAGCAAATTGGGGGCAGGGGGAGGAGGGGACAGAAGAGAATGTAGGGTCCTAAAACCTAGTGAAGATATATGTGAAAGCAGAAAAGGAACCTGCAGAATTAGAAAACATGGTAAGAGAAGAATAAAGATCTGGCACTAACTGTTGGTTACCAAATATCCAGAATAGATTGTCTGTCTGCAGGTCCACAGGTATTGCTACCTGCCCAATTTGCCATCCATTGCATAGTTTTATCGTGCTGTATCTCTGATTTTTTGTCCTGTTTGTGAGGAGCAGTGGCAAAGAAGCCAGCAGTCAGAGCTGAAAGAGAGGAGTTTGAGTGGAAATCTGTTGGAGGAGAAGGGAGGCAAGTCCCTGTTCCTTAGGGGCAGTGAGTGAGTTTGTGAGTGTGTGTGAGTGTTTGCTTGCTGGGTTTTTTTTTCAGTTTGCAAAGTTTGGCAGAGGTAGTGTGTTGTGAAAGAAGCAGAGCCTTTGATCATAGCTGAACCTTGGTTGGGGATGGGGCTTCCCTATTCAGCAGGCCTATAAAGGCAGCCAGTTGGCCAGCCAGCAGCACAAGTGCAAGCAAACAGAATTAAACACAGGGGAGTTTGTGGAAGGATGTGTGTGGTGTTTTATGGAGGTTTCTTGGGGTTTTTTGTTTGTTTGTTTGTTTTTTCTTCACAGAAGCTTAGGAGGGAAGGCTATAACCCTTACAGAGGCTGCAGTGGTAGTGACCTGAGGAATGGAAGAGGCAATGAAGATGCCTGTATAGAAGCTGTGGAACATACATTATTCTAGAAAGGGCACCTGAAAGGTGCTTCATTTGTATGAAGTACCTCCTTATAGATTCTGATGGAAGAAAAGATCCACGGTTTGGAGATAAAGCTAGAAATCATGGTTGAGTTTTTTGAAGGGTAGTTGAGCAGATGACGGAGGGAAGGAGAGAGGAGACTGAGAGGAAACCTCGTGACTTGAAGATGCATGCTGGTCCAGAGAACTGTGAGGGTAGACTGCTGGATGAAGAAAGTGGCCAGTGGAAGCATATGACTACAAGAAGAAGGTAGAGGAAAAGACTGGCTAGTGAAGAAGAAACAGAGCTGAGGAGCAGGTTCTCTGGGTTGGAAAATAAAGTGGCAGAGCGGGCAATAGCAGAAGATGCGAGAGCCAGGAAGAAGAAGAGTGGCTAATCCTACAAGAAGAGGGGAAGATCAATGGAGATAGCCTGAGTTTGGAGCCCCAGGAAGATAGAGGACGGCTTGTGGAAGACTGCAAACAAGAACAAAAGACAAGAAGACTTGCAGCCAGAAAGAACAAAAGGGGGAAGGTGAAGAATTGCACCAAGACCAGCAAGAGCTAGGTCTGTGTGACTGGCAATTCCCTACTAAGAACAGACAGAGCAAATACAGAGAACAGAAGGGTGCGCTGTCTGTCGGGAGCTAAGATACAGCATGTGTACCTAAGATTGAAGAGGATCCTAATGGGAGCAGGAAAGAATCCACTGATTATCTTTCCTGTGGGAACAAATGATTCTGCTAAATTTTCACTGGGATGCATCAAGGAAAACTATGCCAGGCTGGGGAAGATGCTTAAAGAAATAGAGGCTTACTTTTATTTTCAGTGGGATTCAACCTGTTCCTGCAGAAGAAAAGTGAAGGTGAGAGAAGAATGTGATGATCAACAGATGGCTCAGCAATGGTGCTATAACGAGGGCTTTGGGATGTTTGACCACCAGGAGGCATTCACGGTCAGAGGACTGTTCTCATGGGATGTACTCTGCCTGAGTAGGGAGGGAAATAAACTTCTGGGTACAACTGATTAAAAGAGCTTTAAACTAAGAATTTGGGAGAGACTGTGGGGAGATGCTCATATAATCTCCAGCCTGATTTCAGTATTGTGTGGGAGAAAAATCAAGTAAAAGGGGATACAGCAGTAGAGAAAGGAACAACAGAGGGTAAGAAAATGGATCCTTAGCAGCCCATGCCACTGACAGTAACAGTCAGAAGGCGATGTTGGCAATATAATGATTGACTTATATCTAATGAGATGGAGAATCTGGGTAAAACCAAGCAGAAAGTAAGATGTCTGTACACCAATGCAAGGATCCTGGGTAACAAAATGGAGGAACTAGAACTACTGAGGCAGGAAGTGAAACCAGATATTACTGGACTAACGGAAACATGGTGGAATAGTAGTCATGATTGGAATAAAGATATTGGAGGGTATATGCTCTTCATGAAAGACAGAAATAAAGGTAAAGTTGGTGGAATAGTATTATATATTGATGACAATGTAGACTGTAAAGAAATTAGAAGTGATGATGAAATGGATAAAATGGAATCCGTTTGGATCAAATCATTTTGGGGAAGAAAGGTAACAGAGGTTCCACTGTGATAGTGCTAGAAGAGGAAAACTCTGAGTTACTACAGAGAATTTTTCCCCAAGTCTGTCTGGATCTTGCCCACATGCTCATGGTCTCTAACTGATCACCATATCTGGGGTTGGGAAGGAATTCCCCCCCACCCCCAGTCAGACTGGAAGACATTCTGGGTTTTTTTTTGCCTTCCCCTACAGCATGGGGCACAGATCATTTGCTGGCTTGAACTAGAGTAAATGATGGATTCTCTGTTACTTGAACTCTTTAAATCATGATTTGAGCAACTCAGCCAATGGTTGTGGGCTTACCACAGGAGTGGGTGAGTGAGGTACTGTGGCCTGCAAAGTGCTGGAGGTCAGACTACGTGATCATGATGGTCCCTTTTGGCATTAAAGACTGAGTCCTGGAAGTAATGGTCTTCAGAGACAGTTCTCCAGCCAACTCCCAATACAATGGTTGGCAAGTGCTACTAGGATTAAGAGGTATATGGGTAACAAGTAACAAAATTAATCCCATATCCCGAAGTGTAGGGAATGGTCTGTAAGTAGCCATTGTTGCATAAATGAGAGATTCAGATGGGAGGAACAGATTCATCATTTGCCAGTGCTAATCAATCTCATTTGGGTATTTTGATATTTTGATATTGTGCTTGCATACAACTGCCACATTGTTATTGCAAAGAGTTTGACTGCATAGAGAAAATACACCCTTCAGCTACAGCTAATCTCCATCCTTTTCCACTGTTGACTTATGTTTCAATGGTGTCCATCATATTTGCAACACTACTGATTGTATTTATATATTGTCCAAACTTCTCTGATCCATTTACCACACTCTTCCGTGGTAACAAAAAAGGTATCACTGGTTGAGGAAATATCTTCTATGTACAATATATGTACTTCTCATCCCTCCATCCCCTTGCCAAAGAACTAATGACTGTATATTGGTGTGCACATGCCCAAGTTACAATATTCTCTTTGGTAATAGAATGCACATCACAGCTTTTCTAACAGAGAAGAAACATCATTAATATTTCACTGTGTGGTGTTCGGGGAAGCTTTGTTGAAAATATACCTCATAGCAAGAAAAGTGTGCTCATCAAAAAACGCAGGCATGGACGGCAGGTGAAGCTTCCCCTTGGGGAGGCTAGCCCCCTGCCCTGCCTCTTCCGGCAGAGGCCCCACCTCTTCCACCTCCGCTCACTGCTCTCAGTCCTCCCTCCCCCCATGGCCCTGGCAGGGGTGGGAGGGAGCTGAGAGCTGGGTCAGGGCCACGGAGAGGATGGGCTGAGAGCTCGGCTCCAGTCAGAGTCAAGCTCTCAGCCTGGACTGTAGCAGAGCTCTCTACCCTGGCTGAAGCTCAGAGCCTGAAGCTCCTTTCTCGTTCTGTCCCTTCCCCTGTGGCCCTGACCATTCAGCCCATGTCTCTGTCCCCATTCCGCCCCTTCCCCCATGGCCCTGCCCCTATTCTGCCCCATTCCGCCTCTTTCCCCTGCTTGCTTCCCACTCCCATACTGCAGCCCTGAGACTAGAAAAGCTCCTCCAACCCCAGGGCTGTGGCAGGGCGAGATTTTTCCAGGGCCCCTGAATCCACCACTGCCCCACCCCAGCAGCACAAGGTTTGGGGAAACTTAGCCTCCCTCAACCTCCATTATGCGCCACCCATGAAGGCAGGCATGAATACCATCCCTTTAATCCACAGCTATTTTGTGGTTTGAGAATTCTTCCTAAACTGTTACAGATTTCTTTAGTGTCAGATGCACAATTTTCTTCTTGTTCCTCTCTACAGTAATTTATACTCTTAATTGGTATAGGGCTCTACTCAAAGATTTAAAACAATAAATTGGTTGTCAGCTCATTAACACAATTCACATCCACTACTTCAGAAAAGTTATATTTTTAACACTTCTGACTCTGAGATTCTTAAATGTTATTTTTATTGAATCATGAGCATAAAACATGAGCTTGAGGTTGCTGAAACCACATACAAAACCCCCAGTGATTAGAGGATCATAAACCAAACAGAAAATGAAATATATATACAATTTCAGTTGCAAGAAATGCAACAGCCCTTTCCATGATATCCTAGCATTGCAGGGAAACATATTAAGCTGTGTGGTTTTTTTCTTCTCTCTTTCTCTCTGTATACATAGCTAAGATAATTTGTTTTCCTCTTATGCAATTATCTGTCTTATTGAAGTGTATAAAATATACTATTTTTAATAGCATAAACAAATCTTGACTGGTGGATTACCGTGCATAGTACTCCGGTGTAATTACTGCTTCATAAAGCTATGAAGATGAATATCACAAGTGTAAGCTCTTTGGTTCAGCCTAGAGAAGGAGATCAGTTCTTAATTTGAATTTTGGAAAATAAATTCTGAGTCATATAATGTACTAGCAAGACAACAACACAGAATTAGTTCCAAGTACATAGAGGATATTGTAGTAACTTGTACTGTATTAAGAGTAGCCTATTAAAACAGAGCTTACCATATTTTTATCTGAGTCCCATAAAACAAATAGAAGTAGGCAATTCAACTTACTGGAAATTCATTATGCTATATTTATGGTATTTCACTACATAAAAATATAGGCACTTGGTTACATGTAACTACAGGCACCTACATTAATTGTTCATAAGGAGGAGTAAAGTTTTTCTTATCATTTTTCCATACTGTACTTAATGTAGTTATAAAGCCAACAGATCCTGGTCATCAGAGGGCAGGATCACACCTGGGAACTCTGGAGCAAAATGCATGAGCTAAAAAACATATGCCTTTTAGCTAAGATTGTAGCAGACTCCTTAATCTCTAGGTACCAATAGAGGGGGACAAAGCACCACACCCAGCAGACATGGTTTATGTATTTCCCCTAGCTGAGGAAGCATATCACAAAGTTCAGAGACTTCCCAGTTTATACCCTGGATGAACCCCCACTTGTAACACTGACAGACCATGATCGACAGCAGGGAGGATCGAACTTGGGATCTCTGGCACTAAATGCGCATGAGCCTCTACTGCATGAACTAAAAGCCATGTGCCTCTTAGCCAGAGATGTAGCAGACTCAATCTCTAGGTGCTCTATGTGCCACGAGATGGGGACAGAGCACCACACTCGGCAGGCGTGGGTTAAATAGTCACAACATTATTCTAGTAGTGATGCTACTGTTAACATTGTGATGGCCATTCCACTGTAAACCTCTATTCAGTGTCTTAGTAACTGAAATGTATCAGTATGGAATGCCTCCATCAAAACAGATATTTTTGGCATATTTGAACATTGTCTGCTCAGTTATTCTTTGTTATGTGACTGTAGAAAACACTTTATATTTTTAACAATCAGGGGGTTTCTTTGTATTTATTCATGGGTTCATTTCATAGTTCCAAGTTGGCATGCCTTGTCTTCCTCGGGGAGTGGAGGTGCCCTGGAGCATTGACTATAAATATTTCTGCAAACAGCAGTAAAATTGTTAAGAGAAAATAACAAATAGGTCCCTCTTTTGTACAAAACTCTAATCTGAGTGCAGACGATGCTCAGCAACACCATAGTATGGATGAGTGCATTGATGAATATATATTTTGTTGAATGTCAGTCACATTTGGTTTCAGCCAATATTCATCTTGTTCCATAGTCTTTTGTATATTTCTAAACCTATTCTGCTGACAGCAACAGAGATGAATTAGGAGCATTGCCTAGTGTTCTTCTAGCCCAGTCTGTCCTAATCATAAAAGGCACGTTTGGAGGAGAGAAGAAGAGAGGTGAGAAGTTGCAGGCTGCTATTCAGTTTGGAGGATAGTTCAATCTGGAGGTTCCATATATCATTCAACATTAGGACTCTGAAATCCCACTACCAGTTTGTGTAGCAGGGTAGACTCACTGCTGCAGTGCCTCCCTTATGACTGGATGAGGAGTAGCCACTCTGTCTTCTCTGTTATCCCCTGCTTGATGGTCACTCTTGTCCCACGGTAACCCATCTCTTTTTGTGACTCAGCACTCAGGTCAGACTTTAGTTCCACCACTTCCAGGGCAAGAGCGTCCTGCACATTAACAGTTCAATATTCTTACAACAAGCCTTTGGTCCTGACTCAGAGCCCTATGGTCTTTGCACCCTCTTGGCTCAAGGGTTTTGAATGATTTTATCCCTTTATGTCAGAGGAGGCTTCACACCATCTTCTTCAGTGGCTGGTAGGGGAGGCCAAGCCTTCTCACTCCCCTTGGTTCCAGTCCAAAGACCCTGTAGTGAGAAAGCAAGATCTGTCTATCCAAGGAGCCCCGCTACTTCCTTGGGCACCTTCCTGTCATGCACTTTTCTCAGGCCTTCTCCCCACAGCATCACTAGGTTCAGCTTTATCTCTAGGCCAGGACCCACAGGTCTCCCCAATAAATCCCAAACCAAAGCCACAAACTTAAAGCCACTTCTGTCCACCTGAGGCTTGACCTTTCACCATGTTCTACTTCTCAGTTGAACACCTCCCAGAGCTGTCTTCCCTGGAAGTCCATATCCTGCCCTATTACCAGGGCTTACCACCAATTCCATCCTGGTGGCTGCTCTGAGACTCTGCCTCTTGCCAGACTTTTCTATTCCTGAAAGGATCCCAGGGCTTATTCTCCTGCTGGGCTTCCTCCTTGACCCTACCAATCTCTCTACTCTCTAATCCTAAAGAGTGACTGCAGAGTTCCTTCCTCGCCTCTCTGCAACATCTCTCTCTGTAATTTTATGGCACAGCACCCTCAGGATGTGAGGCTATGACGAATCCCCTACCACAGTTCTTGCATAAACAATATCTATATCTTCTCCCCCAGTTCTGTATCCTTAAAAAAAGCAACATAATGTTTTTTTTAATACTACCCCACTTTCCAGGTACTCTCACCAATCCTTTCAGACTATATATATATCCTTTCACCTTGAGACATCTCAGTTCTTCATAAAGAATCTTTTTCTGTATAATTATCCCTGCATTGCCACTGCAGGTGCTCAACTGGCTCTTTAACTTTCCATGTGTCAGACAACCCATATCTGTGCTTGTTTACTAAATATAAATTACCATTCAGGTCACAGTGACCTGTCAGCACTCTAAATATAGTTGTTTCACTTTTTCTATCATAGCTTTTAAGTATATCATTATCCTCAAGTTTAGGACACATTTAATAGAACCTTCATCCTTTTTCAGTTTGGTCCATAGTTCTTGCCATTCCTTAAATTCTCTCTTAACCAAACCGTTGAGTCCTGTTTACTCAGAGATATCTTTGTCAGCCTTTTCATTTTTAAGGCATTTTCCCATGCTTTGTCTGCCATTTCATTGCCTGGTATCCCTACATGTGCTGGAATGCACACTATTATTATATGTATACCTAATTATGCTAGCCCTATAATTAAGAACAATATTTAATTGATTAAGTCATTCCTGCTTTCTGAGGCTCCCTTTTTAATTGCCATTATACCCAATAAAGAGTCAGATAGGATAGCAGCTATAGCTGGGCATACATCTCTTATCCACATCAGTGCCAACAGGATGCCCATCGACTTGGCCACCATAATGGCTACAAAATTGGATAATCTCCTAGATCTCTTAATTCCAAATTCAGGGATACAAAAGGTGATTCCCCATTCTAGCCATGTTGCCATCTCTAAAAGCCATCAGTAGAGATTTGGCTATGCTTAGCCCATTTGCCATGTATAAACTCAGAAATCTTATCTACCATATTTGACAGTCCTGTTCTTCCCTTTGTTTTATCATATAAGTACAAATCTACAACTGGGGAAACAACTGTCCAGATATAGTTTGATTTGCTATGACTAAAGATTTTAAGTTCTTCCAGTTCTTCCGACCATGTTGGCATATGGTGGTTTGTGGCACCCATAATTCTCAGGAGTTCTCGTATATTCATTTAGTACTCTTCTCATTATTTTCATTAACCTTACCCCAAAAGGTTAAATCTAACAATTTCATCCATAAATGTATAGGCATTTCTCTGGTTGCTACCTGCAACACACACAATGGTGTCATAATACTCCCACCACATGTGATTTGCAGAGCTTGTGCTTGGATCAGCTCTAATTTTGTAAGTGTTGATTTAGAAGCTGAATTAAAGGATTAGCACCCAAAATCTATAACTGGTCTTACTAGTACCCACAGCATCATCAGTGTGTTCTTATCCGCACCCTAGTTGTTCCCAGCAATTCTTTAAAGTAGTTTCATCCTTTTTTTATACTTAGTCTTGATATTATCCATATGACCCTTCCAAATTTGCTTGCTATTGAACATAACTCCTAAGAATGTAAAATTTTTGAACTAGCTGTATTTTTTCTGCATAAAGATATTCCTTTTTGTTAAGATCATTCCCTTTGTTTTAGCAAGTGAGAACTTAACTTCCCAAGTATTGCCCCTTCTGAAATCTCCCTGAGCACCCCCTTGGTTCTCTCTACAGCTACCTTAAGACTTTTATGTTTGGCCCGTATAGCGCATAGTTGAACACAAATAGGGTAGTATCTACTCCTGACTGTCTACTCTCCAGGAGATCTTTAACCATAATGTTAAACAAAGGTAGGGCTAATAACACTCCCTTGTGGATTGCCGTTAGTAAGTGTATAAATATTTGACAAAGTCACCCGCATCCTGACTTGTTTCATTCTATCACTTAAGAAGTCTCTTATCCACCTGAGCATTCTTCCTCTTATTCTAGTTGTGGCTAGCTTATACAGCAAACTTTCCCTCCATAGTATGTCATACGCTTTTCCAATGTTCAAAAATGCTTTTTCAAATCATACTTTGTTCCACATGCTTTTTTGTATTTATTTCTAATCTTACAATATGATCAGCTTTTCCAACAGCTTTCCTGAAACCACTTTGAACACATATTATAGCTTCATTTTCCGAGTATGCGACTAATCTCTCATCATTCTTTCCATAATTTTGCCCCCACATGATGTGAGGGCAATAGCTTTATACGCATCAGGTCTTGTGCAGGTTTTCCTATTGGTATAACCACCACTTGCTTCCATTCCGCCAGAAGTATTACTTTTCCCCATGTATTATTTTATAATTTCAGTAAAACTCAAACAAATTTCTGGTAGGTGCTTTAGCTTTGCATTGCATGTGCTATCTTTACCCGGGACTGAGTTCTTACCTCTGTCTACAGCTCTTTTGAGCCTGTATACTGAAATTTTCATTCAGTGTGTCATCTTTATATTCTACCTAGCCATTTAGGAGCTCACAAATTTCTTCAGAAAACATTCTTTTTTGTTCATGAAACTCAATTTACTTTGATTTTTATCATTATTAACTTTTTAGAACTCGTTTGCTAAAATGTCTACATTTCCTAAATTAGAACTTTCAACTTTATGTTTTACTATAAGACCAGGTATACATTTGATTTTACTCCATATCCCATTCATTCTTTTAACTTGTTTAGATGAAACCTTGGAATCTTTGTTTATTTTCCCACAATATTTTCTCCAGCTCTTTCTTTGCCTTTTTAATAAGTCTTTGTGCCACTACTTTACATTTTTTATACTTCATTAAGTCCTTGCTACTCAGTGTACTATTGCTTGTTTGTATGCCTTATTTCCTTCTTTAATTGCTGCCTTACAATCCCTATTCCACCAGGGAACTGGATTTCTGAGTTTGTAGCAGTTCTATATATTGCATATAGCTATGTTTGCTACTGCTACAACTCCCCTTATTATATTATCATGACATTCCTCTAAATTATCACTTATACAATTCGTACTTAGATATGCATCACATTTACTCTTGAACAGTCCCCAATTTGCTTTTCTAAGGCTCCAGGTTCAGATTCCTTCAGTGTTTTCAGTATTACAGTATTACAGTATTTCAGTTTTTGACCTTGATATGTAATTAGCATAGGGAAGTGATCACGTCCCATTCCATCTTCTTTATAGATTTCCCAGCTGTATTTATTTGCTATATTGCTTGTTGCAATTCCCAGATCTAAACATGAAAATGTTCCATCCACCAAATTAAACCTAGTAGGTGCTCCAATAGTATTTAGTAATACCAGTGAATGAAATATTCCATGAACTGTTCCATGTATTAGCCATTATAATCAGTTTTCCTGCTTCCCCCATAATTCATTACGGCTATTAATGTATCCACAAATAATGTATGAGTCCCTGACACCCTGAACTAACTCATCCAATTCTAGATTGTAGAGGGATTGTAGAGGGATTCTATGGGTTGTAAAGATTAGATTCCTACAAAAGTGTTATTATTTTGCATAGGAATCTCAACAGTGTTGTACTTAAAACTTAAGTTCTAAGCATCTATTTCAACTTAAGTCCCTCCTTTATAAATATACAGACCATCCTCCTCTTATTTTTCTGTCACATCTGATTACATCATATCCTGGAAGTCTAAACATAAGTTTTCTTATCAACCAGGTTTCTTGTACACATATCACATCAAGTTTGTTTTCTATTTCAAAAGAGTTTTCTTTAATTCCTTGCCATGTGTTATTGAACTATGTGCATTCCAGTAAAAAATCATTACAATCATGTTGTTTAAACTACATTCTTATCTTCATTTTAAATTGCATGATACAGTCTATTGAGAGATTACCTGTGTGTAAATACTTTTCTGCTGCTTTTGATAGAATTTTTATTCCCTCAGTCTTCTCCCCGTCTTTAAAATGCAATTAATATGAGGATCCCCTGCTCCTCTTTGATTCCTAAATACCATAGTGGTGACAGGAGCATTAATCATAAATGCAAAAATGTATCTTTGTCTACAAGCAGTACATCTTCATCTGTTCACCTTATGTTATCTTTCCTGCCCTGAACTGTGTATTGTTGTACCAGTGGCTCTTTTCCCTCACTGCCTTTTTCCTCCTTCTCCACTTTCTGCTCTGAATATCTTTTGGTAGATTCTGCATAGGATATTTTATGCATAATTTTTTATTTTCTGTGTCTCTCTAGCTCATTCTGCTACCATGCACCCTTTGTACGCTGTACTGTGCTTATTCCCACAATTGCTGCATTTTAGTTTTTTTTCCTTCCATGCAGTTCTCATATGAGTGTTCTCCACCTTTACCCACTCCTTGTTTTCCCCTTACAGGCACCGGCCACATGCCCAAAGCTTTGATATTTTATAATATCTCAAAGGGGACAGAATATATGGTTTAATCCAGAAGAGTTGATATCCTATATTAACCCTATTGAGTAGCATTGCACCTTTAAATGTTTGGTGGCTGTTGATGGCTTGTGTTCTCCCCCGAGCCTGCTAATCAATTGTTTAACAAACAGCTCTTGGTCCTCACCTCACTTTTAATTTCATCCTCAGCCATGCCTACTGGAATCCCACATTACACCTCTTGCTTCTATCACAAACAAATGTAGCTGGCAAATTACTTTTAATTTTCCTAAAATTGTAGTTTTAAGAAGTTTCTCAGCCTGTTCCTTATGTTTACATTCAACTCATAAATCTCCACTTGGCATTCTTCTAGCTCTTAATATGTCTCCGGTACTTCGCCAAATCTCTTCCACTGTTTTCAAGAGATTAAAATCTCCTATATCATATCTTCAGCTAGTGATTTGATAATTATAAGATGTCAAACCTTCTTACTCTTTTTTTCATCCCTGTCTGCTCCCTTTTCTTCAGATACAAATATTTCTATTCTTTTTCTTCTTCCTAATCTCAAGCTATTCTTCAGCCCTTGCTTCTTTTTACCTCATTTTCCAACATAACTTCCGGCCTCTCCCTGTCAGTCTGTATTTCTAGCTCTGCTCAGCCAGTCAGCCACCAGCCCAAGCCACCCCTGAGTTCCAAGCCCCAGCTCTCACAGTCTCTAGCTACGAGCCAGCCACCTACCAACCTGTTCAGTCTAAAGCCAGATGACCAGCCCCCTTCTGTTCAAGATATTTTGCCTTTATTATCAACCACACAACTCTTTCCCCAGTTGGGACTCATCTTTAATCAAGGTGGGCCCACCCTCCAGCTATGTTTCAGGTCCACATTAATTCTTGCATTGCTTGCATGAGGTAAACACCCCATCACAGAGTCTCCTTATAAAAATTTGTTCCATGGGTTGCCTAAATTTAATCTGTCCTGTACTAAACCGTACACTGGATGAATATTTTTAAGTAGCTCCAACTAGGAATCAAACTTTGTGTGTGTGTGTGTTTTTAAAGGATTTCACCCTTGAACCAAGCCTAGTTTGTTTAGTACTAGGAATTGTTTTATCTTTATTTTTCTGGTAGCCATTTCTGACTTGAATATCTTAGTACTTCTACTCACTTAAAATCTATCTCTTTGTAGTTAAATAATTTTTTTTGTTCTTTAATTAAAATTAATCCAGTGTTGTGAACCATGTGGGTGATGCCTTTTAAGGTGTGAAATTGTTGTATATAGTTCCACTACAAGGACAATGGACCTTTGTTATCTGAACTATCCAGGAGAGGGCTGGACAGTGTAGCACAGAATACACATTTTGGGGGAAAATCCAGGACTGGAAGAGTATTGGGGTCACCCTGCATGTCGTTACCATGCCTGGTGGAAGCCAGAGTGTAACTGGTGTGTGCTGACAGGTGCTGGAATCAGACTTACTGGACCCAGAACTGTGGCTATACTCAAGGTGTGACCTGCATATTGTTTGTGAGGGGCCCAGGTTGGGAGACATCATTGGGAAGCACTGTGAGGCTCCCAAGGCTTCAGGGCTGGAGTGACACAGCTTCTCACTGGACTGGATTGCATCCCAAAATGTCACAGTGGGTACATACTCCAGTGGTTTCTGAGTCACTACCCTTGCAACGGTGGCCACACTGCTATCTTTAGTGCACTAGTTCAAGCAGAGCTAGGCAGTGTCTATCTTGCCAAGCTGGGAATTACACTTTCCAGCTTCTGTGTAGACAGGAAATGTCATAGCTGGGTTGCCTTGTTTTTATTTTAGTCCTGGTGAGCTTCAGAGTAGAGATTTGAGCTGCTAATTCTTTGGCAAACAGCATGTTAGCTGATACGTGAGGTACCTGAGGAAACACCTACCTCAGTCTTTTGGTGGTGCACTAAGATGGTATGGACTGAGTTGTTGGGGCAAACCACATCATGTGCAAGGTAGCATATAAAAGTGATGTGGGGGAAGGTACTCCAGTCCATGTGGGTCCCAAAACTCCTTGGGATTGCAGGCTACATCGTCCTCTCTTGAAGCAGGAGGCAGTTGATGGAGCCTGCTGATATGAGGATCCCCTGCTCCTCCTTGATTCCTAAATACCATAGTGATGATAGGAGCATTAAAAATGTACATTAGACAGAGCTGGCCTCTAGTCACAATTTGGAACCAGAGACTAGGAGAGAGTTCAGGTGGGCAGGTGTCCAGTGGAGTTTCAAGCAGCTCTCCCCTTTAATTTATTGCTGACTCTTCTGCCCACTGGGAGACCAAGACAGGAATGAACTTGTAACAGCCAACTATGATTGGTGGAGTTAGTGGGGGACACCACAGCAGGGGGCACATCTGAGTTGGAATAGAGATTTATTAAAAGTTTTTGCTACACTCAGACTCTGTGCTTGCAAGAGGGGAAGTATTGCCTCTTAGAGGTGCCCAGGGGGGTGGTGTGTAATTGTCCCAGGTCACTGGGTGGGGGCTCGAGCCGGTTTTGCGTTGAATTGTTGAAAAGGAAGCCCTAGATACTGAACCTGGCCTTGTTGCCACTGGCTCACCTGGCAGAAGGGTTACATAAATAAACCTCCCCATTAAGGTCTTGCCCAGAGATCTTCAAGTGCCCCTCATTTTTTTCATTCTTGCCCAACCCAGAGATCTTCCAGTTCCTATAGATCTTCTCTTCCTTTCATCATTGCCAGGGCTAATGTTAACACTAGCCAAGCAAGTGGCTGTTAGTAGCCTCATTTTTTTCAGGGATCTTCCTTTCCATTGAAGCTTTGCAATTTGTGGCTTCCTTGTGACCATTTGGATATGTTTGATGGCCCGGGAGAAATGGCAATGGTAGTCTTAGCAGAGAGACCAGCTGTAAGACTGCATGGATATAAGGACTGAACTCCAGGGAATTCCAGGGCTTTTAATCCAGCACCTTTCACAAAAGCTAAAATTACAGCCCATAGAACATATGGCAGTAGAGACACACTACAAAAGTGTTTCTAGGATTGCCATTTCCTGCTGCACATTGCAAATACATTTTAATGTCACATTCTGTGGACTGAACCACTCAACTTGTATACTGGAAGAGGTACATATTAGACCTATCAGAATCTGCTGTACAGCGTACCACTCTTTGAGCAATATGTTGAAAAATGGCTATTCAGCATAAAGGAAATTGGCTAAAATGTTTGACCATTCATTCAGGAAACATACAATTCAGTAGCACAATGCGCAATTCATTTCTTTATTTAAAAAAAAAGTGGTGGAAAAACAAATACTGCAAACAAAGAGAAAGATGACTTTCCTTTGCCTCTGAGACTTGAATAATTATTTTGATAGTGTACATTTAAAAATTTAAAATAACAAGAGAATTTTAAGTCTGCTTGTAATCAAGATATGGCTGTTAGTTGAAAAACATAGCATATTTGCATAGAAATAACTATGGCAAACTGAAATCTTAATATTAAACCATTTTAATCATTTTCCTGGATATACTGATAATTACTTCATATGTGTCAACCAGAGTGCTTTCTTGGAGCAACTGAATACATTCATACCAATTGAAGTCTTTCCTGGTGCAGAGAGATGAGATGCATGTGATATCTCTGGGAGTGGGCAAACCACATTTTTCATCACTGCCTAATAATTAACAGAAATTCATTACTCCACGTTTGCTTGAGCCCTAACAAAATAAGCTTGCAATTACTGGTAGCTCTGAGCAAGGTAAATATTGGATGTTATGTTGGCGAATCAGTTTTTGGTGATATAAGGAGTCCGCTGATCATGTCTGTCTTTAATAAGACTGTAAGGATTAACAACAAAGACAAGGTCAAATCTACTTCCTCTGCTGTTGTTGCTTCACACTACCGGCAGACAGCATGGGAGATAGAGCCTATGAAAAACCTAACTAATGAACCCCCTGGAGACTGGAGTTCTGTTTGGGTTAAAAAACAGAACAATGCTTTTAGCAAATTCAATTGTGGAAAAATAGTTTAAGGAGACCTATCACTAAAATATCTTCAGAAGGTGATAATAATAGGATTTTTTATGCAAAATCTTAAACCACAAAACCCCTGATCTAAATCTTTCATGCATTTGCATTCTGAATATATGAAACAAATTGGATGTATTAAGACTTCTTCGGAGCCTTGCTTTATATTTGTTTCTCTTGAAATAGTCCTAGAATCACAAAGGTGTTCATCTTAAACCATACCAAAATTGTACACAACTGAGTGGGTGTGTGCTACTTCTAATAGCTTCTTCCTGACTTATGTTGATATTTTGGGGTCATGGAGTAGTAATTGTCTAGCATAGCCCATTGCAGTTAGTTAAGACAGTTACCTTACATTAAAAATATAGTTTAAAGAGCAGAGCTCAGCAGGAGGTGGGCTATCTCAGTGGTTTATACTAAAAAATACAGTATGAACTATTCTGGAGTACTCTGAGAGAGGGAAATTTCAGAAGGCATTTTGTGCAGGACTTTAGGTAGATGGGATTTATAGAATTAAAAATACTCAAGCCACATCAGCCTTTCAAACTCTGCCATGACACTCTACATGCAGACCTGGCAGCACATTTCAACTCCTTGTTGTTGGCTTGATCATACAAGCTGCTAAGCATCACCTGTGACTTCTTTAGAAATGGTTACAGTCAAATAGAGAGGAGTGGGAAATGGTTTTCCTGTCATATGAACATTTTTGAGAGTTTGGAAATTCTTCTCCTTCAGCATCAGGATGAAACTGAGACCTTCCAAAGTTTTCTGATGAAAAAACCATAAGAGAGTGCCAAACCCCATAATAGCAAGGTGGCTAGGGTACTCACCTGGGATGTGGCTATTCTAGGCTTTTGCCAGCGACTTGAATCTCACTTTTTCATCTCCGCATGTGTACCCTAACCACTGGGCTAGAGTCATTCTCTCTTACTGTCTCTAGCCCAGTGAATATTAATTATTTATACAAAGTGGAACTGCTCCAGGAGGAGAGTTTGAGAAAGACCCCAAAACCCTGGGATAGCTAATAGCCAAATCAGGCAGAAAAGGGACTTGAATCCAGGTTTCTCACATCTCAGGTGAGTGCCCCAACCATCTGTCTATTCTGGAATTTGGAAGCATTTCTCTTGGGGTTTTGTTATCAGAAATTCCAGCCTGAATGGAGTAACCTTTCTCAATGAAAGTTTCATTGAAACTGGCATGCTCCTGCAAACAATTTCATTTGTGACAAATTGTCATTTTCCAACAAAAAAACACTTTGTTGAAAAATTTCCCAACCAGCTCTACAGTCAAAAACCTCACAAGAGGTGCTCGGTACAATTGTGAGATTACCACAAAAGAGTAGGAGCGGGCAGAATCGTGTGTGGTGGGAAAATGTCCTCAAAAGATAAAACAGCTTGCAGTACTCTGAGACATCCTTGGAAAGAGCCATTAAAGGTGTGACCAGAAGGCTGACCAATGTATTTGATAGGACTGATGGCACTGATCAACCTGAGGTTTAGAGTTAGGTGCAGACACAGTGTCATTGTTTTCACTAGTTGGAATTAAGTTACAAAACAAAGCTTTGAGACTGTATTTTGCTGGAGCAGTAAAGACCCTGTTGGCATTGACAGGACATCGTCAGCCCAAATTATTTGGCTTGCATGTAAAAGTTGATTCAATGTGATAGGAAAAAAGTTACTTGATCTGAGAGCGAGCTTTGACAGAAGAATTGAAATCAAGGTGTGCCATTCAGGGCAGGAAATGCTATTTAGCGTTACATGTTACAAATCACATGTGTGTGGAAATCCCGATGAGCATGCACATCTTTGGGTGCAGGGAAGGAATAAGAATGGACAGGATTTTCATTGGAAGGCCGAGTTTACACAAAGCCTGTGGTTGCCAGAGGATGGCCATATGCAAACAGACAGAGGAAGTGAACAAAGCCTCAGAGACAAGCACCCATTGTCTATTTTCATAATCGTACTCAATTAATTTAGGCCCCCTTAAGTGTCTGCAAACCTGGGTTGCTTTTGGCAGGTATGTGTGGTTCAGAGGGATAGGCTTACAATTAGGTCACCATTGCCTGCTGAGTTAGCCATCCCAGGTCAAAAGATGAAGCAGCTGAGATCAGGGGCACACCCTGCACTTGAAGAGAGAGGCATGGAGAAAGGGAGCCTGATATATTATTTTAGCGAGGAAGGAGAGGAAAAGGAGGCTGGCAGGAAGTGAGCATGGAGTCAGGCTGTAAAACAGGATTTTGGGAAAAGTAATGGGTGGGCCAGAGGATTAGGGCTTGAGGCAGAAACTGCAATACTTAATGCTCTCCAGCTCTTCCTTGCTGTAGTTATGGCATTATTTGGGGATCACTTCACTCTGGGATGCTGTTCAGCAACGTTGCCACCAGCAGACGATAATAGTAATAATAATAATATCTAGCTCTTTTCAGCAGTAGATCTCAAAGCACTTTACGAAGGAGGTCGGTATCATCTCCATTTTACAGATGGGGAAACTGAGGCACAGAGCAATGACGTGACTTGCCTACTGTCATCCAGCAGGCCAACAGCAGAGCTGGAAATAGAATTTTGTTCTCCTAAGTCCAAGTCCTGTGCTTTATCCACTAGGTCATATGCCTCTGTGATATCCTGACAGTCTGGCATTCTTAGCTTTCTGCTGCAGTTTGGCATGATTTGTACTGAATGGCTTCCATTCAGAGATGTAATTAGTATATATTAAAGTTCCATGCTTGTTTAATTATCTCTAATTTAGGTTGTTTGAACCTGGGAGTTAAGCATTAAAACATGAACTTGTACTGCCTGAGATAAAGGAATAACTCCATTAGCTCGTAGCAGTAATAGACTTTTATCCCCTTATGTGAACTGGCCAGTAGAGGGTACCAACTACTATCTTATGTTGGCTGCACATGCAACTGATTCTCTGAAAGTTTAGCTGTTATTTTCCCTATTTGCAATCCACCAACCTATACAAAATGCAAGAAACCAAAATATGTAAATCCAACATTTTATAGCCCTTTTACCTAACCAAGCTCAGAATAGTAGGAGTGTGAGGGTGTTTCTGTAGAACTTGGAGCCTGAAAGGCTATCATTGGTGGATGAGTTCTGTTTCCTGAAAGTTCAATCCAAATCATTTGGTGGTGGTAAAAGTTAAGGGCCAGGTTGTATCTGTGAGTGTAGGTTGGGAAACAAGCACACAGTAAACCTTCCCTCATGTGCCTGCACAGAGAGCATCCAGAATGGCAGTGCTTGTGCTTGCTGACCATTTAGGGTTACAGTGCACTATTGCAGCCTGAGATGCTCCACAAAACAGGGCATGGCCTCCCCTTTCACACCTCCTAGCTCTTGAAGGCCAACAGTGTGGGAGAACTCACATTGTATCCTTTTTTGAAAGGGTGTAGCATTGGCTCCTCTTGAGCATGCTGCCCTACTGCTCCAGGAGGTATTCTGCAAGCCACTGTCCCTGCAGGCAGGCTACATCTGGCCATGCAGTGTAACTCCTCACCCATCCACTCCTGAAAATGCTGTCTGAGAAACAAAAATGTAAATGTCACCTTGCATTGTTTTACTTTTCTAAAACATTGAGAAATGGTTGGTCCTGGAATTCCACAGGGATAGCTAGCATCAAATGAGACTTTGTGGGAGTGATCATCCAAGCCCTTACATGTTCTGCAGTAGGAGGCACAAAAGCAGGAGGCAAGTGTAAGTGGAGCCTACGAATGGATGTAAATAAGGTTGTCACTTCTACGCCTGCTCAAGTACATTCAAGAAAGCAGGGCAAAAATGGTAGGGAGTGGGTAAAGAATGGATGTATCAGTGGAGGCCTGGACTGAAGTGTTATCCTTAGTGGACAAATGGGGGAATAATGTAGGGGGGACACGTCTACATTGACATTACTCCTGCTACAAGGCTATCCAGTAGACGTAAACCTGGATTCTACACTGTCCTGCTCATCACTTCTCACCTTGCACTTTCATGCACCACACT
This sequence comes from Chelonia mydas, assembly GCF_015237465.2. Lineage (NCBI taxonomy): Eukaryota > Metazoa > Chordata > Testudines > Cheloniidae > Chelonia > Chelonia mydas. The sequence continues at coordinate 290,399,939 of NC_057849.1, forward strand.
CCTCATCTGCAAAGCTGTGAAACTGAGAGGAAGATAAACTTTACTTAACTTGCTTCTGAATAGATGGAGAGAAATGGAGAACCAAAGTTCTCCAATATGGGTACCTCATAAGTCACTCTTTCCTCCACAAGCAGAAGATGAACTGTATAGTTACACCAGAGCTGCTCCTAATTTGCTACCAAATCCCATATATAACTTTTTATACACTGAGTTTGCCATTTTTCTACTTATTCTGAGGCAGGGAAGAGAAAAATGTATATAAATAACATTACTGTCACTAACAAAACCAAAGGAAACACATAGTAAAGGTGAAGTTTAAAACAAACCAACCCTGCAATTCAGTTTTGAGTTCTGTGTTAGGGGGCTTATTCCTTCACCCACTTACTTCCCTGGTCCTTCTCACATGAACAGAGAGCAACAATACCCGAAGTCCAAAAGTGCAAACAATTTGATGTTTATTGGGGTGAACTTCCAGCAAGCATGATTCCAGTTTCCTTCCTTAGTGTCCCCCTTCCCAGCTCTGACACCACAGAGCCTTACCCTTGGCCCTGTTCCCATTCCTGCCCTTAGCTTGAACCTAACATGATTCAATTTTCCCACCCCCATTCCTTGTTCCCATTTCCCACCCTCCCACACACTTCCTGATTGACTGCAGACTATATAGTAAAACTTGAGTTCTGCTTAGCTATACCTTAACCAATCATTTTCCTGAAATTTAACTAACCAATCCTAACATATTGTAACATGATTATGTAACCACTTATATCCCACCACCTTAATTAGTTTACACCCAGCAAAATTAATTATACAGCAGACAGAAACAATCATAGAACCAGACAGAGACCATGCAAATAAACAATAGCAAAGTGGGAACTATTATGACAAAACAATACAGAAATGAGGATTTCACATCCCAGCTATTGATAAGTGAGTTCTTGCCAGACAGGATGCTATCAAACTAAGTTTCCTTTTACATCTTCTAGGCACTTCCCTTTCTCTGGAGGTGATAGGCATTATCAGGACAGGATTGTATTCCTAACAGCCTGTCATAAATATAAAGGGAAGGGTAAATCCCTTTAAAATCCCTCCTGGCCAGAGGAAAACTCCTCTCACCTGTAAAGGGTTAAGAAGCTAAAGGTAACCTCGCTGGCACCTGACCAAAATGACCAATGAGGAGACAAGATACTTTCAAAAGCTGGGAGGAGGGAGAGAAACAAAGGGTCTCTGTCTGTCTATATGCTGCTTTTGCCAGGGATAGACCAGGAATGGAGTCTTAGAACTTTTAGTAAGTAATCTAGCTAGGTATGTGTTAGATTATGATTTCTTTAAATGGCTGAGAAAAAAATTGTGCTGAATAGAATAACTATTTCTGTCTGTGTATCTTTTTTGTAACTTAAGATTTTGCCTAGAGGGATTCTCTATGTTTTGAATCTAATTACCCTGTAAGGTATCTACCATCCTGATTTTACAGAGGGGATTTCTTTACTTCTATTTACTCCTATTTCTATTAAAAGTCTTCTTGTAAGAAAACTGAATGCTTTTTCATTGTTCTCAGATCCAAGGGTTTGGGTCTGTGGTCACCTATGCAAATTGGTGAGGCTTTTTATCCAACATTTCTCAGGAAAGGGGGGGGTGCAAGTGTGGGAGGATTGTTCATTGTTCTTAAGATCCAAGGGTCTGGGTCTGTAGTCACCTAGGCAAATTGGTGAGGCTTTTTACCAAACCTTGTCCAGGAAGTGGGGTGCAAGGTTTTGGGAAGTATTTTGGGGGGAAAGACGTTTCCAAACAGCTCTTCCCCAGTAACCAGTATTTGTTTGGTGGTGGTAGCGGCCAATCCAAGGACAAAGGGTGGAATGTTTTGTACCTTGGGGAAGTTTTTGACCTAAGCTGGTAAAGATAAGCTTAGGAGGTTTTCATGCAGGTCCCCACATCTGTACCCTAGCGTTCAGAGTGGGGGAGGAACCTTGACACAGCCCAATAGCACCTTATTTCAAAGTGACTAGTTTGGAATGTGAGGATGTGACCGTTCACTTCCCAGCTTATGACTGCCTCTGCTGCTTAGCCAAATATCTTAGCCTAAGCACAGGGCCTCAGACTGTCACAGTAAGAGAAGGCCCTTACACCGGCAGACAGTGATTTTGATTCTTTCTTTTATACCTCTATAACTAGCCAAGTGATAAGAATACACCTAAATTCTTAAGAGGCCTTTACAAACAGGCCTGAATATCTATATCCTAACATTCTGTGACAACTAGAGTATAATTAATGCCACAATTTTACAACGTGTTCCCACTTTGGTTTGTCTGACACTGGCTCCAAAATTAGCTGATGGTAATTTATCTTAAATCTAATGAAAGCTGTGCATGCAAAAAATAACTTAAACCCTACAGTCTATCTCCACAGAACTTTATTATGTTAAAATGGAATATTGATTGACCTAAAGTGTTAATTGCAGTTCTTAAATAGGTCTGTCTTAATTATTTAATTCTGGAGACATGCATGATATGTAAAATGAGATCAAATGTGCATTTACTAGCAAGAAGTCTTCTTAATGAGCACGATAGTTACTATTGGCCAGACAAGTACTTATGAAGTATGGCATTGCTGTCAGCAAAACTATTTATCTGTATGACACTGTATGTCACTTTTGAACTTCGACTTGACATCCATAAAATTACATTTTCATCAAACTGAAAGATCAAGCTTCCTGTGCTGACTCACTAGGGTCAACATTTTGCAAATGACTGGATTTACCACTTGAACCATAAACCCTTTGTGAATAATTTTGTGCATTGGTGTTTGATAGCCTAGGGCTCAGATCATAATTTCTGAGCAAAAGAAGAGGTGTCAAAGCAAAATGAAGTTCCTTTCTGCATACAAAGTGTTTTCTCATATGGTAGCTGTTATTTCTCTGTCTATATTGTTGAGTTCCCAAACACAGTAAACATCTTAGCATGAATGTTTCCACTTCCTATAAGTCTTATTTTAGTGTCTTTGCAGTAATTTTAAAGGTCAAGCTACCTCAGTTGTCCAAAAGCTTTTAATTGATACCAGAGATATTTTTTTCAGCTGGGAAGCTTTAGGATGATTCCCAGGTAGCATTTGCAGACCCAGCTGAGATCTGAATTTAAGATGAGCATTCAGAATAGAAAAGATGCTGTTTTTTACAATTGACTGGGGTGATTAGTGTGTTTCATCTGTCTCAATCCCTGCAGCTTAAAGATGGATGAGATGTAACACACAGCTGGATATTTGATCTTGAAAATAGCGGTAGCCTATCAGATCCTGCATGTCTTGGTTACATATCAGAACTGCTGATTAGACATTGATATGGAACTTTTATTCATAGGTGCAGTATTTAAGAAAAATACTTACATTTAAAGTATGTATTCAAAACTGTCGTCTTTTGCTCTTTATTCTACCGGTAGAATATGAATGAACCACACAGATATAGTATAGTCTGAATATCCATGTTTACGAACTGTATGCAACAAGTAAGACTTAGCTACATATGCACACTGCTGCTCTGGCAAGGTTCTAAACAGAACATAGACAGCACAACTAAGGGGCCCACAAATTGTTTAAAGAGACACTACCCAATTCCTGTACACTCATACTCCTCCCCTTCAGTGTAAAGGGACATCAGAAAGTTACAAATGTATTACTTTCATTACATATACAACATGTTGCAAATGGAGTGCGAGAGGTGGATCATGACTTCTCTCTGTACTTCCTGATGTAGCTGTCTTGGGAACGTCTTCCTGCTCTGTAGTGTTAGGGTCACTTGTAGTAGTACCAATGAGCCTCATATCTTTGTTTCTATCACACATCACTGTCTGCCGCTGTATTGTAGACTCTGTATTTTCAACAAGCATAACTGGTGTAGAATTCCTGTGGAATTTGTGCTTAAAAGTTGGGGTAGGTGTCTTCTCCATGATGTTTGGTGTTACTTCTATCCAATAAGACAGAGAGCTAGGCTATGATTGTCATAAATATAAAGGGAAGGGTAAACACCTTTAAAATCCCTCCTGGCCAGAGGAAAAATCCTTTCACCTATAAAGGTTTAAGAAGCTAGGATAACTTTGCTGGCACCTGACCAAAATGACCAATGAGGAGACAAGATACTTTTAAAAGCTGGGGGGAGGGAAAAACAGAGTCTGTCTGTGTGATGCTTTTGCCGGGATGGAGTCTTAGAACTTAGTAAGTAAAACCCTCCCCCCAGCTTTTGAAAGTATCTTGTCTCCTCATTGGTCATTTTGGTCAGGTGCCAGCGAGGTTATCCTAGCTTCTTAACCCTTTACAGGTGAAAGGATTTTTCCTCTGGCCAGAAGGGATTTTAAAGGTGTTTACCCTTCCCTTTATATTTATGACAATGATATAATCACTCCAGGTTTCTACAAATAATTATTGAATGACTTCTCTACTATGAGCAACAACAGCTCCATATTTTTGTGCCTTGCAGGGTTTAAATGTTTCCCCTACAATGCTCAGGGCATGTGTCTGCTTCCCAGTCTCTCCTAACAACTCTTTCTTTTAGTGAAAAGAAAAGGAGTACTTGTGGCACCTTAGAGACTAACCAATTTATTTGAGCATGAGCTTTCGTGAGCTACAGCTCACTTCGAAGTGAGCTGTAGCTCACGAAAGCTCATGCTCAAATAAATTGGTTAGTCTCTAAGGTGCCACAAGTACTCCTTTTCTTTTTGTGAATACAGACTAACACGGCTGTTACTCTGAAACCTTTCTTTTAGTGCTGTGTCTATAGTAGAAGGAGGTAAATGAAGCTGCAATATATAGCAGAGCGTGCTCACCAGTGTAAGTGCAGCCAACAGCAGTTGTAAAGCAAACTCAGGAGCACTTTCAGGTTGCAATGGAAGTCTGTTGACTCCAGTCAACTTTGGATTAGGTTCCCAGTGGTCAGCACTATTCAGAGTACTGAGTCATCCTTCATATGCCAGGTGATTAGAGGAGGTGGTAAATAAAGAAAGAGGAGATGATGCTTATACATGTTCCCCATGCCTTCACCTACTGGTGAGAGCTACCCTCACAGTCACTGTTATATACCTATAGTGCTCACACAGAGCCCTTCTACCCTCTCCTAGTGAAGCTCCTTCTGTCATTGTGTGAAATTGCAATTACTTTCTTTCCTTTTAAGCAGGATTTTCCAATAATATGTCCATAGCCTGCAAAATGTATAATCTCCAAAGCACCACACTTTTGTTTAAATTGTATAATGCTGAAAAAACAAAAATTAGCATTTCTCCTTTAAGATAGAGTTTAATAGGAAATTACCACCTTTGCAGAGGTTTCTGAATCATCCCACATTAAAATAAAATGAGAACAAAGGCTCTTTATGCTATAACTGATGTGGGTTTTTTGCATTGTAGTGCCTCTTCATTTCTGTCTGCACAAAACTGCAACACAACCCAGTACATTAAAATAGATAAGCCATTATTTATGTTACTCTTTTTAAGTGACAGGGTGTAAATAAATGTATTTTTGAATACCATTTGAGTAATATTAAGATCTTTCAAAACGTGAGGTATGCTGCACAGAGTGCTTCATCTGCAATGGTGCCAGCTCCTCACCAGCCCTTCCCAGGTCTGTGCCCATCAGGTCCAACTGAGGCCTATACTTATCCAGCATATAGGTTCAGTAACATTTTAAAGAAGTGATCTAGTCTTATATTGCACCAGATCCAAAGGTCTTTACCCAGTTTTCAACTCAATCCTTGCTCAACCCATTCATTTCACCCAGAGTGTTCAAAAATCTCAGAATTATTACAGGTTTCAGAGTGGTAATCGCTATTCAAAGTTGTTTCTCTCTACCCAGAGGAGAAATTAGTTAGACTCAATTGCCCATTATGAAACTGAGGGCCTGCAGTTTTTATGCTCTTAGAAAGAGATGCACATGTTCTAAGTAGTAACTAGTTATAGGAATGCTAGTCAGGTCATCACCTGAATAGAAGAACATACAACGTCTATTTTTCCCCCTCGTGATTTAGATGTAAATTCTCCAATTCTGTCAACAGTTTGTCAGTGTCTGGTGTCGCAAGGATAGGCAGAAACTTTTTGTTCAGTTCGAGGTAATATAATACTTAATTACAGTCCTCATTCAATAGAATTGTTGCTAGTGTTTTTGTTCAGGCTGAAACAATAATAATGCTAATAATGAACACAGTTGAGCACGGACATTTCTTCTTCAGTTTGTCTTTTCTTTTGGGTCATATTTGTTCTTATTTAACTGTAGTCCAAGATAAATAATTTTGCAAGGTTTGAATTACTTCAGGTCAGACATCGAGGTGATTAAGAATAGCAATATCTCAGAATTTGTCCCTTTCTTTTTACAGTAGGGTCATAACCAGCTAAGTGATTCCAAATATTCCTGATTTGAATTTTGCCTTTGGCCTCTACCAAATCTCTAGAATAGCATGAAGCAAATTTCTAGATCTTAAACACCCATATAATTTTGAGATCCAGCTTTGCAGCTTGTCACTTTGGGGTCTTGCTGTTCAAAGTTATCTGTAAGCAGTTTTGTTTCTGTATAGATTTATAATGGAGAAAAATAGATTAAGTCTCCTAGATATTAATAACATTAAATATTCTATAGTAGAATATTGGTAGTGTTAGACCGACAATAGAGGTCTCCCTATGGGATGGGGAGCAGGCAGATACTGGACACAGTGTTGGTATATAATACTCTAAATGCTCTTTATTGATTACAAAACAAACCTTACTCACTCCACATTCACGCCCCAAACATACTATATCCGAGTCCAAAGGTCAGAATGGTCCCAATGGCCCGTAAAGATTCTTTGTGATCATAAGATGCAGGGAGCCAGCGAAATCCACATCTATATCCACGAGGAGTTCTGGATCAGCAAATGACTCCAATTTGCAGAAATCATAGGCAACATTTATAGCCCGTTCTGTCGCATCATTGGTTCTTTGCCTTTGTTTACTAGGCCTTCTACTCACACAATTGCAAAGAGACAATCCTGTGGAGGCTGCCATGATTCAAGGGGGCATGCCATTTCCTCCAGTACTTATACAATTTTATATCTGTTCAGCTGATGTTTCCTTTTCTGTTGATTCTCCGTATATTTCTCAGAACATAAGATTATTTTTTCACAAATAGTTCTAATAGTTCTTGACCTTAAGTTCTTGCTTCAGTTGCCAACTTGCAACGCACGTATTCATGTCAAGCATGCATCATTCATACCAGGCCTCAATGATCTATAACATATGAATCACAATGTATATATACAGGGTGTGTATACATATATATAATCTCCCAACATCCACCCCTCTTGATACATGATTAATGCCATTAATTATTGTATCACTTTATAATTTGGCAAGCAATTCAATTTTATATATCACTTGCTCCAAAACTTCTTGGCGCTTTCTTATTCGGCGATATAAACATAGCATATTAAAGGTTAACAAAATCATTAACGCAAATAATATGATGATGGGATGTAGCATTAAATTTACAAGAGCTGTGACTCTAGGAGACCATCCTTTAAAAACATCATACCAATAAGAAATTGCCAATTCTTCTCCTTCTTTCCCCAATTTTAATATTTGACCATTGTGGATCAAAATGTTTATTTTTCCGAGCTGAGCAGACTCAGATTGCTGATTTTTTCACTTTCATCAATGAATTTTTCCCATTATTCCCAATGTATCCTCAAATCAAAGGACCAGTCCACATCTTTTGGTTCCCAAACAATTTCCTTTTTTAAAAATAGAGGACCTCAGTAAATAATTCCATTAAGAATGACCTCTGTTGCACTACATTTACATGACTCAATTGGGCCTTTTCTTGTCATACTTCCCCAAAATATTTGTTTTTCAGTGTTTACCACACAAATACACCCGTTGTCTAAATCAAACACTCTTGTGCCATTAGAGGCTAAATATTGCATGATACATTGTCTACTTGAATGGTTCAAATGACATCCCTCTAGGGACCAAGTTAGATGTAGGCACACCCATTTACTTCATCCCCACTCTTCATAATGTTTAGTTAATTCTACTAATTTATAGTCCCCTTCTTCTTGAATCAAGTGTGTCCCACTTATTGCCAGTGCCGCCCATAGGATTCAGGGGGCCTGGGGCAAAGCAATTTCGGGGGCCCCTTCCATAAAAAAAAGTTAGTTTTGCCACCCCAAGCAGCGAAGAAAAAAAAAAGAAAAACCCAAGTCGTGCCGCTGAAGAAAGAAGAGGACAGAAGGACCCGCTGCCGAATTGCCTCAGAAGACTGAAGCAGAGCGATTGAGCTGCCGCCGAAGTGCCGCCGACGAGGAAGAGAGGGACTGAAAGACCTGCCACCGAATTGCTGCCAAAATTGTCCCCGCCCTGTCTGCGGGGCCCAGGGCCTGGGGCAAATTGCGCCACTTGCCCCCCACCCCCGCGGGCGGCCCTGCTTATTGCTATTTGCCATAACTCTTCATTAATAATTTTTGACAACACCCAAGCCATTGATGCTTTTCTTTGATTCCCTGTGTTGTGTAACAGCATTCTGCCTTTCTACTCTCCCCTCAGAGTGGCTTCTTCCCAATTAAACTCCATATATTTCTTCCATCCTGCAATTTGTTGATTCCATATATGAGGATCTTTGAACCACTCAAAAGGCCATTGCCCATTACTTAAGAGATCAACCATTCTCTCTGTGTATTGTATCTCATAAATTTGCATCTGTACACATCGTATTGCAAGTACAGTTTTATTGTCAATCTCAGACACACCAAATAGATTTACATTTAGAGACGTTTTCAAGGCTTGGGCTTATTTCAGTTGGAGTTCCACACTTCTTATTTCTTGTTCCGATAATGCACCAAAATTTTGTGTCACATGTGTCTGTATAACTGCCAAAATCTTACCGAAGCTGACATTTTCCTTGTAACATCTCAATATTAAATGAGTTTAAAACTCCAGCTCCAGCACCAATACTATCTACGATATATTCCCCTATACCTCTCTTATTTCGTATAGTCCCATCTCCCCATTGTTGTTGCCACGCTTGTAATAGAGGCAAGGCATATGGAATACACTCCAGATGTTGTGCACTTATGTTTACTTGTGCTCCTTCCAACCAGATTGTTTGATTGTTTGAGATCCAGCTTTGCAGCTTGTCACTTCAGGATCTTGTTCAAAGTTATCTGTAAGCAGTTTTGTTTCTGCATAGATATATACTGGAGAATAATAGATTTAAGTCTCCTAGATATTAATAGCATTAAATATTCTATAGTAGACTATTGGTAGTGTTAGACCCGCAATAGAGGTCTCCCTACGAGATGGGGAGCAGGCAGATACTGGACACAGTGTTGGTATATAATATTCTAAATGCTCTTTATTGATTACAAAACAAACCTTACTCACTCCACATTCACACCCCAAACAAACTATACCAGAGTCCAAAGGTCAGAATGGTCCCGTTGGCTAGTCGAGATTCCTTCCAATCATAAGATCATAAGACACAGGGAGCTGGCGAAAACTACATCTATATCCACATGGGGCTCTGGATCAATAAACAACTCTGATTTGCAGAAATCATAGGCAACCATTTATAGTCCATTCTGTCACACCATCGGTTCTTTGCCTTTGTTTACTAGACCTTCTACCCACACAATTCCAAAGAGACAATCCTAGGAGGGCCGCCATGAGCCAAGGCATGCCACTTCCTCCAGTTCTTATACAATTTTATATCTGTTCAGCCGGTGTTGTTTTCTTTTCTGTTGATTCTCTGTATTTTTCTCGGAACATAACAAGATTGTTTTTGCATAAATAGTTCTAATAGTTCTTAACCTTAAGTTCTTGCTTCAGTTGCCAGCTTGCAACACATGTATTCATGTCAAGCACATGTCATTCATACCAAGCCTCAATGACCTATAACGTATTACATGGATATATGAATCATAATGTATATTCATTATAGATAGATATCCCAACAGTAGCACCTGTTCTTTTGCTCATTATAGGCGGGGCTAGCAGCACTGAATAAGGTTGCCCAAATCTCCTCATTATAAGACCCTGTTTTCACATGCTATCATTTTGCCAAACTTTAAACATTTGGGCTGACATTTTATGTACCAGATATCTGCCTCAGGCTAAATATATGTTTGGAAAATTTCAGAAAAAAATTCTGAGAATGAGGTTCAGAAAAAATACCCATGTTACATTCTGCCAATCAGCTCTAGCATTTCCATTCTTTGGAGCAGAAACTTGAACTTTGGCAGGGAGGTAATCTTTGGTTCAGGGATATGCTTCTTGCCATCTCTGAGGAAATCTGCCCAAATGTAGCCAGCTTATGAGCCTTTGAATAAGTACAGGGTGCACATCCTCTGTTGAATTCATCAATTTTAGCAGCTACAGTCTACAAAGATCCATCCTTGCTGAGCATGCTTTGTTCCTTCACTGCTCCTACATGTGATCAGACTGTGGATGCACTACTCCTCATAGGGCAACTGAGCTATGGGGGCTCTTCAGGACTTTCCCTGTAACTGCTGGTCCCAGCTGCCTTGGCTGGGGTGAAACTGAGCACTGAAACTAAGAGCAGGGAACGTGTCTCTCCTGTGCTCTTAATTTCTCCTCTGCTGGTGCTTAGGCAGTGTAGAGAAGAAGTTGCCTGATTTGAATGCAGAGGGAACAAGACATGTGCAGATTAGTTTGAGTGCTCTGAACCACCTAACTTAAGTAGTATGTGCCATGTGATACAGGAGGGCCAGGGAGCAGTGGGAGAGTGCTAGAGGGGAAATATATAAGCTCAAGGCTAATGAAGGCGTGGTTCCCTGTAGACTAGGGAAGGTGGCAGCAGGTTAATTGGAGCACCTGCAGTCAATTAAGGCCCTGTTAGGAACCTAATAAAACCCCCTGCATCAGATAGACAGAGGAGGAGGAAGGAGAAAGGACTGGAGCTTGGAGGTGTGTTGAGAGATCTGGAAGACCTGAGAATTGGAGTAAGGGAGACCCTGCCCAGCAGGACTGGGAGACTCCCTTCCCCCCAGCACCTCAGGACCGAGGGATGAGGGTAAGAAACCCACAGGGGCTGAGAGGGGCTGGGACTCAGAGCGAGGAGCAAACCCAGACCCCCTCTCCCGCTTCCCTCCTCTACCACCTTCCTGGGCTAGTAGCGGGGCTCCCGGCACCCAAGAGCAGGGACAGAGGGTGGCATCTTAGCTCCCCGCCAAGAAAAGTGCAGGACCCACCCACCAGACTAAAATTGGCCATCTTGCCACAACCAGTAAAATAACCCTTAGAGAGTTGTGACAGGACTGGAAGGCGAGGACAAGACATTTGACCTTGATGTCGTGAAACACAGGAAGCCAGCCCTTAATCATCTTTGCAGTATCTAAAGCACCTGTTCTGGTCTTAACACAGATATTCATGCAGTTTGACAGTTTGGTTAGCATTTCAATTAATAAAACATTTCCATAAAGAATCAGTTATGCTTCCTAGTTCTCATCTTGTATGTAGATTTTAAGTACTTATTAATCACTTACAGCCTTGCTTCGACTATTCATTCTGTAAATTAATTTGGGCTTTTAAATCCCAGTAACTTTTAAATGTCTTTACTTTTTACATGCAGTTTCCCTTCAAGAATAAGCTGTCACTTTTGTCTGGCACACTATGGTGTAGTATAGGTGAGGCTGGGTGGAGGAGCACTATAATACCATTCTTAAAGTTAGCATCTTCCTGATTTGGTACAGGTGCTTCCTGGAGTATGCTGCTTTTTCAAATCAATGAGAACCACATATGCCTGCCAGCATATTTTTAAATGCATTAATGCTCCTTTCTACAGTATATTGGGTTAAGAGAAGCAATTTGAAAGATACTATACTCCACCGAATTCACTTCTCAGATATAGTCACAGATTTCACTTTAAAGAACTAACAATAATATGTCATTACAGTCAGAATTCTTTGAATTAAAGTCTCTTTAATAGAATCAGCACAAACACTCCAAATTGTCTGGAAATGATGTATGATACGTCAGTACAGAATATAGATTGTATGATACAGTGTCTGTACAGAATACAGACTGTACATCAGCCTTCACACATGCCAAACTAATATTGAAGATAGTTCAGGAAATGAGGAATGGTAATTCATTTTTAATGCTTTAGTAAGCTGTCATCTCATTTAGTAAATCTATATGAAGCATTATGCACTTTTTTTTTTTTTTTTTTTTTTACTGTGATCAGTCTAGGCTTAAAGCGCTTTTATTGCAGTCATCAACATTCCATCCTGCTGAACAGTAAAAATGCAGGGCATGAGTTATTTCTTTTATAAATATTAATGGATACAATGTAACTTTTCAAGAAAAAATTTGATCATATTTGTTTGCTGTTAATGAGTTATAGCCTCAGGGGATTTACTTTACTAGTAAAAAAATATATACCAAAATTCACGAATAACTTCCTCCGTTGTGCAACACATCCAGAAAAGCTTCCTTGCCTACAAAATAAAAATGAAGAGCACTAAAATATTGCCATAAAATTAAACTATTGCAATCAATATTATTGTATTGGGGACTTTTTATAATCCACTTCCAGGATTCTCAGTCCTTTTGGGTTGTTTTGAGGTTGCCCATGAAGATGGTCTTGTTTCTGTATCTCCATAATGGTTGGCTTTACCAGAATCATCCATCTTTGCTGCTCCATCAATGGCCATTATTGTATTATGCCTTTTTTACTGCAAAAACATGTTTAAGCATATCATTGTTTTGTCTTTGGTGATGCTGTTGAATTGTTTTTCACTTACATAGATATGTTAAAGGTTTGACACTAAAGCATCCCACAATCTGCATGACAGCTTGAATTGGATGAATCGGTTTTAGTAACTGTAATGAATTATTTTTGCTTCTCTTTCTGTTCCTGAATTATCTGCAGCAGGTTGTAACTTTTGTTAATTTGTTAATCAAAACTATATATCATATTTCTCTGAATAATTCTTGGACCATGGCATAGCTGTGAACAGTTTGTTGAAAGTGTTCAAAATTCAAGCAGTTTTGATTGGACTCAGCTCACATGGCATATTTCTGCCCCCCCTCCCGCAATTAGATGAACACAACTCCTAGATTCAATTTTCTGTTTAAAATGCTCACATTTTTAAATTCAAATTTTATTTTCCATGATATTCTCCAACAAAACAGAAATTTGCAATGAGCAGTTTATCCAACTAATTTAGCGAACTTTTCTTGCATAAAACCTATAAGCAGATTAGTTCCTTAACTTTATTCATGATTGAAAATAATTCCATTTTGGTGATTTTTTTTTTTTTTTTTAACTCTATGGGTTCCTTGTTTTTTGGGACAGTTCTGTAGAATCACAGAAATGGGTGGTAAACACCTTGACTTGTCTGGTCCAGCCCCCCATGCTGAGACAGAACCAAGTAAACCTCCTAGACTATCCTTGATAAGTGTTTGTCTAACCCGGTCTTAAAAACCTGCAGTGACAAGGATTCCACAACCTCCCTTGGTAACTTTTCCTGTCCAGTCCTTGTAGTTAGAAAGTTTTTCCTAAATATCAAACCTAAATCTCCCTTGCTGCAGATTAAGTTGGATTAAGTTGATTACTTCTTGTTTTACCTTTAGTGGACATGGAAAGCAATTGATCACCATTCTCTTTATAACAGTCCCCACTCAGTCTTCTTTTCTGACAACTAAACATGCCTATTTTTTTAACCTTTTCTGACGTTAGGTTTTCTAGACCTTTTATCACTTTTGTTGCCCTCCTCTGGACTCTCGGCAATTTGTCCAAATCTTTCTCTAAAGTGTGGTGCACAAAACTGGACACAATATTAGGCACTTGTCTTTACTGAATTTCATTATCAAGATACGGACTCTGCATAAATTGTCAATTAAACTTGTGTCCTCAAGTGTATTCTTCTGAGAGTAGATTTCAAGGACTTCTCTATTACTACAGTTTGCAGGGACTTCTAGCTCTGGTGAGCTATTTCGCAGGTCACTTACTCCAGTTTCCATACTCCAAATGGCCATACCTCAAGTGACCTTTTCTCTCTTCTAAGTATATTGCTTCGTTGTGATTTTTGTTCCTTCCTTGGATGAGAGTGCAAATGCTTTTATTTGAAAAAGGAAAATAGGATGATTCCTTAGGTAAGTCTCTCCCCTTCCCCTCTTCCCCTGGGAGAGCTTCTGCCTAGAGCCTTCCATAATACCCCACTTCCTCCCCCAGCTTGGCCTAGTGATAGTTTTAAAGAAACACTACTCATATTCCCAATATTTTTGACATTCTTTACCCAGCTTTAATTAAAATAGCCAAAAATAAAACCTATAAAACAAAAGAGGAAATTCAGTTTTCAGGCTTGCATTTAGAAAGGTTTGAGAACAGTAAGTGACCTTGCTTACCCTATTGGCTGTAATTCCTATGCATAATGGGCGTATCCTGGATCCACAAGGTCTGATCTATGACCAGACTATAACCATTCCCTTGGGAGTGACCCCTTTAGTGTGCTGAGCCCCCAGGGCACATATATTTCCAACTGGGATAGGCCCCATGGCCTCCAAGACTCCAGATCTGGAACTTCAGGCATAACTGATCCCTGCCTCTCCCCGTGGTTCCTTTCAGTGAATCCAGACAAGCTAGACTCCTGCTGGAGGCTTGAACTGTACCCTGTCAGGTTGCAATGCTCTCCGTGAGTATTTGGAGTGACAGCAGGCAGCCTTTTTCAAAACAAGATAAAAATGTATTAGTCCCTTGGCATACAGAATCAGAAAGTCCATAGATTAACATAAAGAAATAAAGATTAAGACATAGTCCATCTAGTCAAGCCTGTGCCATCAGCCAGCCAAGCAGCTAAGGATTCCATTTCAGGGTTTGTCTCTCTAACCTCTTGGTAGACCCAGATGCGAGCTGTCATGCCTCTTCTGAAAACCAACTCTTATTCCCTTTCAGTCAGTCCTTTGTCTCCAGGGAGAATCAGATCATGTCTCCTGTTCTGCTCCAAAAGCAGATGTAACCCTTTTGCCCCCACTGAGTAGCAATGTACAGAGGGAAACAGACATACATAAGATTATAAATATTACAGAGAATTCCCAGTTATCACAGGTGGTGAATTGAAACCTATGTGAGAATTAAAATATGCCATAGTACAAGGGCTAGATCCAATTAATCTTGGAACTAATTCCCTGAATTTACCAGCACTGGCCAGACAATTGACTGTCACTTGTTCCATCTGAAGTATGGAAACTGCAGTAACTAACCTAGGAAATAGCTATCTGGTGCTAGAAGTCTTTGTATCTGCACTAATAGATAAGTCCTTGGCATCTGCTCTATGGGGAATACACTTGAGGACACAATTTTAATTGACAATTTGTGCAGACAGGGTCCAGAATGGATGGAGTGGAAGAATGGGTCACAAACTGTCTGTCCTTCCCCCACCCCATGTATTCCTGAAGATATATCCTGCCAGTAACATTTCTCTTTTATATGCATAGTGATTGCTTAATAGGAAGTAAGCATTGCGTAAATGTGTTCATAAGAATTGATTTAATCCTGAATCAGAATTTTATTGAGCTTCCAAAAAGCTTAGACCACATTTTTACCTTCTTTCCTTCCCTACATTCTTATTTCCTAGTTTAGTGCTCACTGGAAGATAAAATACCAAAATAAAAGGAGAGATCTCCTTTTCATGAAATTTCCAGCGCCAATTTTGTTTGCCTGGTAGGTTCAGCTGGTTCTTATATAAGCATTTGAATTTTGTGTGCCATTCCAAAATGAATGGAACCTGCCAAGTGCCAAATCTTTATGTATCATTAAAAGGAAAACATCTGATCCTTCATCTCCTTGTTTGTTTGGATGATTTAGGAGGAATCTCATGATGAGGAATCCTATTCTCAAAGGTGTCTTAAAGTGGGAACATTCGAGACTTCACTCCTGGGAATAAATTCTGCCTTTGCTTACACCCTGTGCAACCTCACTGAAGTTAGTGAGGTTGCATAGACTGTAAATTTATGGTAGAATTTGTTCCTTAACTTGAGAAGAACAAGTGTCAGTTAAACTGTGTAAGGAAGGAGTTGAAATATTATGTCCTCTTAGACTTTAATTGCAGTGGGCTTTATATTTGTAATCTTTTCAAGGAGTTGCATTACCTTAGGCCAGATCATGCACTGTACAGAAAACCCTGCAGAATGATACTTGTAAGAGAAAGGAACTCCATGAGCTTCCACTCACAATTTCTTTGCCTGGGGAGGGTTAGGCATTCTGCCTGTATGTTGGGGAACCTGCTTGAAGCCATGATCTTCTCACCTAAGGTCTTGTGTCTGTGCACTACCTGTTGACTCCCTAAAGTTTCCTCTTGGGTTGGTTCTGATAGTGTTGCACCGACAAACCTTGAAATATTCCACAGCAGAAAGAAGTTCCTGTTAGAACCTAATACAACTTCTGCGGAGTTGGTGGAAGGGCTATGTCATAGCCACTGTACAGTTCCCATGGATCATGCCTACACTGGGTGATCCTGGCTGGGCCAGTTTTACATCCCTTTTTTGTGCTGCTGAAATGGCGTAAAGAAACCATAATAATTCCAGTGTTTAACTTAAGCTCCAGAAGGTTTTTAACATGCTGCATTTTTTTTATACAGCTAAAATAATTCTACTCACTCTCATCTGTTCGAGGTTTTATTTGCATCTCTTGGGATGTACACAGTACACATATTTTGGCCACTATGTTTTCATCTATTTTATCTGACAACTTGTAGATAAAGATTCAGTTTATCACAGTGGATGACTTATAAACCCCCTGAAAAATGAGGTTTCAAATAGAATAGGAATGGTGACAGACCTAACTATATTTGCAGTAACAAGGCTGCTATAATACCAAATGTTAGTAAGACATTATGGCAACCAAGGTTTCTTGCACTGTTCTGATTGTACTGTTTTCAGGAGGTGAATGAAGGTTAATAATACGGTCATGGTATAATATAATGAAACTTAGTTTTTTATTACCACAAATACAGCTGTGGGCAACTGAGGGTGTAATTACATCAGCGAAGATGAAGAATCATTCTTCTAAAGGAGATTTTCAAGTGCATTTTAAGGCACCTGGACTTGATGAGGAGGCTCCCCAAGTTTGAGGGGCAAAGACCAGGAGAAACAACTGTATTGTTACTTTGATGTTGAGAGCAATTCAATCACTGTATAATTAGGACGACTTCTTGCTGGAAAATGAAAGATGCTGTTGAAGACTACTGCTGTTGTGTCTTCTGTGCAAAGGGAGACTGAAAGAGAAGAGTTGGATTTGTGGTGGCACTATAGGCTTTCTATAGAAACTAAGAAGGAAATGCAAGGATCAGTGACATTGGTACACAAAGTGCAGCCCGGAGCAAGGCAGAACAGTTAAAGATATACCAAGAAAAATAATAGTAATTCCAGTTAAAATATCACCCCTATATCATTAAGATGAGAATAAAGAGAGTGCTGATTGGAAGAGGCACGGAAGTACATATCAGTAGCTGCAACATTCCCCCTACAAAAAGTAATTTCCAAGGATACCTCCAAATAATGATTCAACTATCTAAACCTAAGCAGGCAGGATGGACCAGTGGGTCAAAATACCTAAAGAAAAATTATCATATTCTTCTGGGCTTTTCCAGACAGGTCTGACTGTTAGTTAATTCCAATTATTGTGTTTCTTGCCCATAAATTAGAACATCTTTGGTAATATAAACATAATTTCTTTCTTGTAGCATCACATGTGAGTGCTTAGTGCAATCTTATACATAAAGAGAGAACAGCCTGTTATTTTAAGGTCTGATGTTGTAAAATATGGCTTCATCTGCAACATCCCAAAAGTAGAGCTGGTCAGGCAATGTCTTTTGGGGGATGGGGTTTGTTTTGTTTTTTCACTGAAAATGTTGAGTTCTCAGCAAAAAATCAAAAACCTTCAATTCATAAATGCCAGTGTAGTGTCAGGATCCTGGTTGAAGGTAGGCAGAACTAGTGACAGGAGCTTGGGAGCCAAGAACTGAAGCCAGGGGTCAAAATCAGTTCATTGCCCCTTTTTTTGCCCCCCTCTTTCACTGTTGCAGCTCTCCTCCCACTCATGGAGTCTCATGATTGCTTCATGACTCGGCCCTCTAGCCAGGTCACACTATGATTTCTCATTCTGGGGGAGTCTTTCAAAGTCCTTCTACACCAGCAGAATCAGGCAGTCCTCACACCCTCTGACCTGACTATATCACTCCCTCAATGATTCAGGCAGTCTTCTCATTCACTGCCCCATGCAAAACCACTCTGCAGTGGATGGTAGGGAAACCCAGGCCTGCCCTCTACTCTGGGTTTCAGTCCAGGGTCCTATAGCAAGCAGTTAAGGTCTGGGATTTCCCTAACCCTACTGCTCTCTTGCCTGGACTTGCTTTAAGTTTCTCCTTCATCAGCCTTCCTAGTCAGATCCCTCTCTTCTAGGCCTACTAAGTAAATCCTTGCTCATGAGTTCCCATCCCTTTCTCACTGTTGCCAGCCTCCTGGATCTATAGAAACCCCACCTGTTCTTCCACAGGTAACCTTGCTTCTCCACTCATCCTAAATCTCCCCTGTTTGCAGTTTATTAGGCTCACCTGGCCTAATTCAGCTCTTTCAGGGAACAGTACACCCCATACAGGCTGCCAAGACTTAGCGGTGTTAATTGACAACAATGTTATGTGCCAATCACTGACAGTTGCCATCAGTGAGGATGCCACAGATGATGTTCCCCAGGGGGGCATCTGAGAGGCCAGAGACAGGAGGTTCCCAATGGATCGATCTCAACTGAGGAATTCCTACCACCACAGATCAGGATGAGACTGTGCTTTGCCATTTTAGAAGCCTTTACTGTACATAAAACAATAGGAACCAACCCCACAATAATGAGGTATGACATTGAGTCCATCAGCTGTAGCAACTTGATTCATATCTGACAAGTGATTTTCCCCCTTCATCTTGCATATGTATGAAGAATAGCTGTGCAGACTATGAGAGACCATAATGCAGGACTATCAGTCCTTCATGGAACTTTTGTCTGGTCCTCACTGCAGCAAATCTATACAGCTTTGTCTGTGTCTGAGATATATCTTTCAACAATCCCTCATTATGAGGGATATTCCCTGTCCATTGGTCGAAATTCATTTCTAATGCACCAAAAAGCTGGTGTTATCTCACTTTCAGTTTTGCAAATTCATGACATTGGAAGCGATGAATCGCAAAATAGAGGTCACAGAGGTAGAGGTAAGTGGTAAAATAGATGAATGTCAGATCATTTTCAGCTTCCTATATTAATTTCTTACACATTTCTCTTTAGATATCTTCTTCAAAATTGGGACAGATTAGCCTAAGGGCTGTGACAGAGGATTTTGAAGACCTGCCCTTAAATCATATTTCAAGAGACCTGACCCAAACTAGATACAACCATCCTTAGGTGGTCTGTGAAAGGCAGTATTTGAGTTAGGTCATCAAACTTTTGAAAAAAGAAAAGGAGGACTTGTGGCACCTTAGACTAACAAATTTATTTGAGCATAAGCTTTCGTGAGCTACAGCTCCCTTCATCGGATGCATTCAGTGGAAAATACAGTGGGGGGAGATTTATATACACA
The DNA here is from genome assembly GCF_015237465.2 of Chelonia mydas. Taxonomy (NCBI): domain Eukaryota; kingdom Metazoa; phylum Chordata; order Testudines; family Cheloniidae; genus Chelonia; species Chelonia mydas. The sequence continues at coordinate 290,419,524 of NC_057849.1, forward strand.
GAGAACATGAAACAATGGGTGTTACCATACACACTGAAAGCTTATGCTCAAATAAATTTGTTAGTCTCTAAAGTGGCACAAGTACTCCTTTTCTTTTTGCGGATACAGACTAACACGGCTGCTACTCTGAAGCTTTTGAAAGATTGCTATTAATCATCATTAAAGGTATTTTGGATCCCCAGTGGCCCATCTCTTAGAGAAAGCAATGAATGCAAATTTGTGTGTGTGTGTAGGGGAAAAAACTTGTTTGGAAAGAATGAGGAGTCATATCTAGACATGCAAACTAACCCAGAGTCAGGGGCTTGATAAGTGGATTAGGGACAGCAGTACATTTGCTATCTGGACAAGAGAAGTTGACACGCAGATAAGAGGGGTTAGAGGGGATTGTTTTCAGGAGATGTAAGCGACTGCTTTTTAAAAAAAATCTGTAACTACTCTCAAAATGCCTTATCTAGATTCATACTTTTCATAAACTAAACTATGCTTGTTAAGCAAACCATTGCTTTTGTTATAATTTCATTTTCTCTGTTTTTACTACGTTGGGTTCTTTAAGATTGCTTTTATGTGCTTGAAATTATCCGCATATTCCCAAATAAAAGACCGCCTTGTAAAAAAAAAAAAAAAAAAGATGGTCACAGCATGACTAACAGGTGTGTCCCAGATTAACTTAATTAAGAGGGCGGAGCAGCATTTGGGGCTAATAAATAATAGGAAGATAGCTATGTGGGAGAGGAGCTTCCTGGAAAGACATTTCCAGACAAGAAGACCTGGGTGTGTGGGCTGCTGTGGACAAGGAGACCACTGGAAAGGCTGACATGCTGACTTTTCCTAGGCAGAGGCTTGGAAGCCTGGATAAAGCTAGAAAGGACGTCATCTGGACTGACTGTTGTCATACAAGAACAGCTAGGGACCAAAGGAAGCGCAGATGTGGCAGAAGATGCTGGAACTGAAATATGAGGTGACTCATTAGACTGTGTCTAGGGATTTTTATAGACTGCATGGTATGTTGGATAAGTGGACTGTGGAATTATCCCACTATGTGGGATAATAAACAGTCCCCAGATAAGGGGTAATATTGGACACAAGAGAATGTATGGTGGAGTCCTTAAGTAGTGTGAGAGGGCCAACAGAGAGTAACCCCAGGGTTATTGCACCCAGCCACCAAGGGGCACTTGGAGGAATCATGTTAGAGGTTCTGAAGAGAAAATAACTTCTGGAACCTAAACTTCCCTTGATAGTTTCATCCAACGGGTATGGACAAAGGTCCCTGACCCCAGGGAGTTCTGTTGCTATTGAGCTATGGCAGGTGAGCACCAGGGAGAAGACGAAAGACCAAGGAGTAAACAAGAGGTGGTGGTGATGTTGGTCACAGGGCTGAGGGCAGCACAGGACATGACAGATCCCCCTGGTGACAGAAAATCAATTGAAGAGAAGTTATCGTGGACAGCACTAATTGGGGAGGAAATGTAGTCAGTAGGTGACTTCTTATTGTATCCCCATAGCGGCCTCTGCCAATAGGGAAGCCGCTACAGAACTTAAACCTCCCCTTGCATCAAAGGAGGTGCGTTGGGGAAGGCAGCAGTTTCCTCAGCTGAAATACTACCCATCCTATTAGCCAAATGGCAAAATGACTTAACTTACCTCCACTTCCTCTTCTGTATTAAAAATGAACAAAGACCAAGGGATTTGAGCTCTTGTACATCTTTCCTAGCAAGATTTATTAGCCCTTCTCCGGAGTTACAATGTAATTAGATATACATACTGTGATGGAATACACCCCTCTAGTCACGCACACCCTACATACTACTGTAATAATCTTTGTACAAAGTATGCCTTGTAAGGTGTCATTTGAAAACTCATAATTGGCTGGTCAGTATTGTCCTGGTAAAATGTGTGGCTACATCATATGTAAAGTTATAAGATTCCCCTGTATGACTTTAACACATGTTCCAAACCCACAGCCTTGCCTGGACAGAGCTCAAGTCTGTCCTAAACTAAGGAAGGAATGTGTGCTTGCCTTGATTTGCATTTAAGCAATAAACTGGGCCATCAGGCAGTGAGGATAAACAAAGGAAGTTTGAATGGGTGAAACAAAAAACAGCAGGGAATAGCCTTCCACATAGACTTATTGTCTCCAGGGTCTCAGCTGGAAATGTTTTTCCTGGGGGGGACTGAAACTATAGAAAGGAAGGACAAACACACCCCTAGGTACCCTCTCTCTTCCTGCCCAACTCATTTTCTGCACCTGAGAAGACAAAAGGAAACAGCTGTTGGACTCTGGGGGAGGAGTCCTGACCTGAAAGTTTGGTCAGTAATCTGCTGGCACATACGGTGAGAGAGTTTGCTTTGCAGCTAAGATAGTTTAAGTACATATTAATAAGTGTTTATTTTTCTTGTAACCATTTGACTTATGCCTCGTTATTTGTACTCAAAATCTATCTTTTTGTAGTTAGTTTATTTTACTGTTTTATCTAATCCAATCTGTTTAAACTAAAGTGTCTGGGCAACTACTTAAGGCAATAAATTGGCATTTATTCCCTTAAAGGAATAATGGACTTAATATATTTGCATTGTCCAGGAGAGGGCTGGGCAGTACAGGACATACATTTCCAGGAGAAAATCCAGGACTAGGGGTGTGTTGAGGCTGATGAGAGCCAGAGTGTAGCTGGCAGACTGTAGTTACACACAGACGCTCAGGGTGTGGCTTCCATGCTGGAAGGCTGCTTGTGGGCAGCCCAGGTGGGAACTATTACAGCAAGGCGCCCATGGTTAGAGGGCAGCGTGACGCAATCCCCCACTGGTCTGGAGTGTGCCCTGGAATATCACGTGTGTTAACACATTTAAGAAAACAAGTGGAGTTTCTAATCAGATTTGCTTTCTCTTTCTCGTCTGTCTAGCTCCAGTGCTCTGCTTCTAAACCAGACCTGCACTGCAGCACCACAGAGATTCCTCACTTTCAACACTGTATCATACATTTCCCCAGTCTATTTCTAGTATTTTCTTTTCTCTTTAGTTCTTTCTTCCAGCATTATGTCACTGTCATTCTTATTCTTCTTATGTAGCAGCATACACAACCAATTTACACTTTGAACCTGGTCATAGGGATGTAATTATGTGACGTACTCATTTATACTGAAATTAAATATTATGATTATTCATAGAATTCTCTGGTCTCTCCCATTTTGTACTGATATTGGTGTAGTCAAAAAACACAAAGCATGTATGGCCTGATTCTGAGCTTACACCAGTGTAAATCAGTTAATGAATTTAAACTGTGTCTGAAATTGATAGTTTTACTAGGCTTTATTGATTTATTTGTAGATAATCTTTGAGGTGAGTAACAGAGAGAGGGAGTTTGCAATCTTGGAAAACTTCATTTATGAGCCTGCTCTTGGCTTTGCTGTTAGTTTGTCAGCAGTTGAAATATGTTGTTGCTTTCAATATTTTGGGCTGCGTCCACATTGGCAAAAATGGGGCCTGTAATTCACCACTCTTGCCCACTAGAGCAATTCTAAGGGAAACTGCAGTCTAGGCAAGGCTCAGGCACGCTAACTTTTTTACCAACATGTCATCTAACCCTGCAAGCAGAATTAAATTGGCAATAGTTAAACACCTGTGCCCAACCTACCATACAGCTTCCACTACTGCTACTGTCGTATCTGCATTTATGGTGAACTATGGGTCCCTTTTTTGTGTGTGCGCCAGCTTTGACAAGACTTTGAGCTAGACTATCGGTAAGCTGCTGCTTTCCACCACTCTGATGCAAAACAGTTGTAAACCTACTGGTTTATGGCTATTTTGTATCACGGGAACAATGCAAAGCTTAGATGTGGTAACTAATTTGGTGCCAGTTGATTCTTGAGAATCATTCCAAATGTAGTCATATCTACCAAGTCTGTGTTTCTAGAATGGGTTTTGTGATGCATATGATTTTTTTAATCTATTTTTGTATATCTAAAAACCTCTCCCTTCCATTTTCAAATACAAGTTCTTACCTCTGACTGGCCAGGGTACAGTGGCTCTGCATATGGCATGCAAACCCACCTCAACGCAAGTGAGGGAGAACATAAACTCAGGTGACTGGAGTTCAAATCCTGGCTCTGCCACTGCTTTGGTAGTTAACCTGGGGCAAGTCACTTCCTTCCCTGTGCCTCCGTTTCTCCATCTGTAAAATAGGGGTAATGATACTGATGCTCCTTTGTAAAGAGCTTTGAGGCCAATGGATGAAAAGCACTATACAAGAGCTAGGTATTGGTAGTAGCATTGCCTTTAAACAATCCTGAGAAACTGATGTTAGGGCTTATCTTCCCAGAGGAATTGACAGGAATAGCTTTTTCCAGAATAGCTCCCTGTGTGGATACTCTGTATTCTGGAATAAAAGTCGTATTTATTCTGGAATAGTGTCCACACAGGAAGTTATTGCAGAATAGCTTATTCCTCAATAGCCATTTCTGTCAATATACCTGTGTAGACATGCCCTCGGTGAAAAAAGAATCAAACCTTTGAGTCTAATTACAAGTTTCAGGTATGCATCCGATGAAGTAAGCTATAGCTCACGAAAGCTTATGCTCTAATAAATTTGTTAGTTCTAAGGTGCCACAAGTACTCCTTTTCTTTTTGAGTCTAATTAGTATCCCTCCTTCATAAATAAGGTTGCTCCCAAAAAGTGAGGTAATTTCAAACTAAACCAATACAGGAAGCCTGACTCATATCATCTCATTTAGCAGTGAGTTTCCCAGAGAAAAAATAAAGATGCTGAACGTTCAGAGGAAAAGCCATGCACCCCTTTGTTCTCCCAGCATCCAGATGCCCTGATCACAAGAAAATCCATGGCAGGTTTCTGGCTGCTATAAGGGATAGCATGTGGGGTTTGAGGTGACTAAGAGAGGAGTCTGTGACAGACTATAATGCTTTTTGGAAGAGCCTTTTACGCAAAAAGTTAGTCGCTATTGACAGAATCCTGTAAACACTTACACACCCACTTCATGTTATGAAAATGCTTAAGCATCTTTAGTATTGCAGTCTATATTTACTATGCATAAGTGAATGAACTTCCAGAATCACATTTGCAAGAGGATTACTAGCAAATATTAATGCAAAATGAAGAACAGCAACAATAGCCAGGCAATATAATACTGGTCATCCAACTGTAAATCAAACCATGTGCTATAAAGATTAGTGTTATGCTACAGAGGGAGAATATAACTAATCCATAATTTGACTGTGGTTGAATGCCAGTAGTTCTGAAAGAGAAGTAGCCACAATTTTTTACCTTTAATAAAATGCATAAGTAATCGAAGTGTGAGGGAAGCTTTTGCTTCATTACCTCAGCAGTTGTGTTCTGACCTTGTGACTGCACTTTATAAAGGATTTTATAGGGGTCCCCCCCCCCCCCCGCTACACAACTGGAATTAGCATAAACTCATGGAGTTTAGAGAAATGTTATGTGAATGCCTAGTAGTTTGCAAATAGTTTTTCAATGTCACATTTCTATAACAGTGTTGTGGAACAAAACTAATTGCTGTCTGTTGTGGATGCAATTCTATTCACAGCAAGATAAATTGGATTTCTAAACTGTGATTTTCATTGTGTTACCTCCATGTATCATGAGTTATCCTGATGCGCACAGCAGTGGGCCTACTTATTTATACAGTGAGCTACAGCTTTATGCTGAATCTATCAACTTGCTGTGCTTTTAGGAAAACAGAAGGAAAACCTGAAGTATAATTGTAGGCTGCCATCTATCGGAAGGGGTTAATGACAGAGGCCTTCAGACAATAATTTCTACACACACGAGGAAAAAGAAAGCAAGTCTCCTGTTCAGGGACTTGGATATCACTCCAGACAATCCAATCCATTGCTGGCTGTGTATTTTGGCTATGGTGGGGGGGCTTTGCTTATCTGTAGACTTTTTTCAGTTTTGTTCCCTAAGTGGAAGAGCAGTATTTGTTCCAGAATGTTAGCACTTATCGTTATAAAAATTAAGTGTTGAATTTTTTTTATTGAAGACTACCTTGTAATTACAAAAATGATGCATACTAAAATGAGACTGCAAGGTAAAATAGGAAAATAAGAAAAGCTGCTACACTTGAGTAAGTCCTCATCAATTTAATTAAAGTACTATTTTTAAATTCCTCAAGACAACTGAAAAATATTTTAATTATGTTCATATTATCCAACTATTATTTTCAACTGTTAAAGCCCAGTAGGATTCTTTTGGAAAATAAGGGTCAAATGAATGAAATAAGACATCACAAAAATATCTGAAATAAAAACATCAATGGATAGAACACACTATTTAAAAACAAGCGTGGTTTCAAAAGGCTGGAAGAATGAATTATGGCCCTGATTTTAGGGGATTAGTAGAACAGTGAATCGGAAAAAAGTATACAGAGTGTAATGAGGGACATTTGAGTGATTTTGGCTTCAGTCCTGTGGTCTGAAAAATGTGTATCAGCTTTTATACTGCAGACTATAATTTACAGTCAAACTATAATGGTCCTGAGGGCTGCACGATTCCCTCTGAATTCCCTCTGAACTGTTATGTCCTGTTCAATACAGAAATGCTATTCTGAGTCTCAGCATTGAGAATGAAATGGTTGAGGGACTGGACAGCCCAAAGCATTAGCAATGAGGGTAGCAGACCCTTTTTGCTTCTAGGTTGTCCTGGATGGTAGTAAATGAAAGTTGTCAATTTCATAGCTGTGTGGTCACCTATGAGGTGACTTGGTAGTTTCATTCCACTTCCAAGTAGACAACTGTCCACATCACAGAACCATTGTAGGTGGGTGACAAGGGTGCTGGAACTTCTGTAGTGGAGGGCGGGGGGCAGGTCAAAGTGCCTCTTCCCTCTCTGCAGCTGACTGCTCAGATGGTGACCCAGCTGCCCCCTTTTGGTGTCGCAGCAGCCCTGCTGGGCAAAACATGTAATTGCAGTGCCTTCCCAGTAGAATCTGATTCTATAAGGAGAAAAAATATGGGGGGGGGGGACATGAATTCTGCACTTAAGTTTCTTTTGTTAAAAAGGGGGAGATACAGCCCCCTGCCTCCCCACCACCACTGGTGCCAGAACTGGGGGGGGGGGGCGTGTCTGGCACAGGAATTGTAGCATTTAAATTTCTGCATGAATTAAGTAGTTACACAAATTGGGGGTGGGGGGAGGGCAATATATTCAGACAACCACAAACTTGAAAATCATGTGTCTGAAAACATTGTACTTACTGTTACTTGTAAGACATGCCTATATCTGAAAAGTTTATATAAAAATGTGTCTATTTCTGTTTTACCCTGTTTTTCTGGATAATCACTTAGCAAGGAAGAAACTGGTTTCAGAGTAACAGCCATGTTAGTCTGTATTTGCAGAAAGAAAAGGAGTACTTGTGGCACCTTAGAGACGAACCAATTTATTTGAGCATAAGCTTTCGTGAGCTACAGCTCACTTCATCGGATGCATACTGTGGAAAATACAGAAGATGTTTGTTTTTATACACACAAATCATGAAAAAAATGGGTGTTTATCACTACAAAAGGTTTTCTCTCCCCCCACCCACTCTCCTGCAGGTAATAGCTTATGTAAAGTGATCACTCTCCTTACAAGGAAGAAACTGACTCACGGAAAAGACCCTAAAAACATGAGGAGCAGAAAAGCCCAGGTCACTTTTAAGGGTTTTTTTTTTAAATGGGGCACTATCTGTTCCAGATTATTCCCCAGCTCTCCTGGTGGTGTAAAGTAGCCCTTACTCCCTTGTGCTGGCTACCTGCAGGTAGCAGAATCAGGAGTAGAGTAATTTCCATAGGTCTGCTGTGTCCCCTTCATGTAAGCTAATGGTGCGGAAGTGGGATAGAGCCTTGGGTCCACCTCACTCCCTCCCCATTGAATCAACTAGCATAGTTTGCTGGGGCATTAGGTCTACCAATGGCTATTATCCAAAATGGTCAGGGATGGAATTCGATGCTCTGGGTGTCCCTAAACCTCTGGAACTGGATGACAGGGGATGGATCACTCAATAAATTGCCCTGTTCTGTTCATTCCCCCTAAAGCATCTGGCACTGGCTACTGGGCTAGAGGGACCATTAAAAAAAATTGTCTGACCCAGTATGGTCATTCTTATGTTCTTAATATACGCTGCCCCAGGAATAGAACTGATGCTGGGTAATTGCCCTGTAGAGTGGGGGAAACCAGAACAAAGATTCTGATGGTCAGTCACAATCTGTCTTGTGCCTGCTACAGAGTTTGTACAGCAACATGCTGCCCCTTGTTCTGGGTTCATGGCAAAGCCACAACAGAACCCTTAGAAAATAGTTTGTGTTTCTTAAATTGGTCAGCCTGAACTGGATATCCCTTTAACAATGGTCTTTATGGGCGAGCTCTCCAGTTCATTTAAATCTGTAAAATGCAAATGACTTCAATGGAGGATTTAGCCTCTGACACTGCCAGACTTAACAGAAAATCTTTTTTTAAGTCTGGAAATATCACCTGGGTTATGTCTTTCCACTTCTGCACTTGTTCTTGTGACAACAGTGTAGCTACATTACCGAGCTGTGCAAATAGCTGACTTTTCAGATTGGTGGCCGAACTGAAAAATTGGGGTGGGGGGTGGGAAACACAGAAGTATTGTTTCATGTCAAACAAAATGTTTTGTTTCTCAGGTTTTTTAACTTGTTTTAAAAAATAAGTCTTTGAAGTAAAATTCTCAATGAAAAGGAATTTCAGAACAAAAAACCAAAACAGTGCATTTAAAAAAAAGTCAAAACAAAACATTTTGATTTTTTTCAGTCTCTTTTTAACAAATTTGACATGGATTCACAATATATTTTGGTCAACACAAATCTTTTTTTTGGGGGGGGGGAGGGGTGAAATTATAAATCAGCACTTTCTTCCTAGCAGGGCACACATCCATGACAACAGTTCTGACAGTTAATTTACCAACATTAAATTGGTTAGCCACTGACCTGTAGCAATCAGAGGTGGCAAGCTTCCAGATGGCGATGGCCACATACACCTCTATGCTGGGGCGAGCTCTCATTACAGTGTCGTGGAGTTGGGTAGCGTTCTGTGCAGATATTTGGGAAAATGTCCTTTGTCATCTGGAACTTCTGCCTCCACTGCTGGTCATCCCAGGACCACATCGCTACTCTTTGTCACTTGTCAATGCTAATTTCCCAAGCCAAGAAATGCTATTTAGTCAAGTGAAGCTGCTCCAGGAAAACTTCTTCCACAATTAGCTGCTGAATCTCTACCTCCACCTCTTTCTCTACTAAAATTGACTAAGCAGCATAGTGGCTGGCTTCTAAAGCCAAAGCCACCTAGTGCATGGCTTCAAATACATGTACAGCATCCTCTGTGTATTAAAGTGTCTGAACTGCAGTGTGAAGCTGTGTTCCACCCTTGCTGCTGACAGCAGTTTGAAATGGCACTGACTCACAAAAGACAGATGAATCATGGGGATGCCAGCAGAGGAATCATTGGAATTTGCTACTTTGACGCCAAGTCCCAGAATTCTAGCCGCTTCCGGTAAGTATCCCTCAATGCGCTGCAAGAAAATCTCAATGCATAGAAGCCAGCAGTATGCCAAAGCACCAGGGGAAGCCTCATCAAAATGCTGAGTACTTACTCTGGAAAAAAGTCACTCCTATATGTCTGCACCGATTCAGAGGGAAGTACATAAAAGCCACCCGTGTGAATGCAATTCTTTTGGAATAACAAGGAGTCCTTGTGGCACCTTAGAGACTATAAATTTATTTGGGCATAAGCTTTTGTGGGCTAGAACCCACTTCATCAGATGCATGGAGTGGAAAGTATAGGAGCAGGTATAAATACATGAAAAGATGGGAGTTGCCTTACCAAGTGTGAGGTCAGTCTAACGAGATAATTCAATTAACAGTAGGATACCAAGGGAGAAAAAATAACTTTTGTAGTGGTAATGAGTGGCCCATTTCAAACAGTTGTCAAGAAGGTGTGAATAACAGTAGGGGGAAATTAGTATGGGGGAAATTATGTTTAGGTTTTATAATGACCCAACCACTCCCAGTCTTTATTCAGGTGTCCAGTCTGCAAATTAATTCCAGTTTTGCAGTTTCACACTGGAGTCTGTTTTTGAAGTTTTTTTGTTAAAGAATTGCCACTTTCAGGTCTGTTATTAAGTGACCAGGAAGACTGAAGTGTTCTTCGACTGGGTTTTGAATGTTATAATTCCTGATGTCAGATTTGTGTCCATTTATTCTTTTGCGTAGAGACTGTCTGGTCTGGCCAATGTACATGACAGAGGGGCATTGCTGGAACATGATGGCATATATCACATTGGTAGATGTCCAGGTGAATGAGCCCCTGATGGTGTGGTTGATGTTAGGTCCTATGATGGTGTCCCTTGAATAGATATGTGGATAGAGTTGGCACTGGGGTTTGTTGCAGGGTTTGGTTCTTGGGTTGGTGTTTTTGTTGTGTAGTTGCTGATGAGTATTTGCTTTAGGTTATAGCTTTGTGTGCACTGTTACAGAATAACTAATTCACAAAAGAAGGAAAAAAGCCCTTCCTTAGTCTATAAGGTTAATCCAGAATGCCATCTAGATTTATCCACCCTGAAGCCTTGGAGGAGAAGCATGTTTCCCTGAAGTTCTTTGCTATTTAAACACGCTTTCCAGTCTTCTGTGCGCTGGAAAATATATATTGTTTCTGGATTCTTTTCAGAGGTCAAAACTGCTGCCAGAGGAATTATGAAATCATTTTACTTTTATCCTGTATTGGAGTTCTAAACAACATTCAATCTGAGGTAGATTTACAGATCTAATCAAGAATTATCATTAGAATGACTGACTCTCTGCACTTGATGGAGAGAATGCTACCAAATGCTATTCCACAGGGTATTCTTGTTAATCTCTTCATTAATCTCTCTCAGATTTTTGCATCCTTAAACAGTTTTGTTATTCATATGAATGTCCTCTTCTAAAGAACTGTGAACATGCGTATAGATTCATAAATTCCCAGACCAGAAAGGACCATTATGATCATCTAGTCTGACCTCCTGTATAACACATACCATAGAACTTCCCCAAAATAATTCCTATAGTATAGCTTGTAGAAAAACATCCAATCTTGATTTAAAAAATGTCAGTGATGGAGAATTCACCATGTAAATTGTTCCAGTGGGGGTAATTATCCCCACTGTAAAATATACATCTTATTTCCCGTCTGAATTTGTCTCGCTTCAACTTCTAGCCACTGGATTGTGGCTTTCTCTGCTAGACTGAAGAGCCCATTATTAAATATTTGTTTCCCATGTAGATACTTCTGGATTGTAATCAAGTCACCCCTTAACCTTTTCTTTGATTAAATTATATAGATTGACTCAAGGGGCTCAATCACTATAAGGCAGGTTCTCTAATTCTTTAATCATTCTTGTGGCTCTTCTTTGAACCCTCTCCAATTTATCACCATCCCTTTTGAATTTTCAACACCAGAACTGGATGCAGTATTCCAGCAGTGGACACACCAGTGCCAAATATAGAGGTAAAATAACCCCTCAACTCCTACTTGAGATTCTCCTGTTTAAGCATACCAGGATTGCATTAGCTCTTTTGGCCAGAGCGTCATATTGGGAGGTCATGGTCAGCTGATTATCCCTTCTTTCAGAGTCACTGCTTCCCAGCATAGAGTCCCCATACTGTAAGTATGGCCTACATTCTTTGTTCCTAGATGTATACATTTAGCCATATTAAAATGCACATTGTTTGCTTGCACCCAAGTTACCAAGTAATCCAGACTGCTTTGAATCAGTGGCCTGTCCTTTCATTATTAACCACTGCCCCAATTTTTTTTGTCATCTGCACTTAGTGGTGGTTTTATTTTCTTCTAAGTCACTGACAAATGTTAAACAACATAAAGCTAAAAACCTGCAGGGCCTCACTGGAAGCAAACCTGCTTTGCTTCCCCATATACAGTTACATTTTAAGTCCTATCAGTTAGCCGTTCTTTAATCCATTTAATGTGTGCCATGTTAATTTTATATCATTCTAGTTTTTAATCAAAATGTTGTGCAGTACCAAGTCAAACAGCTGACATAAGTCTAAGTATATTATGTCAAAGCTATTACCTTTGTCAAACTTATAATCTCATCAAAAAGAGATCAAGTTAGACAGGATCTATTTTCCACAAACCCTTGTTGATTTGCATTAATTACCTTACCCTACTTTTAATTTTTTTATTAATTGAGTCCCATATCAGCCATTTCATCATCTTGCCTGGAATCAATGTCAGACTGACAGGCCTATAATTATCTCAGTCATCCTGTTTACCCTTTTTAAAAATTGACACAACGTTAGCTTCCTTCCAATCTTCTGGAACTTCCCCAGTGCTCCAAGACTTATTTAAAATTAACATTAACAGTCCAGGATGTTCCTCAGCCAGCTCTGTTAAAACTCTTGTATGCAAGTCATCTGGATCTGCTGATTTTAAAAATATCCAATTTTAGTAGCTTCCATTTCACATCCTCCAGGAATATTAGTGGAATGGAAAGAGTTCTATCATCACCATATGATGAGACTATATTATCTGGGTTCCCCCCCCCAACACAAAACAGAAATATGTATTGATTACTTCTGCATGGTATCATAGAGTTGGCTGATACTCTTGTATTTTTTTGTTCTTTAAAAATGTTTAAATCTCACTGGCAAGCCAGTAGTATTAATGAATTGGGATTTGTGCTAAAACACAAGTCACATCAAAGGCTAAATCTGGCTCACCAAATTCATGGGACTAGTCCCACTGAAGTAAATGCAATTTATATTTATGAGTAAGGCAAGAAGTATATGGCTCAATTACTATTGTGAATTGTTGAGTGATTTTTTTTTTTTTGAAAGGTGTTCGACAGAAAGCCAAGGAGATTGACATCTTTGATTTGTCCATAGAATAAGACAAGGACAGCCTGGTCAGAGGCAATGAAATCTACACCCTAAAACCTAATAGGTGCAGAATTCACTAAGGTCAACATGCTTTGGCTATTTCAGGCTAAGGGCAGGAGGAGAAAATCACAAAGTTGAGGGTCCTTGATTGACAATTCCCCACTGGCAACATCACTCTCTTTTAAACCAAGGGGACCTTAGTCTTGAGTGCCTCCATCTACAGATTTCAGCCATGGCAGTATCACATAAAGAGAGAGGTGGTCTCTTAAGATGACATTTTCTAGGCCATTTAGGGTTTAAGGCAAATCCAACACGCTAAATTCTAACCAGAATCCAACAGGCAGCCAATTGACCAGTGGTGTGTTCCCAGTTAGAGCTACTGATTATGAAACACAGTGCATCAGGCTGCAACAGCTTCAACTTTCAAATTGATTTAAGAAATCACCACAGTAATCTAGTCTCCAGGTGACAAAGGCATGGTTGAAGGTAGCAAGTTCCACATCTGATATCAATGAGAGAAATCTCCTGGCCAGCTACAGTTGAGAAGTTGGTCACTGCTGCTCTAGGCTATGGTGTGATAAACAGAAATAAAAGCCTGGTCTACTGAATCCCTGCCTCGGCCCACGCCGCTTCCAGCAACTCCATTGGCCTGGAGCAGCGAACCGCGGCCGCTGGGAGCCACGATCGGCGGAACCTGCGGATGTGGCAGGTAAACAAACCAGCCCGGCTCGCCAGGGGCTTTCCCCGCACAAGCGGCGGAACAAGTTTGGGAACCACTGCACTAGACTATAGCTACCTCCAGATTAAATGCTGCCTTCCTTTTATTCATGGATGTTACATATGTATTTTAATGGGAGTTGCAGGTATGGCTGTGGTGGCAGAATTAGGCCCGTTATTTGAATGTGCAATCCTATATGAAGGTAAGAACATTCACATTCACTCAGATAGGAAATGAAATAAAAAAATCACCCTTATGTTCCACAGACTCCATTTACTATATCTTTTGTGCACCAGACTCAGGACTACTGAGAAAGAAACCGCATACTTCGTACATGTACTGTTTTCAGATGCAAAGGTCCTTGGTTCAGTTTCTTATAGGAATGGATTATTCACATTCAAAGAGAATCCTTCATTTGCTGTTTACTGACTTAGATGTTCTTCTATATACTGACTGTCTACATCTGAGTTTGTTTTTTTGGTTTTTTTTGCATTTCTTCTCTTGAAGCTTTAAATATATGCAGTTCTGGAAAGTTAAGACTGAAAATTGGAGCATACAGTGGAAATGCCATTTCAAGTATGACCCTCAAACAACATTTAAATAAAAATAGGCATAGGATTCTTTTTACTTTTACAAACATTTGTATTAACAGAGTGCATACATTTCTTTTTTTCCCCTCCTCTGGAAACTGAATACAAACATTGCCCCCTAACTCCATTTCTCCCACCCTCCAAATGAAAAGAAGAAGGAAAAAAAAAAACAAGCTGAAAAAGACACCAACAAAAATAAGTATTAGAGGGGTAGCCATGTTAGTCTGTATCCACAAAAACAACATGGAGTCTGGTGGCACCTTACGAAAGCTTATGCCCAAATAAATCTGTTCGTTTTTAAGGTGCCACCGGACTCCTCATAGTTTTTGCTTTTTTTTCAACAAAAATAAGGAAATGTTGAGTTAAAGTTACAGGACAACTTTAAACCTATAGCTCTTTGCTTTTACTGCACAGGATACTATGCTATGGTTTCTCATTAGGGCCCTCATGCAACTCCCCTGAGTGACTGGAAGTCTTTCCTTTGACTTCAGTGGGAGTTAGGTCAAGGCCTGTGTGATCTTAAAAAATGATGTAACTCTTCAACCAGGTGCCAATGGCAACAACAAGGGCCAACTTCAAACTATCAAGGGGTCCTTCTCTAAAATAAATAAAACAAGGGCCAGAGCCACCACCCAGAGCTGTACTTCTACTTCTGGCTCTAGGAAATTTCCCTGGTCAGCTTTGTGGGTGATTCTTCCCCACTTACAGGTACTCAGCAGTGCTTGGGAACATGAAACCACGAGTACCTTTCCCCAAATAAAAAAAAAAAGCAAAACCAAATGAAAAACATTATAACAACACTATCTATGTTTCCATGCTCTGATTTGGTTTTATTGTATGGCAATTATGCTAACATCACAGCTCCAATCTATTAATTGTCCAGTGTGCTGTGTACCAGAATTCTAGGCACATGTCTACATGGGGACACTCAGAGAAAATCAGGGAAAATCAAGGAAAGGTGTGAAGACAATGTGCATAAATTAAAGTGTGTTAAACCCATGTGGATGCTCTCGTTTAGGGGTAAAGTGGTTTTAGTTCAGTGTATCTTAATCCTCCAAAACTAGTTTTGGTTATGTAAAGTTCTGGGGGAGAGAACTGTGGGAGCGGCAGGGGAGTTTGCTCTCCATCTTTGGCGAGAGTCAATTCTTGCAATATTTGCTCCCTGGGAACCAAGCACTGGTGATGGGCTGGGATTCTTGAAAAAACATATTGCCTGCAGGTTGGTGTGTGTATGAGAGAGAGATTTATTTACACTTATGGCAGTGTGTAGAATGCAGTCACTACACGCTTAGCAGCATGGGAGGTACTGCTTAGGCATGCAGAGAGCCACAGAGTGTATATACCCTAAGCTTTCAGGCTTGTAGGGCATTCTACTCTCCTCTCTGTGGTGAAGTCATGCTACACTGTCTACGCTACTATTTATACCCATGCCAACTGGACATGCAGTGGCTGTCCTCTACGCACTGCAGTAAATGTAGATGTACCTTTAGAATATAGCCAGACCCCATGTCACTGATTTCTCTTCCACTGAGAATCCAACTTGCAAGACCCTAGATAACTAGGGAGGCAACACCAGTATTTTGAAGTCCTGGGTTTTTAAATTAAAACTGGGGGCAAAACAAAAGCCGTAAGAATTACAGATTTAAGAACATTTTAATAAAAGGAAAACCTAAAATACTTCACATTTACAATTTCTGCACAGGGTACTGGCAGGCCTTCTTTCTGTGTTCGCTGGGATCTCCGCCCTGGGAGCACAGTGCTTCACCAGATTCAAAGAAAATATTTAACACCCCTCAAAACAGTGCTAGGATTTCACCCCTCATCCTAAAACTTTTGGTCATTCATATATCTGCTTTCATAAATTTTCAACAGCATCTAGAACAATGATCCTTTAAATGCCACTACAATACAAATAAAATTAATGGTAAATTATTATGGTAAAATGGTGTGTACATACCCACATACCTACAGAGCTGAGAGCAGAAGATAAATGATTATACACAGCAAGAGTACTAAATTGGGATACACTGCAGTATTATCCATGAAGAATGAGCACTAATTTAATTAATGTGAACTTTGTCTAAATACAAAATACTTCAAGGTTATTAGAGGTTATGACTAATTTGGATGCATTAACAAACCTAAACCAAGGAGGCATGTGACATTTCTGTTCCTCCTGGACTGTGTCCACAGGTGAACTGGATGTGATGGTTATGCTAATCATTTAATTAATATCCTGCATAAAATTAGCAAATGAAGATTATCATTGGCAAACATTAATTACAAAGGGATACATTGCAGTTGCCTAGCACTGAAAGCTAACTACTCAGCCCTATTTCTTTGGGAGTACTTCTCTCATCTGTTTGCTAATTTATTAATACACAGTGGGGGATAATACTAGGCAGTGAGTGCTTAGCTCATTATATAAATACTTTTATTATAGTTTGGCCTCATGATATCCTTTATAGTGCAGGTTTCTGTGGAAGTGTCTATTTATAGCTTTGCCTCATGTGATCTCTCTGAAGAAAGTTATGCAACTGTAAAGAGTAAATGTCTCCCATTAAATGTGAATTGCACACAAGTTTTATTTTTCCCCTTTCTTAATAATTTTATTATGTATTTCTAATATAGAGTGGCACCCAGAGTCTCCAACCAGAATTGGCCTCAATTGTGCCAGGCACTGTACAAACATAGGAAGACTCATTCCCTGCCCTTAAAAAGCTCATAATCTAAAACACAAAAATAAAAAACAGGGGAACAGGATAGAATCTACAGGCAAAGTAATCATGGTGATCTCTGTTAGGCATGGTACACACCATGGTAGGTCCACTTCTTCTTTTTTTCATATTTTTTGTTTTGGGCAGGATGTTACCTTTACCCGTGTACTGCACAAGTGGTTTCAGGGATTTCAGTGGAACTCTTTTTGGATTATTCAACATGGAGAAGGGCCCATGTTTAGTTTATTTCTATTATATTATTGGCATTTATCTTTCCTGGGGCCATGCCCTCAGATGAAGTGGAAAACTAGGACGAGAGGGGAAGGAATAAAAGAGGGAAAGAGATGATGACACAGGTAGTTAAAGGGCTGTAGTGTTAGGAGAAGAGTGGGATGAGGAAGGACCAACATCCAATGACATGGACAAATGAGGAGAAATATATATCCAGACATGCAAGGGGCACCCTTAACACACAGGAATACAAACCACATATTAAATACTTATTGAAGGATGACCAAAGGAGAATAAGAAACATACAATAAGACTGAACTGGAACTGTAATTTACAAAATACAATGCTATTTTTTTAAGTGATTTCTCTCTTTTTTTTAAATTCCATTAATGGCATTAGAGGGATTCAGAGCAATTTGGATGCTAGAACAAGGTGCTGTTCTTGTACAACCAGAACTATGCTTAACACAATGAATCGCTTCACAGGATTGGCCATAATGAATTAGGGCATGTTCCAGCAAAACAGATGAATAACCTCATCCCTATTCAGCAAAGCACCTGTGCAGGGGAACTAATTCAATGTTGGAGCACTTACTCTACAAGAGTTTATGTGAAGAACATATGATGTCACAGGGAAAAACAAGAAAAATACATGTAGAAATAATTCTTCATCTGCAGTGATGTCTAGGACATCACAAATAGAAGATTGTGATTTATTGTTGGAATAAGCAGCAGAAGATGGACTGTAAAACGGACACTGTTCAAAAGTTAGCATTTGTAGCTCATAAGACCAGTTTGCTTGCTCGTTATATTGTATAATGTGTTTTCTTCATTGGTCTGATTCATATTTTGTTATATCCTATTAGTGAATAATTTGGGGGGGTATGTTTAATTTCAGTTTATGGTATTCATAAGAGTTATTCGGAATAGTTGGCTATAATGCAAGTAACCTACAGGCTTTTATCCTGTATGATTAGCTAGAGCAAGTCAGTATGAGTGTTTGTAACCTTTGGCATAGATAGATGGCCTACCGGTGGCCCCTCTTAACTCTGGGAAACCGAACAAAGAACTGAATCTATTTACCTTAGGTCTGGAGCAGACCAGTAAACGCAGGGCACATCACAGAACATGGAAGTCATGAGCTAGGCCAAGGGTAACTGTGATAATTGATATTAATACGTATGAATATATGTCATAATATGTTAACCTATAGAGTAAGTGTACCCAAAGATTTGTGGGTAAGGAAATAAGATTTGGGCATGGTAGGCTGGGCCTAGATTCCAGCAGTGGGCAGTATTGGGACCCTATAAGAGGGCAAACAACCATGCAGGAGGGGTCGCTTTTTCTTTATTTTCTATCAAGCTATCAGTTCATCTTTGCAATACAGCCTAGCTACTCAACACTCAAACCTAATCCCTACCAACCTGGGAAGCCCGAACCATCAGTTCCTCGAGCATG
Source organism: Chelonia mydas (assembly GCF_015237465.2). Classification (NCBI taxonomy): domain Eukaryota; kingdom Metazoa; phylum Chordata; order Testudines; family Cheloniidae; genus Chelonia; species Chelonia mydas. The sequence goes on from NC_057849.1 coordinate 290,438,134, forward strand.
CCAGAGACAAGGCTGGTCCTCTGTCTCCTACTACCAGGTCTTCAGGGAAGGGTGTGAGTATGTTAGCTTAAATAGTCTTTTAGAATAGAAATGTTACCATCAGGGTCACAGAATTGTATTACTACTTTGTAACTCTGTGATAAATAGCATGTATTGTTCTTCTATTCATATGAATAAAGATCTTATCAATTTGGTATTGTCCTCAGTGTATGTGTCCTTGCCACACACACACCGAGAGTCCTCTTACAATATTGAGCTCTGTGTTCTCTAACCCTGTAGCCTGAATTGAGACAAGAACCTAAAATACTGTCTGATCAGATCAGTGGCAAGCCATAATAAACTAGCCCATAAATTTGGGTCAACACATCACATGATAAAGAACATTGCAGTAGAAGTACAGAAAACATAACATAGAAAGCTTTCTATCCCATATCTTTATTAGGCATCAGCAGGTTGTAAGCTCTTTAGGAGCTCTGAGGGACTTAATTGGTTTTGCTTTTTTTTTTATTGGAGCAAGCAGCAGCAAGAAACTTAAGGGCTTCAGCATTACACAGATGCTGCGGCTTTGTCTCTCTTGACTCCCTTGTATCTATTTTTACCAACTCTGTGACCGTTCATGTGTAACCACAGCCTCTTGCCACTCTTCAAGTGTCAGAGTCCTGGAGACGTTAAATCCCTTCAAACAGGTCTCTGTTTCCCGATGCTCCTCCCTTCTTTGCTGCTGCTTCTCATTGCTTAGGGAAAAAAAACAGTTAATTTAATACAAGCTACCGTCTGTCTGTTAAGGCATTAATGCTCTTGGCCTTCTGCCCTCTTTGGGAATTAGTGAAGAGCAGAATGTATTATTTTAAAAGCTGCAGAGATGTTTTTGAAGCTCTGCCTGGGAGCTGTTGGGCAACATACATTTACACTGGCTATTAAGCTGTCCCAGGTCCCATATAACAGGTACCCATCAATGTAAGAGATTGGGGCAAAAACTGGGGATTGGTCCTGCTTTGAGCAGGGGGTTGGACTAGATGACCTCCTGAGGTCCCTTCCAACACTGATATTCTATGATGATGAAGTCAGAATGTTATCTGATCCTTAGCAATATCTGAACGGCACATACGACACCACAACATAAGTAGGTGTGTGTGTGTGTGCAGCAGTGGCCTTTACCCAATTTGAGGGGTGCCGGCCTGGCTCCCCAAGTCAGAGCAGCCTGATTTTTCTTCTTTAAAAAATTTGGTTTAGGGACCAAAAACACATTTTAATTGCCCATTTAAAACAGATAACATTTCCTAAAAAGATTTATAAAAATTCAGGGAACTTACTGTCACAAAATAAAGGTTTTTTTTATTTTTTTAGAAAAAAACATTACCTATGTGCATAAGAATAGCGTCCACTAATACGGACAGTGAGGACGAGACTATAGTACCCATGCGTCAGGTTGTAGATGCAGCACCAGCTGGGGTCAGCATAATATACCTCCCCCTCCACACACAGCCCTCCTGGCCCTTCATGATTTACAGGTACATCACTGGGGATTTAGGAATTACTCTTGGAGAATTCACTGACAACTGCTGGAGACGTGACCTCATAGACCAATGATCTGTTTCAGTATGGCAATCCTTATGGTCCTATTTTAAGCATTGTAGATCTTGTAAACATAAGAAAATGGATAGGTCCAATTTTAATGGGTCTTTGATCATTTGTCTCATGTCATTCTGCTGCAGGGGATAGTCCATTTCACTTAGCAATTTTTGTTCTCTCAAATATAAAGCTCTGGGGATGGTGTTGCTGAATCCACTCAATAGCTCCCAGACACTCCAGAAGCACTTTCTCCTCCCTCCCAGCTACTTCTAACCACTGTTTTGGAGTGTTGCTGAAGAGAAGACACTGATACAGTTTAGCATTCCATTACATCTCCCCCTTTAAGTTCTACATTCCTTCCATTTACAATATCAGGCTGTCTTTTTGAAGTTGCTTGTTAAATGTCTCTGACATTCCCCTCTTGTGTTATCTGGACCGGTGATCTGCTAGGTCAGTCCAATCCTTGAGTCTGGGAGGCAGCCTTACCCTGCTCTGCTGTGAGAACCCCTCTCTGGGAGGCAGCCTTACCCTGCTCTGCTGTGAGAACTCACACACTCTGGCATGTAAGCTGCTCCTTGGATTGTGCAACTGAATGACACTAGCCAATATCTCCGGCCCCAGACACAACCCTAGGAACCTCTGTCTTGCTGTGTCCAGTTATGCACGCTGGACACTGCAAGCTTATGAGTTCATCAGTTTAACAAAGAAATTGATATGGACCAGGCTTGTTAACCCAAGAGGAGTCTCTGACACACTCTAAACCAAACTCACTGCTTCAGGTAGAATAAACAAACAGATTTATTAACTACAAAGATTAAGTGATTTTAAGTCAAAGCATAACAAGTCAGATTTGGTCAAATGAAATAAAAGCAAAAAGCATTCTAACCTGATCTTAACACTACCAGTGTCCTTACAAATTTAAATGCTTCTCACCACAGGCTGGCTGGTTGCCCTTCAGCCAGGCTCTTCCCTTTGATCAGTGCTTCAGTCGCTTGGTGGTGGTGTCTGTAGATGTAAGTGGAAGAGAGAGGAAGAGCATGGCAAAAGTCTCTCCCTTTTATCATGTCCTTTCTTTCCTCTTGGATTTGTCCCCCACCTTTAAGAGTCAGGTGAGCATTACCTCATCACAGTCCCAAACTGACCAAAGGAAGGTGGGTGACTTACTCGAGTCCAGCAGATCCTTTCTTGTTGCCTAGGCCAGTGTCCTTTGTTCCTGTGAGGCTGGGCTGGGTTTGTCCCATACATGCCCTGCTGAGGTGTGAACTGCCCCTCTGCTTCTGGAGAGTTTTTGCCTGCGCTTGCTTTAAGCAATGAGGACACATTCTCAGACACATAACTATATACATTAAATTACAACCTGTAACATTACTATAACTGATTACTATAACAATGCTCAGTACATCATGAGCCTCCCAAAGGTACCCAACATGACAAACTTTGCATTAGATACCACACAATCATATTATAAGGATGAACATGGGGGTGCTGGGTGTTCCCCCGAGGTACAGAACATCAGTCTCTAAATCACATTTTCTAATTACATTACTTGAATGCATAACAACTTGGTCATCTGGCTGGCCACTAGTTGCAATGACTGGCTGTGGTCTGCCTTGAGTTGGAATTCTTAAGTCGTCACTTCTTCTGCATCTACCACCTGCGGAGATAGTTTGTTCTTTCTGAGGAACAATGTTGATAATTTCTGTTGAACTCTCCACTGTCAGTCTCAATTACATATCAGCTGGGCTTTGAATTCTCTCTTTACAACAGCTGGAGTTGTCCATCCTTTTTCTCCATCGAATTTGACATGAACATGGTATCCAGGCTCGAGACCTGGCAGTTCTGAGTGATGTATGTAGTAAAAGTGTTCATAAGCTCTTTAACCTTTATATCTGATTTGGCTATTCTCATCATATGTGGCCACTCTGTTTTCTTTTCTAAAGTTAGAATAGTAGTTGAGTTGTTTTCCCATCAGGAGTGCTACTAGCGTATATCCAATAGCTGCTATTGATCTGTAATTCAGAAGAGCAAGTAATGAATATTCCTGCTGTAGGATTTTCTTGACAGTCTGTACAGATATTTCAATCTCTCTATTCACTTGCGGGTAATGTGGGCTGCTAGTAATATGATCAAAATCATATTTCATAAGGAATGATAAATTCTTCTGCAGTGACTTGTGGTCCGTTGTCCATCACTAGTTGTTCTGGAATACCAAAGTGAGCAAAAGTGCACTTCAGTTTCTTGATGACACGGCAACATGAAGTCTTACATGTATATTGTTTCTATATACCTGGAAAAATATCCAGGATGACCAGGTGATGATGTCCTTTGAATTTGCGTAAATCTGCAGCCAGTCTCTTCCGCTAGCCTGGAAGAGGTTTTGCTACTAAAGGTTTTTTGTGTTGTGTTGGTCTATTAGTTCTGCAATGTTCACATGCAGATACTTCATTGTTTATGTCCTTGCTGATGCCTGGCCACTACACTGGCTGGTTGGCCCATTCACTGCATTTAGCTAACTTTCATGGATCAGGTTGAGAATTTCTCCTCTTATTTTGTTTGGAATGACAATGCAATTGCCTTTAATCAAGAGTCCATTTGACTCACTTAATTGTCCATGCACCATAAAAGTAGACTTTTGTCACTCTTGGTGTCCTTTAGACACTTGTGCTAGCTACCTCCAAAGTAACTTAGAACTGAAGTTGCATGTCTGTCAAGGCTGATTTTTTTGGAATCTGAAGTAGTGAAAAAATTATCTGTTGACTCAATAACCAGCCGGTGATATTTTCATGTTTTGCATTCCCCTAATCAGTTTTCAGCCAATGTATGTAAAGCTCATATAAAATATTCAACATTTTCCCCTTGTTCTTGAATTCTCTGGTGAAAACACGCTCTTCTGTAAATCACATTTATGAGGTATAAAGTATCCATCAAGCATAGCCAGAACCCTTTCATAGTCATCTTTGTGACTGTTTTCAGTAAAGTCAAAAGATTTAAAGATCTGCTCTGCCTGCATCCCCATAACATAAATTAAAGATGTATATTTCCAGTTTTCTTGTGAAGATTGTTTGCAATTCAAAATCTTGCAAAATACTACTTCCAATCTGCCCATTGTAAAGGTCTGTCAAAACCAAAGTTCCGTGAGGCATTGAAGGGTGGCATGTTGATGAGAATCTACAACCTTTGTTGTTTTACTTCTGTTTCTGTTATCATATTGTGTACTTCTGTTCCAGATATGGACTGGTCACAGAGCTTGCTTATACACCCCAGATGTGTGTTCATCATAAGATCCTTTAAGGCTCTGCCAGGAATGGCTGAGGTTTGTTTAAATAAAGTATTTCACAGACAGTGCCACCTAGTGGCTGAACAGTATGACAGTTTAGTATTCCATTACAGGGGCCAAGTTTGTTGAATTTCAGGAAATACTTCAGGGGGTGAGGCAGACTGTCCTGTTCACATTGGGTCAGTTTATATTCTCTGCATTTTTTTAAAGTTGGATTGTGTACCTGCCTTAGAGCTATCAAACAAGTATATTTTTATAAAACTCTAATAATCAAACAAGAACTAACAATAGTGCAGAGAGGTGGTGTGAAAGTTTTCCCATCTCTGTCTGTTAATGCAGTTCAGCTCTCTGTTTACAGAGCTGTTCAAAAAGATAAAATTATTTCAAAATTTAAGACAGTAGGATTTGAAAGGAATGTTTTTCACTTTTTTGCAAATTTTTAAATTGAAAATATCTAGTCTGTTTTTTCATTTCCCCCACAATCTCTCCCCACCCCATTAGTACATTTTTCCCCACTTTGCCACTGAAACATGTTAGGGCAGGAAAAGGTAACAAGGGGAAATGTTTTGTTAACTTACAGCTTTTAGCGTAGCGGTGAGAATCATAGAATCGTAGAATATCAGGGTTGGAAGGGACCTCAGGAGGTCATCTAGTCCAACCCCCTGCTCAAAGCAGGACCAATCCCCAATCAAATCATCCCAGCCAAGGCTTTGAGGCTACTCCCCTCTAGGATGTGAGACTCCCCTGACAGGTGAAGTCCCCTCTCTGCCTGATGAGGAGAAGGGAATTGAACAGGATCTGCTACAGTGCACGTGAGAACCCTCACTACTTGGCATAGAGTCATTCTAACTCTGTGCCCCAATTAATAATTAATTATTCAACTATATAATTAAAATGGAACAACTTCAATAGGAGAGATTGAGGGACCCTTTCCCCTTCACAATATTCTGTAGCCCAGGGGCTAGGGCACAAGGTAGTAGATCACTATGCAAATCCTTTCTCCTCCTCTGGCAGAATGGGGAGTTGAACGGGGCCAGGGAGATCTCCTACATCTCAGCCAAGTGCTCTAACCACTGGGCTAATGGTTACACTCTCCCACCACCCCCTGCTGTTTTGTGTGAACTCACCTGTGGGACCTGATGCACTAGGCAGCCTCTGAGCACATTTCCCCTGGTTTGTGAATTACTCTGGGGCTTAGGTGGGAGATAGACATCAGGGGGCCTAGAGGGAAGCGGCAGTGCACATGTGCAGAAACTGAAACTTAGGGAATGAGTGACTTTAGGTGCAAGCCAGGTTAGGTGGCAGCTGAGTTTTGTGGATCACAGTTTTTGTGCACAAATGGCCACTATGAAATAGGGTGAGAGGATTAGGACTACATTAGAACCATGATCTGCTACTTTTTCCCTGTGGGTAGACCTTTGCTCCCATGCAGCCTCACCCAGTGATGAGCTGCCAGAAGCTGAAGAACTGGTTCCTTCAGTTGCTCCCGGTCTTCAGCGGCACTTCTGCAGCACGTCCTTCAGTCGCTCTGGGTCTTCGGCGGCACTGAATGACCTGCCGCCAAAGTGCCACCAAAGGCCTGGAGTGAGTGAAAGACCTGCTGCTGAAGTGCTGCCGAAGGCCTGGAGTGCCGCTGGGTGAGTAAAAATTCTCAGGGGAGCTTCCCCAGCCGACAGCTCAGGCGGGACAGAAAGGACGGTCCTGCGGGCCGCATGTGGCGTTTGCCCACCCCTTTAACAACCGGTTCTAAACTGGCTTCAAAATCTAACCACCAGTTCACGTGAACCGGTGCGAACTGGCTCCAGTTCACCACTGGCCTCACCCCCACCCCTTGAAACCACTGAGGATCCATGTAGGTGTAGGGATCTATTCATGCAGAACAAGTTGCAGGAGTGGAGCACAAGGTCTCAATTCTGGTTTCTAGAGGTGAAGGTCTAGTGTGTTAATTCACCACCACCACCACCATTCACCATTTGTAACCCCCTAATGAAATTCTCTTCGGCAGAGAGTCACAGAGTTTAAGGTCAGAAGAAACCACTAGATTGTTTAGGCTGACCTCCCTTTATCACAGGCCAGCACCTACAGGCTAAACCCAACAACTGAAATGAGACCAAAGTATTACAGCCCACTGTGAGACTAGACTGTTATGTGCAGAGAACAGGAGGGACAGAGGTGCACCAGTGCTTGAGACCCCCCCCCACACACACACACACAGTGGCAGATAAATGATTAAGTGAGATATACCCAGATAATCCTGGCAAGTGACACTCACCCATGTGCTGCAGAGGAAGGTTAAAACCCCCCAGGTCTCTGCCAATCTGATCTGGGAGAAAATTCCTTCCTGATCCTACATGTGGTGATCAGTTAGACCCTGAGCATGCGAGCAAAATCAACCGAGAGGAAGAGAGAGAGAGAGAGAGAATGCTTGATGCCACCTCAGAGACATGATCCACCCTACCCAATGTCCCATCTCCAGCCATGGACATCCCTGGTGCTTCAGAGGAAGGAGATTAAAAAAACCAAAACTCCTCCCGGAATACATTGATTGAGAAGGGAAATCGTGACTGCTCCCAGTGGCTGACTAGAACCCTGAAGCATGAGATATAGGAACGTAAGTCAAACCAGAAGTGAGCCCCAGGGTTATTGAGCCCTGCCCCCTACCATCACAAGCAATCCCATCATACAATTGCCCTCATAACTTTTTCCAGCTCTCTTCAAACTAGTTAAGTTGTTTGCTCCCACAACTCCTATTGGAAGGCTGTTCCAGAACCTCATCCCTCTGACACTTAGAAACATTCTTCTAACTTCCAGCCTGAATTTGTTCGTGTCCAGTTTATATCCATTTGTTCTTGTGCCAACATTGTCCTTAAGCTTGCATAACTCTTCACCCACCCTGCTATTTACTCCACCTAATTACTTGTTCACTAATTCTTCTTTTTGCTCTTATTACTCCGGGGCTCAAACCATGACTAATATCAAGCTTTTCTCAATAAATGGTCTATTTTGTCTGCTCTATCACCCACTTGAGTCCTTCCTGACTATCAGTAAGCCTTACATAAACAAATAAAACTTCATGATAATTAAGCCTGGACACTAACATTGATTTTTTTCTTAGTGGAAGTAGTCTGATTTTGGTATAAATATGCATTAACAAAAGATGTTTGCATACCAATACTATTTGACTCATGTTATACTGGCATATCCTATTTGCTTTTTTGTTTGAGACTCATAATTCTTGAGGATAATAAAATATTAAGGAGATTAATACAAGACAGTTTGCCTACTAAAGTTCATTCCTTTTTAGCATCTATCAAATGAAGGCAAAGATCTGTGAGGAAAAATGTTTTTTATGCCTGGATAACAGAGTACACTTATGATAAGCTGCTTGGTAAACCTTGCCAGAAATTAGTTTAGAAGTTTATTTTCCTGGCGTGGCTATTCCACCATTCATCTGTGCCCTCTACATGTACTAACACCTTTTCAACATGTCATTAAATAGCACAATAAACACGTACCAGATGCTAGCCTTTCATCCTTTAAGGATCAAGCCTGCCTTTGCTCCCAAGTAAAAATAACTGTTGGTTGCTTTTACCTCATTCCTATTTATACAGATGGGCATTTTCTCACAAGCCCAAACTGGAGGAACAAAGGTGTTGAAGGTCAGAACGGAGGTTCACTGGAAGGACTTTCCATGGAAGATTTTACAGTTCCTGGATGTGGCAAATGTGATATTTATTTACACTCTTCTGGCTCAAAAGAGCCCTCCATTACCCCTGGATTATAATGTGTCCTGTTCTATCGTAGTTATAATACTTTGGGTTAATGTGAACTTTGAAAGAAAACTATTTTGTGTAGGGAGGAAGGAGCACCTGCAAGGATTGTGGAGACAGACATGTTTCCTAGGTGCTGTGAAGCAGCTCTGGCTTATAGCTTATTGGAATTCCTGTTCCATGAGAAATTCCAAAGTTTTAAAAAAAAATTGTTCCAAAATGGAACAAAAAATCAAAACTTCCCATGGAACAGAAATTCTAAATGTTCATTTTAGATAAGTCAAAACAACCTTTTCAAAACATTTGAGGCTCCTGGCAGCCCACCAGGTAGGAAGTTCTAAGTGCCTCAGAGCCGGAGAGGCAACAATCCTAATGCTTCCAGGCCACCAAGGAGCTGGGAGCCAGGGAATCTGGACTCCCCAGGAGACCACAAGGCAGGCTGCCAAGAGCAGGGAAGCCATGGAAATGGGAACAATTTTCTCATGGAAAATTTCAGAGTAACAGCCGTGTTAGTCTGTATTCGCACAAAGAAAAGGAGTACTTGTGGCACCTTAGAGACTAACGAATTTATTTGAGCATAAGCTTTCGTGAGCTACAGCTCACTTGCATCCGATGAAGTGAGCTGTAGCTCACGAAAGCTTATGCTCAAATAAATTGGTTAGTCTCTAAAGTGCCACAAGTACTCCTTTTCTTCTCATGGAAAATGAAAGTTTGTTGCAAATTGAAAATTTTCCCATGGAAATTTTTAATTTTGTGGAAAGAATTTTCCATTAGAAAATCCATCTGATGAAAGATTGCTGATCAGCCCAACTCTTACTATAGATTTAAATAGCTGCAGTATGAATAGGCCATGACCAGCTCCTGCCCTACCAAGACATATAACACTGTTCATACTCATTCATGTGTTTCCCCATGCTTTGCAGACAGATTGTGGCTGACTTATTAGGCCTGGAGGAGGGGCAAGGAATCTGTACCTTCTTCCTATCCAGCCAAGCCACACAGGGCCTCCTATGATCTGCCTCAAAATGGACAGTCCTGATTTGGAGCTAGATAAACCCACTACAGCCTCCCCACAAGCCCTTCACCAGGGTCTGGCACAGACTCTCAGAGCCAGATACATTCCTATCTTCAAGAGAATATAAATTCTATCTATTCTACTGCATATACTGTAGCAGCATTCAGATTATTTTAGCATTGGTATTACTTAAAGCTTCTAAGTACTGATAGTTTAAATAAATGTTAATCATGCACTTTAAGTCACTATGCCATCATGCCTTCAGATGTAGCCTTACACTTGCCATATCTTCTATCACCTTTTTCGGTTTTCTATGCAAGATACAAAACCATAACTATCTGAAAACACAAACAAAAAAAATCAAATCTGACCTCTCTTTTGAGGAGGCATTTGTCTACAATGAACTTTGGGATATCACTGAATTATTCTCCTTGCGGGTACAATGGGTGAGGAAAAACTTTGAGACTGGCTTAATGCCTGAACTTGTGAAACAAGATGTCACCAATGTAAAAAATGGAAGAAAATATCCTTATTTCTCATAATTTATTAAAACATTAATATTTATATAACTCAATTTCCAGTTTGAGTATTGCAGTATTTATATTTTGTTTCCTTTTTATTTTCCATCCTCCTTCCATCAGAGACAGAGCTTGGGTAAAATCCTGACCCCACTGAAGACAAAGGGAGTTTTGCCACTGATTTTAATGGGGGGGAACCAGGATTTCACCTCAAGCCTCTGCAAGAATAGTCACAAATATGTTTTTCTATATTCACTCAGTTCTACTTATAGTGAATTGTTTAAATTCACAGATAGAAGGCAAAAAAATTAAAATGCTTGCTCATGACCCAACCACCACATGGATGTTCATTTGAGGCCGAAAGTGGGCTGTACCCAAATCACATTTGACCACCACGCAGTCAAACCTTTCTTTAACTTCCCTCTGCTCTTCACCAGGGTTTCCACTTGGAGAGCTACCCAGACCCATTTCAGTATTTCTTGCAATAATTGGAAACAAATAAAAACAGTGTCCTGAACACAGCTGTGTTGGCCTGAGTGGTGGAAGGCAAAGTAACTGAATAGCACGTAAAAGCTGTATTGGAAAATCCGTGCGTGTTTGTCTATATCTGTACTATAAGCTACAGGTGTAATTTCCAGATCACATAGACATACTGCCGCTACCGCTCATTGAACTAGCGTGCTAAAAATAGCAGCCACGTAGCGTGGGCAACAGTGGTATGGGCTGCCCCAAGTATGTACTTACACTTCAGCTGTAGATATGTACAGTTCTAGCCCAACTTTCAGTCAGCAAATATATGTCTGGGGCGGGGGGGAGGGGGAGCAGTTTTGTATTAATAGAAGAGTGTACATCAATAACTTTTACTATAATCTGGTTCTATGTAGAGGCTATGCCACACACTTCTTTCTTTTTTTTTTTAGGACAAAGTTCAGTTAATGCTATTCTGTGAAATATGGAATTGGAGAGTAAGTTAGATAGACCAACGCAAACACCAGAGAGATATAATATAAGGGCAGATGCAATTTGTTATTACATCAGTTCAATTACTTTTTTAGATTATCAAGATATTGTTCAGAGAAATCCACCATTACGTTCTCTAGGGTGCTCTTTTGAAAATTTCACTCTTCTAGTTAGTGTTAGTCTGTTTGTTTTTACTTTCATTATTTTTGTCCTTGAGTAATGCTGAATGTTTATCAACAATGAATTTTATTTTCCTCATGTCAGACCAGTTACAAAGCTAACACAAATCTCTTTAAATTTTCCTTGCCACTTGATGTGCATCCATTATTCTTCCCATCATTGTGTCACCCACCAACCATTTAACTGGTTTAGTCATTTAAAGTGATTTATGTAGATTAGAAATTGCAAAAGTAGTCAATAGTCTACAGGCTGATATTGCCTCAGATGGATGTGGTCCTTTTCCTGTCAAATAAACTCTTATTGTATAGTCACCATTTCCATCTGCAACCCCCTACTTTTATTTAGCTTCTGACTTAAGATGGCATCATTTGTGGAGATCTTCATCAATCAGCCAGTTATCCCATCATAGTTTATATATACCGCTCTTCAGATGAGCATCTCTGGGCAAAAATAAAAGCAGTAATTACAGCAGATGATTAAAAGGCAACTCTAAACCAGTGAATTTTAAAACTTGATTAAGAAGTCAAACTATCCACATTCCACTAAGTACTAGCTCTTATCATAGAAAAAGAGATAGGGTAAGAAAAAAAATTCCTAGGTCATTTCTAGCCTTTGCCCCACGTGGGGTCATGCAAAGCTATGACTCTGGAAAAACAGAAAAAAATTTCATTTCCTCTGCCAATAATGTTAAGAAGCAGATGCTGTCAGGAAATAAATGATCATTGTTAAGGCAGTGAGTTTGCCACAGAGGTCACGGATTCCATGATTTCTGCAGTAGCCAGTGCCCCGGCTCAGGGGCAGCTCAGGCAGCAGGCGCACCGGCCACTGCTGGGGCAGTCTCAGGCCCCCGCCTCCTCCCCCCAGCAGCAGAGTTTGGGTGCGGGAGGGGGCAGGGGCACCAGATGGGGTGTGGCAGGCTCTGGGCAGTGCTTACCTGAGGGGCTCCCCTGGAGCGGCGACATCCCCCTCATTCAGCTACTAGGCGGAGGCATGGCCAGGGAGATCTGTGGGCTGCCTCCGCCCACAGTGCTGGCTTCGCAGCTCCCGTTGGCCAGGATCCATGGCCAATGGGAACTGCAGGGGCGGTGCCTGCAGGCGGAGGCAGCACGCAGAGCTGCCTGACCATGCCTCTGCCTAGCTGCTGAGGGTGCCCCCCAGGTAAGTGCCACTCAGAGCCTGCCTCACACCATCCCATGCCCCAATCCCCTGCCATACCCAAACTCCCTGGGCAGCCCCCCTCAAGTTTTATTCACTGGTATTTTTAATAAGTCATAGACAGGTCATGGGTCATGAATTGTTGTTTGCTGCCCGTGACCTGTCCCTGACTTTTACTAAAAATATGCGTGACTAAAACGCGTGACTTAATCGTAAATTAACATTGCCTTATTCAGTCCCTTATCCCAATCAAGTTTAAATTCTTATCACATATACCAATATATTAGTTTCCATTATATTTCCTGCTGACACTTGATCATGCATTAGAGATCCTTGATATTAAGGGAAATGCCAATTCCATTTTGAATGTTCTTTCCTAGCATATTAAGGACCAAATTATGGCTCTAAGAGCCAGTGAAGTGCAAAAGGGAGTATGGGAGAGCATCTTAAGAACCTGAATCATGTTAAGGGGAGGTATAACACCTGTTTAAGGCATTATGCCTCCTTGGACACCAGGGGAAATCTTCTGAGCAGTGGTAATGCTACATCACCATAAGGGTGTAGTGAGCTTCTGTGACACTCTCCAGAGATACCCAGAGGTGTGAGGCATCTCCACCACCACCTGCCCTTAGCATGAGGCAATCTTTTCTGTACTTGTTATGGGTCTGCTCCCTGAAATCCACAGCCTTGGGCAGCACAAGCACTACCTTCCAGCCCCCTCTCCCGGCCTTGCTCTCTGTGTACAGGGAGTGATAGGCACATACTAGTCCCCAAGTACTTGGAGCATTCCCTGCAGTGTCCAGCCCCTTATCCACTGAACACTCATGGAATTTCTAGGCCTGCTGTTCCCAAAGGAACAGTACATAGCAGCTTGTAAGATTCAACTTGGGATCATCACTTTCCTTAACACCACAGCACTGAGTTACATTTATAATGAAAACAAGAAAGTGTATTATCAAAGAACAGACATTTAAGTGATCGCGAGTAAGAATATTGGAAACAAATGGTTACATATAAAACAAAATCATAACATGCTTTCTAGAGACTAAATTTCTAGAGACTAAACTAACTGATTAACCTCCTGTCTAAAAAAGTTTCTCATCCAACATGCTCTCCAGTATTTTCAGCTGAGCCTGATTAAGATCCCATTTGCTGTCCATTTACTTCCTAGCTGATGGGTGCCAGGGTATCTTATTTGACCTCCAAATAATTAGAGCAAACCTGTTAAGTGCACCTCAAGATAAGGTTCTCCGGTCCTGCTGTTTTTTTCCTTCCTTCGAAAGGTCTTACAATCCCTCATTTGCATTGAGTTCAGCTGGAGGCCCATTGTGAACAAGAATACTCAATTTACATATGAACAGACAGATGGGTAAACATCATGTGTCTGGCAGAAAATCTGTTTTTTTACCTTTGTTGCTGACCAGTCTCCATGTACTAACTTTATGATTATATTTTGTGTGTGTACACACACACAGACACACATACCTCCTTACAGAATATCTGTGCCTACATTTCACAATGACATTGACTACCACTGTGACACTGGCTTTTAAGACCTCAGATGACATTTTGATTAATTCGAATGTACATACCAGACTGAAGATTCCTGTAACCTCTATGCACCCCCTCTGTGCCCCTTGTCAGTTAATACTAAGAGGTTCTTGGATCACAGCTTCCTCTGTCATCTCCCCCTGCTGCTGCCAGTACTAGCTAGTATGCAAGGGGCCAGGGACATACCTGGACATATCTGCCCAGCATCAGTGGTGGCACTGAGTGCCCCCTCCCATTGCAACCCAGGCTGCAGCAAAATGGCTGCTTCCTCTGTGGGTTTGCTGCCCCCTCTTGATATACACCAGCTAGCATACCCATTCAGGGAAGTCAAAATAGGGCCGTAAGTATTTGTCTCTGAGCTTTTAAGGCAATAGCTGAAGTGGGAATGGTGGATTCTGCACTGCTCCATTAAGAACTCTGGGCATTCAGAGGAAGTATAGCTGCTACTGCACCTCTTACATAGATGCTCTCTTCTCTACAGCCAGCCACCCCTCAGCCTTCCCTTTTTCAAGGTGAAACTAGGCCAGGAACACTATAGAATTTGTGCTCAGGAGAAGTAGATGCCCCCCCCCACAGCAGGCAGTCACAATCTAAGGGCTACATACCACATCCTGCTTCATTTCTACCAGTGGCTGGGCTCCCCCTCCACTACTCTATTCTCCTAATCCAAGCACTTTAATCATTCTTAATATCTATAAAAGTGGAGGGGGAGAGAGAGGAATTTCTAATAATATCTTAAGCTTCATTCATGGCTTTGTTCCCATCTATGCTATTTAATACAAAGGAAGACACATGAGCTGGAATTTGTATAGGTGACATTAAAAATACCTGATGAATCCTTAGTGACCAAATCATTTTTGTGACACATACCATGCCCATCAAACTAAGAGAGACACATTTCCCTGATGTGGTCTCCCGCCATCCCCAATGCACATTAAGTAGATATATTAAACTGTCTCTGAAAGGTTTCATTTGATTATAAGAACATAAGAATAGCCTTACCAGCTCAGACCAATGGTCCGTCTAGGTAAAATCATTGCCCCATTGAAGTCAATGGTACACTGCCAAGATTTCACCCGAGATTCCTTCCTTTTGTTTTACACTCTACCCAACAGCTCGCCTGACGTAAGGGGACTCCATACTGGCCCAGAAGTCCACATTAGTGGCTCACATTACACGAGACACATTGTTTTAAAGCAAATAAATTGCTCTTATTGTAGAAAATGGCTTTTAAAACATCCTGCATGAAAAGGATCCATTGTACACCAAACTCAGAATTGAGCTTTTGACTACCGATTAAAAACTCCTAAATGGGTTCCTTCAATATGCATAGATGACAAACTTTTCTTTCTACACATATGGGAATATTTTGCAACAGAGAAAATGTTTGCTGTGCAAGAGCTACTCCCCACAAAAATGTGTTAATCAAATTGGGAATAAAATAAATCATCCTCCTTTTGTGCAAAAACACTTGGGCTCCAATTCCAGTGTTTAAGTCAATGGAAGCTGTGCACGTACATACCTTGGCAGAATTTGTCCCTAGGCCCCAATCCTGCTATGAGTTCCACACAAAGCCCTAATAAAGTTGGTCCTCATGCAGAGCTCATTGCAGGATTGGGGCCTTAGGGACAAAGTCTGCATATGCACAACTTCCATTGACCGCAACAGTGGGTTTATAATTTCTTACTGCCCTGGGCAAAATACTTAAGCAAATAAAAACAAGTA
Organism: Chelonia mydas; assembly: GCF_015237465.2. Classification (NCBI taxonomy): domain Eukaryota; kingdom Metazoa; phylum Chordata; order Testudines; family Cheloniidae; genus Chelonia; species Chelonia mydas. The sequence goes on from NC_057849.1 coordinate 290,453,857, forward strand.
ATTAAAGGTAAAACGAAAACCAGAAAACATTAAAATCAGAGATCTAAAATACAGAGGAGGCTGTCCCTTGAAACAAGATCCCTGAAGTATTGGTTCGGAACTGAAACCAGTATTAGTTGATAGGGTAATTTTTAATTCTGCTAGTCTTTCAATATGTCCATATATTTTATTCATTCTGGTCTTTGCTTTAGGTTGATGATTGCTTTGTTCTGACCTGGGGTTGATTTTCCAAGCTCCGACTGAATTTTCAACTTGATAAGGTTTTGAAATGAGAGCCTAGCGGTAATACTCCAGAACACTGAATCATAACTCACCCTTCATTAATACACAGATTATGAGTCTCTAACTCAGTTTTCTGTCTTCTTCATTAGTAATGGCTTAGGGGCAACGGAATCAGAGTGTGTGTGATCTATCTTCAGGTCCTCATGCTTCGATGGGGAGGAGGAGGCATAGAAAACCCCTTAGCTAGTTTGCATGTTAAAGGGCACTGCTGGCAGTTGGCTGGTTGAAGATCAGAAACCTTTCTGGTGCCAGCAAGGGCAAACTCTTCTCAGTGACATGAATTGGTAATGTGGGGGATATTAAATACACATAAATAGTCCTTTATTCTCCTCTTAAACTCAATTTCAGAGTCTGTATTAGCCAAAATTGTGAGCACGGTATTTCTCATTGTGTCACTTTGTCCTGATTCCTCCAGTCCCCAGCAGCTTGAATGCCTTTGACACATCACTACTCTTTAATTCTAGCAAAGCACAGAAATCTTCAAGGATTTTTTTTCCTGGGGGGAAGCTAGTTTTCTCTAAAAAATTCAGTTTTAGATTGTACCTGCATATCACTTACCTACTGTATTTCCTGTGCAGAATGGAACAAAAGTGCTTGAATAATGCATAAAACCTCTTAAAATGCATTTTGCAATAAAGTGCTTTATATTAAGCATTGTAAAATTATTACTGCACATCACTTTTATTATGTAGCTCATCTTAAATGGGGCAGAATATTTTAATAGTCTGAGAAAAGTCATAGTTTATAGCTTAAAACTGCAGATATATCTAATTTTCCCCCCATAAAATATGCATACATGATTTTCAGCCCCATTTAACTAATGTGTTTTGGAAAGACTTTACAATAGTAAATGTAACAAACCTCAGTCAAGACAGAAAGTAATAGATAAGTGTGATTAATAGTAACTTTTTTTTTCGTTTTACACATTCAAATTTTGAACGATGAATCACTCTAGGTAGGTTGCCTCAGTATTATCATGCAGCGTAACAGAGCTGGGCCAGTTAAAGGGCTAGGTACAGAACTGCAAATTGTCAGAATTAATCTGTCAAAACATCATAAGCTATTCACAATGTAGTTGCCCCGTAAATAAATAAATAAAAGAATTTTAAAAATTACACTCACTCTTGAATTGGTTATCAGCTGCTGGTGTATAGATACATGCAGTATTGGAGTGTTTCTGTCACAGTGTAAACTTATAGGTCTGATTCACTCCTGAACAGAGATCTGTTAAGAACCTAGTTCCTGAATAGGAGAGGTCATCCGGAAGCCAGTTATGACTCCCTGATTCTCTGTTACAGTCCACACTGACCCATGCCCAAGTGCAAGTTAAAGCAGCCCTTAGTTTGCTAACAGTTCCAAAGGTCCATATGCCAATCAGGGGTGGCCAGAGTGCCTGATACTCTGGCTATACCTGATAGGCTCCTTATGCCAGAGGCAGAGGGGAATGGGGATGGCACTGGAGCTTGCACTAGCTGAGAGCTTCCCCATAGATCTGGTCTTAATTGACCAGATCTGGCTGCTTTCTGGACCCTTTTGGACACAGGAAAGAAACTGGCCCAGAGATACTATCTTGCTCTCATTGAAGTCAGTGGAGATAGGAATAGATACTAAAATTGAACAAACAAAACAAAAACAAGACACATTAGCTGATCAAAATGGCTAAACTGTTAACACATTTTCACCTTGGAAGCAGATGGCTGAGGGTTCAAAGCACAAATCAAGCTTCTACCTGGACTGTTCAGCAGCCCTGAAGTGATTTGCTCTTTTCCAAAGGGCAAGAGGAACTTAAATGTTTGTAATCAGCAAATGAACAAAGGCTGGTTCTTTATCATCAGAGCAGGTCCTTTGAGTGGGCTACTGTGGAGAAATGTCTTAACTTAACGATGATAACTAGAACTCATGAACTGGGCAACTAATGCATTATTAAGAGTTGCCTTCTTATATAGCAGACATGGGGGAAAATGCTGCTTGTTTTTCTCATGCTAGACCCACTGAGTTTAATTAAAATACCAATACATTTGGTCTATTATGATTCACTGGACAACACTTTTGCTACCAAAAATGCTACATAGCAAAATTATGCACATCTGTAAATGTGGAAGATATGTATACATTTTTTCAAAAATGCTTGAAAGGCTGCCTTGATATATTCAGTTACAATAAAAAACTGAAAACATGGTCTTGGAAACCTAATGTTATACTTCACGTGATTGATCATACTGGAGTCAAAACATAGTTATGCAGTCATCTTACTTCATTTAAAAAAACTGAATATTACTATTCCTGGAAAGAAGGGATTGAAAGTAGGGGAAGCTGAAGTCCTATATCTGTCGAAGAAATATAGCGTACACAGTGGCAGTGCAAACTTGCTTATTAAATGGCCCGATCAGCATGACTTTACCCTTGATGTAGCACCCTAAAGGCAAAAGGGCAGTTCCATCTCCAGGCCTGTTCCATTCTTGCACTCCCTGAGGAGATATGATGGTGCCAGTTACTATGGTGGTCATCTGACCACTAGGACTGGGTCTACTGAAACAAATCCATAAACACATACATACACACAGCATAGTTATTAGCTAAGTAACACTGGAGAGAGGCCAACTGGGACATATTTGAGTAGGTTTAGACTAGGGTTTGGTCCAAAATTCCATTTTGTAGGATCAGGAGAATTGTTTTGGGATCAAAAGGATATAAATTCTACCAAATTCCTATACGATGGGGGAAAGAATTCAAGATTTTTCTGCTCCAAAAGTACAGGTTTCTTCTACAAACTAAGCACTAGCTCTCTGTTACTAAAGGACTCCGATTGGGCTGGAAGGCACCAACATGGCATATCAGCACCTATTTCATGCTGCCTGTTTGTTCTCCAGAACCTAAACTTTATTTTTTTAAGTGAGTCTTTGGCTCCAGTGGTTATTGAGATACATTCCATCCACATATTCAAGGTAATTGATGCGGTGACCTCTTTGTCATTGAGCGTATTATTAACTTTAATGGGGCCAGGATTTCACCCTTGATCTTTGCTGCTAAAGTACTGCCGATCTGTAGTTATCATAGAGGTAGCATTTTCTCCAATCAATGTATAGGACAATAGCAGATTGATTATAACTGTGTATTTTATCCTTTTCCCACCCCACTTCGAAGTTTGAAAACTGAAAGTCCCTGATACTGCAAATAGCTCTCCACATGAGTAATTTCCCTCCAAAAGGACATCTCATGGTGTCCCATTTGCTACTGTGGTGGTGTTAAAGGGCATCTTGAGCCCAACAAGGGATAACAATAACACCTTGTTCTTAGGTATTGCCTGTCATAAGTAGATCTCAAAGCACTTTCCAAAGACGTAGGTATAATTTTCCCCTTTTACAGATGGTGAAACAGAGGCACTGAGAGGGGAGGTATGTCACAGCAGGTTAGTGGTAGATGTGGGAATACATCCCAGATCTGAGTCCCAGTTCAGTGCTAGGCCACATTGTTACAAAGCTTAACAGCCAAGTGTTGTCCATGGTTTCTTGTCAAGTTATAACTGGCTTACTTCCACTGGAATTGTCAGGGTTCCCTCCCCACTCTGAACTCTAGGGTACAGATGTGGGGACCCGCATGAAAGACCCCCTAAGCTTATTTCTACCAGCTTTAGAGTAAAACTTCCCCAAGGCACAAACTCTTTGCCTTGGAGGGTACTCTGCCACCACCAAGTGATTTAACAAAGAATCAGGGAAAGGACCACTTGGAGTTCCTATTCCCCCAAAATATCCCCCCAAGCCCTTACACCACCTTTCCAGGGGAGGCTTGAGAATAATATCCTAACCAGTTGGTTATAAAGTGATCATAGACCCAAACCCCTGGGTCTTAAGAGCCTGACTGATTTCTCTATTGTCCTAAAAGAAACAGAACTTCATTGGAAAGAAAAAGGGTAAAAGAAGCACCACTGTAAAATTAGAAGGGAAGCTAATCTCACAGGGCAATCAGATTTAAAACACAGAGGATTTCCCTCTTGGCAAAAAATTTGAAGTTACAAAAAGAAAACCAGGAATACACCTTCCTCTCAGCACAGAGAAAATCACAAGCCAAAATAAAAGTAAACTAACACATTTCCTTGCTAGTACTTACTACTTCTAATGGAGTTGGATTGCTTGCTTTCTTGATCTCTCTCCAGCAAGCACACAAGCCTTTCACGCCCCCTAGATTTGAAAGTATCTTGTCCCCTTATTGGTCCTTTTGGTCAGGTGCCAGCCAGGTTATCTGAGCTTCTTAACCCTTTACAGGTAAAAGTATATTGTGCCTCTGGCCAGGAGGGATTTTATAGTACTGTATACAGGAAGGTTGTTACCCTTCCCTTTATATTTATGACAAGAATAAACACCATTAAAAATATTTTAACCTTTTCTTAAAGATGCAGAAAAAAGAATAAAACAGTTAAAGCACTTAATGCATCAAATAAGACTTTCATTTTGGCAAATTTCCATATCTCCTTTCCCTGTAGTTAGAGAGGCTTTTCTAGGGACTGAATGTTTTTTAAGATGCTCAACTGTCCTTTTGGAGGAAAAGAGTTTGTTTAAATAGCCTTGAGGTGTTTTTGATGTTTCTAAATCCAGGTGTTTCCTTTAAGACAAAACAGAACAAACTTACATAAAAGTAGAGAAAAACAAATCACAAAGATAGAAAATACAGTTTTGGTTGCTGGTGCTGACTTTCATTTGAGGTGCACTTCAAAGGTTTGCTCTATTATTTGGAGGTCAAATAAGATACCCTGGCGCTAGGAGGAGGGCACTGCTTTTAGCTGCCTCTTAGGGCACACACTCACATCAGTGTTGCAAAGGTAGAGTTGTCTTGGTGACTAAGCCAGACTCTTCTTAGACAGAAGGCAAAAAGAAAGCAAAGAGGAGAAATAAGGTGGAGCAGGAAACTGACATGTGAAGAAGGGGAAAAACAGCAGAAAACTAAGGCCTGCAACCCAGGTGTTCAGGATTTAGCCCAAGCAACTAAAGATAGTGGTGTCATCTTGTTCCTTGGTTCTGGCCCGGTCTGGTCAGGATGACTGTCAAATGGTGCCATGGTAAAAGGGTAGCAGCCATAATGGTTAATCTTCCTTATTCCAGGCTAAGTGTCCCATTGTTCATCTGAGGGTCACTCAATGGGAGCAATGTCCAAGAAGAGTTGGCAACAGTATCTCATTAAAATTAATCAGTCAAAACACATTTTGGTAATTTCAACCAGAAACACTTCCACCACCCCCATTTCTAGAACGTTCCAGCTCATTCTCATGCCAACCCAGGACTTTAATAGGAGTCTTCAGGATGTGCGCCAGGGGGGTCAAGAAGGTGCATGCCTCCCCACCCCCATTAGTGGGGACATGGAACTCCTCCGGGACCAAGACAAAGCTCCTCCAGCTCTGGGATCATGGCGGGGAGATCCCGCTCCTCCAGCTGCCATGGGAGAGCGAGCTCCTCCGGCCTCGGGGTGGGGGAGATGACAGCTCCTCCAGCCCTGGAGCCACAGTGGGGAGAACCAACTCCTCCAGCTGCTGGGAGACAGCAAGCTCCTCCAGCCAAAGAGGGGTGGGAAGAGCCAGCTTCTCTGGCTACAGGGGGCGGGGGAGGGGAAAAGTCAGCTCCTCTGGCCACAGGTGGGGCATAGGAAGTGCCCCTCTGAAAGCAGCCACATTTTTATTCCTGTCCACACCGCTGAGCCTTGAAGACCACTTATCACAGTTCTTTTAAACTTAAATAATCCAGTCTGTCTTCAACTTTTGGTGGCTTTCAGAATAATTTTATGTTAGGCTGAAAATTTGTTACCTTGGTCAACTTAAAATACAGGCTTCTGTACAGCACCACTCACCAAAGTGTTTGGCGAGTATGAGCTGAAGTTTATTTAAAATTGCTTTTGCTCTGGCTTTTCAATTTTTTGGAATCTCAACTAGTATATAAAAACTAGTTATCCAGAAATTTGCAGCTGACGAAGACTAAATCAGTTGAAACATTTATACTTCATAAAATTCCTAATTAAATAAGCCTGCCTTTCTAATGACCTATTTTTTGTCAGTATAATTTGCTATTAATATACATGTGCAGTTGGCTATACAGCTGACATTCTGTAACCAGGATTTGATTAAGGTGGCTCAAGCTATTTATGAGATTTCAATGTTACACTTTATTTTTGTGTTTACAAATGTTTTTTCCAGTAAATTAACGAAGAAAGCTACATGGTAAACATACCGGTAAATTAAACCATTGCACTACAGTAAATCTTAAAAAAATATATTTTGCTCTTGAATTTTGCACTCCTTATGCATTGCCAATTTCAGGGCCTACAGAATGTTCCTATTTAATTCTGCTTAAAATAGGAATAGTCTTTCATTTCACTTAGAACATTTTTTTTAATTCTTGCTTAATGTCTAGATGGCCTGACAGCTCTCTGTTGGATGCAGATGCTTTAATTTTGAATCCTATCTCCACAGAGGTTTCATGTTTAACGTTTTGTAGCCACGTCACTATTCAAATTTCAGATTTTACCTCATGTTCAACTGTTGTTTCCTAGGGTAAAGTAGCCCATATGAGAACAGTAATAAACCTTGACTGAGCTTTAGTAAGTATTTAAATAATGAACTTTTTAGGACTCACTAAGCATAACCTATTCCCTTCTTTCATTATAGGAAAGGAGAACCATGTTGACACTCATTTGCTCACAGGTTGTTAAGTTTGTTCTTTGATTACATTGCAAACTGCTTGGCGACTGCAGTTACTGTGAAAGAAAATAAAAAGGGCCATTGCATCTTCATGAAATATGCTCTTTGTGTTCTTTTATGTTGTAACATTGCACAATTAAAATATCACACTTAATTATCTCTAATTATAGAGTGGTTATTAAACCATGCCTAATATTTTTTTAAAAAATGATTCATTCTTGATAAAAGAAAAATTTGTTCTCTGCAAGTACACTTACCTAATAATTACACAGTTATTACTTGAATACACCACAGAGCAATTTTCATGCAAATAGTGGATTTTTAAATAGTCTGGAATAGCTTTTTCCCCCATAAGCATTTTCAGTACATTTGCCTTTATACGTTGTTTAGCTAAATGTTAGAATTCTTTTGCTACATTATATCCTGTTACATCAGCCCAGTACCCATTTCACTGAAACTATACATCCTCCATGTAAAGCAATAAGGCTAAAGCAACCAAGTCTCAAAGTAGCATAGCAAAGAATTCAAAAAGTCAGGTTTCTTTCAAAACTTTTAGCAAATAGCTTTTAGGGACTGGGGGAAGACACTGTTTTTAAAGATAAGATTTTCTTTCTATTACTAACTGACACTTGTAGAGCTTTTCATCCATAGGTTGGATAAGTAATCTTATTCTCAAATAAAGAAACTGAGGAAACTGAGGTGCAGAGAAGCTAACTTGACTTGTTTTGCAGTGCTCGACAACAGCAGAACCAGGAATGAACGCCAGATCTCCTGGTACTTATCCCTTAAACAATGCTGCCACCAGAGTTTGCTTTTCCAAGTAATTTGTTTGGGAAGGTATATCCTGTACCTTTAATCAGTTTGCCAGTAAGAGGATTGGTTTAGGTCAGTGGTTCCCAAACTTGTTCCGCCGCTTGTGCGGGGAAAGCCCCTGGCGGGCCGGGCTGGTTTGTTTACCTGCCACGTCCGCAGGTTTGGCCAATCGTGGCTCCCAGTGGCCAGGGTTTGCTGCTCCAGGCTAATGGAAGCAGCTGGAAGTGGTGCGGGCCGAGGGACGTACTGGCCGCCACTTTCAGCAACTCCCATTGGCCTGGAGCAGCGAACTGCGGCCACTGGGAGCCGCGACTGGCCGAACCTGCGGACGCGGCAGGTAAACAAACCGGCCCGGCCCGCCAGGGGCTTTCCCTGCACAAGCGGCGGAACAAGTTTGGGAACCACTGGTTTAGGTGATCTACAGTTGTATTTATTATGGGCAAATTCTCCCCTCTGGTATATGTGGGAAACATCCATTAAAGTTAATGAGATTTGCACAGGTCTAACTGAGGGCTGAATTTCTCTTGTATGCACTTACTTTGTAAACACACACCAAACTATATGTGCTGTATGTAGGTGTTGCAGGGTGTTCTATCCCTTTAACGTGAGGCTCTAGGGCAGGGGTGGCCAACCTGTGGCTCCGGAGCCACATTCGGCTCTTCAAAAGTTAGTATGCGGCTCCCTGTATAGGCACCGACTCTGGGTCTGGAACTACAAATGCCAACTTTCCAATGTGCCCGGGGGGTGCTCACTGCTCAACCCCTGGATCTGCCACAGGCCTTGCCCCCACTCCACTCCACCCCATCCCACCCCCTCCCGAGCCTGCTGTGTCCTCGCTTCCCCCCTGTCCCCCCCAGAGCCTCCTGCACGCCACAAAACAGCTGATCGGGAGGTGCGGGGAGGGAGGTGGAGGCTGCTGGTGTGTGGGAGGCGCTGGGAGTGGGGTGGGGGAGCTGATTCTGTGGCTCTTTGGCAATGTACACTGGTAAATTCTGGCTTGTTCTCAGGCTCAGTTTGGCCACTCCTGCTCCAGGGTGAGCATGTCCTGATCCTAGTTCTGTATGGAATATGGGAGATGTAATTCCCTGAGGGATGCCTGGGAATTGTAGCCTCAGCTGCAATGCAAAATGTTAGTGGAAGCAGAATGTAAGAAGCAGCCTCATCCTCAGAGTGGAAGAAGATCTGGGGAACAGTAACTTATTGCTGCTTAAGATCCTTGAGGATATCAGGACAAGTGAAACACTCAGCCCAGGAGGGTCTGTAGGAGAAAGCTGTGAGGAGGCAGGACATGGAGGAGTGCAGCAAGAGAAGGAAAAGGGACAGCATAGTACTGGGCAGGCCAGGGCCGTCCTTAGGCATACGCAGAATACGCAGCTGCGCAGGGCACCTGAAAATTTGGGGCACCACTGGGTCTTAATGTCCACCCTCCCAGCTCTTCCTATCCCTGTTCTGACCCTTCCTGTAGGCTCCCAGAGCTGGCTGCTGCAGCCTGGTGACTCTGACTCCAGAGGGGATCTAGTAACTTCAAAGTGAAAAAGCGTTCACTGTAATTGGGACAAAATACAACATGGCTTTACAAAAGGTAGATGGTGCCAAACCAACCCGATCTCCTCCTTTGGGAAAGTAACAGATTTTTTAGACAAAGGGAACACAGTGGATCTAATTTACCTCGATTTCAGTAAGGCGTTTGATACGGTGCCACATGAGGAATTATTAGTTAAATTGGAAAAGATGGGGATCAATATGAAAATTGAAAGGTGGATAAGGAACTGGTTAAACGAGAGACTACAACGGGTCACACTGAAAGGTGAACTGTCAGGCTGGAGGGAGGTTGCCAGTGGACTTCCTCAGGGATCGGTTTTGGGACCAACCTTATTTAATCTTTTTATTACTGACCTCGGCACAAGAAGTGGGAGTGTGCTAATAAAGTTTGTGGATGACACAAAGCTGGGAGGTATTGCCAGTTCAAAGAAGGACCGGGATATCATACAGGAAGGTCTGGGTGACCTTGTAAACTGGAGTAATAGTAATAGGATGAAATTTAGTAGTGAGAAGTGTAAGGTCATGCATTTAGGGATTAATAACAAGAATTTTAGTTTTTAGCTGGGGACGCATCAATTGGAAGCAACAGCGGAGGAGAAGGAGCTTGGAGTATTGGTTGACCACAGGATGACTATGAGCCGCCAATGTGATATGGCCATGAAGAAAGCTAATGCAGTCTTGGGATGCATCAGGCGAGGTATTTCCAGTAGAGATAAGGAGGTGTTAGTACCATTATACAAGGCACTGGTGAGATCTCATCTGGAATATTGTGTGCAGTTCTGGTCTCCCATGTTTAAGAACGATGAATTCAAACTGGAACAGGTACAGAGAAGGGCTACTAGGATGATCTGAGGAATGGAAAACTTGCCTTATAAAAGGAGACTCAAGGAGCTTCGCTTGTTTAGCCTAACCAAAAGAAGGCAGAGGGGAAGATATGATTGCTCTCTATAAATATATCAGAGGGATAAATACTAGGGAGGGAGAGGAATTATTTAAGCTCAGTACCAATGTGGACACAAGAACAAATGGATATAAACTGGCCATCAGGAAGTTTAGACTTGAAATTAGACGAAGGTTTCTAACTATCAGAGGAGTGAAGTTCTGGAACAGCCTTCCAAGGGAAGCAGTGGGGGCAAAAGACCTATCTGGCTTCAAGATTAAGCTTGATAGTTTACGGAGGAGATGGTATGATGGGAGAACATGATTTTGGCAATTAATTGATCTTGGACTATTAGTGGTAAATAGGCCCAATGGCCTGTGATGGGATGTTAGATGGGGTGGGATCTGAGTTACTACAGAGAATTCTTTCCTGGGTATCTGGCTGGTGAGTCTTGCCCACATGCTTATGGTTCAGCTGATTGCCATATTTGGGGTCGGGAAGGAATTTTCCTCCAGGGCAGATTGGCAGGGGCCCTGAGGGTTTTTTGCCTTCCCCTGCAGCGTGGGGCATGGGTCACTTGCTGGAGGATTCTCTGCAACTTGAAGTCTTTAAACCATGATTTGAGGACTTCAGTACCTCAGACATAAGTGAGAGGTTTATTGCAGGAGTGGCTGGGTGAGACTCTGTGGCTTGCGTAGTGCAGGAGGTCAGACTAGGTGATCATAATGGTCCCTTCTGACCTTAAAGTCTATGAGTCTATGATATGCCCTGAAGTTTGTCAGAGATTTATTTGCAGAAACTTTGTAGTAAGTGCAAGTCAGCTGTTTTGCTGAATACAACATTAAATAGTATGGAATATATGATGCAGCTCTTCTCTATTTTACATTTTCTTAATCAGTAAGCTAATTTTATATTTTAAATTTACTCTTAAGCCTTCATAAAGTAAACATTTCAGATTACTACTCACTGAAACAAAGACAATATTTTAAATTAATCAGTCACAGAGGTTTAGTGTGTTCATAACAATGTTCACTGCTTTTAGAAAAAGAGAACACTAATTTACTTTGTGTGATCTCCATAACAATAGACATGTTTATGAAATTTCACCAACTTTAAAAAATATGTTTCCAAAGATTTTAGGCATAACAAAGGCTTTTATATCTTACTAGGTATTGATTTTGCTGGAGGGTTATCCTAAAATTAGTTCATCAGATAGTCAGAAATAAAGAAATGGAAACTCTTTGTCCAGCTATCTGGAAGGGAAAGGGTGTTGTTTCTTTAAGGGGTCTCTTCCACAGGGCTGGAGGGGTGGGGGAGGGAGGTGTTAAGGGAGAAAGGGATGAACAGAAAGGACAGGAAGGCTTTGGAAGCAAGTTTTTTTTACCATAGTAATTAAAATTAAAATATGTATTTTAGATAAGGATGGTCTTTTGAAGGATTTATTTAAAAAACTGTCTGAAGATCCAAGCATTTAAGGCTAAAGATGATTGTGCATCTAAAAATCTGTGCAAGGATTTTTTAGAGATGTGATTTTTATAATCTTCACCAACTCACTAATGAAATATTTTTAAAGCAAATTTTAAACTAAGGTCCTGTAGACTAACATGTTCTGAGTAAATATTACAGTAATGCACAGCTGTTTTTGTCAGTACATTCAGAAACTGACAGTATATACCTGAGGGTTGGCAAATGCCTGTTAAATGGCTTCATTACTACTTGAATGTCTCTTTAACAGTTTCAATGTTGTGCTGATAGGTCTGGCAGGCTGGAAGATTATATATATAAACAGAGAACATGAAAAAAATGGGGGTTGCCATACCAACTCTACGGAGACTAATTGATATAGGAGGGTTATTAAGGTGGGCTACAGCCCACCTTAATCAATTAGTCTTGTTAGAGTTGGTATGGCAACCCCCGTTTTTTTCATGTGCTCTGTGTGTGTGTGTGTGTGTGTATGTACACACACATACATATATATATGTACGTGTGTATGTGTGTGTATATATATATATACACACACACACACACACACAATCTTCCTACTGTATTTTCCACTACATGCATCTGATGAAGTGGGCTTTAGCCCACGAAAGCTTATGCTCAAATAAATGTGTTAGTCTCTAAGGTGCCACAAGTCCTCCTCGTTTTTTTTTTAAAATATAAATTGTTTCTCTAAAGATACAATGTCTCTTTTTTAGACTGCATGCAGATTTAATGTTTATCTCAGTAGGGTACAAACAGATGGAGTGTTGTGTTCATCACATTACTTCAGAGTTTTTAAATTTGCCTGATGGGAATTCCATTACCTGCACCAGCTGTATAGGTGACTTCTTTGACTCCAGCTTGCCAGGCTCTGAAATATGAGGCAGCACTGGCATGATTTTTTTTTAAATACAGTACAGTAAATGCAAAATATGGACATATTTTACACATCTCTGTAGTGCATTTTTTAAATGTACGCTATTTGTTTTAACCTGTATTCTCATAAGCCATGTCTACACTACAAACCTTGGCCGATGCAAGTTACCCTGACATAAAGCCACCACAATTAGTATATTGCTTGTATGCATGCGTGCTTGGCTCCTGCTATTGGCACTGCATGTACTCACTAGGAGTGCTTGTGTTGATACACAATGCAGTGCAGCATGGACAGGTATCACAGTGTGCAACCCAACACCAGCCAGCACACTGTCTTTTGGGAAGTTTTGGCAATGCCTGGTAGGGGAGAAATGTGTCATGCTGGGGTGACTGGGAGCAAGGGGCCCCAGCGTGCAACTGACTCCAACTTATAATGTCATCTATATCCCATACTTTCCATGCCTTTGCATCCCCTGCACAGCTCAGCACTGTAGGTAGACCTGGCCTGACATGAGTAATTAAACACATTGGGGGGAGGCTTCATTCTTTGGAGGATAGGCTTGAGGTAAATGAATGATCATGCTGAAAACAGGATGATTGTGCTAAATAATAAATTGGTCAGTAGGCTAACAAGACAGAATGTCTGAGCCAGTTAAGATAAGAGGGAGAACACCCAGGGAACCACTTACTATGAACAAGATAACAATGGACAAAATAAATTAGGAATGTAGAGATGACAAAGTGTGTCAAATTTGGACAATGCATGGATGGAGCATGTGATGCAAGGATTGATTCCTTCAAAGTAACCAAGCCAAGACAAAAATGTGTGATGCAATGTATAGTAAATGCAATGAGATGTGTAACAAATATAAAGGGGGAGGGTTTCTGCATAGCTTTGGAGCTGTAGTGTACTCTGCATCCACCCCCATATGTTTGAGTTCTGTGATGGAGCTTACTATATTCACCAATCTGCAGCACCTCCTTGTGATTCATCTGGGGAATTAGCTCTGTCACCTGGTCTGACTCAGCCCATCATTCCATTCACTCCATGGCCTCCCATGTGCCTGGAACTGCTGAGCTTTCCTCTTCATGGCTTAGGCCTCTGGCTAATTCACATAAAAGTTCTCCCCTCTTTTGGGGTATCCTCAAAGTCTGCATCCAGTCATCCCCAAATGGGCTGTCCCTAGTGTGTCACGCCAGCAGTGACTTGTCAGGGAACCCAGGCCCACCCTCTATACCAGGTTCCAGTCCAGAAACCCTCAATCCAGCAGCTCTGGGCTTGTACTTTCCCAGCCTTTTGTGTTCCTTTCATGGAGTGCTTCCTGCTCTGTTATTACAGCTTCCTGCTCTTCTCCCTTGTATCAGGGAATATGGCTGCAAGTTTCCCCCCTTGCAGCCCGCCAGCTTCCTCTCTTTATAGATGCCCAGCTCTTCCCCAGCTGGAGTTCATCAGCTATTAGGCCCTAGCACTCCTTCCGTAGGTGCAGCCTACGGTTAGTTTGCCTAATTTGCCCCTTCAGGCCTTGTGTGGAGTGAACACCCCATTACAAGTCTGATCAACTCAGCATAGCATTGCTGTATGCCAAATAAAGATACCTCAGTGGTGAAGTCTGGAACTGAACTGAGTTCTTGGGAAGCTGAGTGGAAAGGGGTCTTGGAAGGAATCCCAAGAAGTACGGTTGTTATAAGCATTGCAAGAATAACACACACAATATTTGCACAGCTAGAAGAAGAACAAAATCAGCAAGAAACATCATGATTTCTTGGAGGATAGACTGCTGTGAGACATAGAAAGAGCCAAGTCAAGGTCGTGGTTGGTATTCACAGAGCAGCTGCAGATGGTGGAGTGGCACTTCTGGGCCCAAGAAACAAGCACTGATTGGTGGGATCACATAGTAATGCAGGGTTGGGATGATGAGCAGTGGCTCTAGAACTTTCTGATGCACACAGCCACATTTCTGGATCTGTGTGCCAAGCTCGTCCCAGCCCTGGGACACCAGAATGAGAGCTGCACTGACAGTGGAGATGCAAGTGGTGATAACACTGTGGAAATTTGCAGTGCTGGATTGATCCCGGTCAATGGGAAATCATTTTGGAGTTGGAAAATCCAGTATGGGGGCCACTAATCATCTCCTGCTACGCAGAACTGTGAATCTTGGAAATGAGCAGGACATCATGCATGGATTTGCAGCAATAGGGTTCCCAAACAGTAGTGGAGCAACAGATAACAACCATGTCCCTGTTACGGTACCAGACCACATTCCACAGAGTATATCAATAGAAAGGGCTACTTTTCTAGGATTATGGAAGTGTTAGTGGATTATCAGGGACGCTTCTACAACGTCCATGTTGGCTGGTCAGGAAAGATGCATGATATTTGCACCTTTAAGAAGACAGGACTGTTCAGAAAGCTATAAGCACTGATTTTCTTTTCTGACCAGCAGATTACTATTGGCAATGTTGAAATGCCAGTAGGATCCTGGGGGACCCAACCTATCCCTTGCTCCCCTGGCTCAAGCACCAAGGAAAGATTCAACTACTGGCTTAGCAGGTACAGAATGACAGTTGACTGTGTTTTGGATAGATTGAAAGGACACTGGCATTTTTTTACTCACAAGATTTGATCTCAGTAGAAAAAAACCCATCCCAATAGTAATAGCTGTCTGCTGTGTCCTGCCTAATATCTGTGAAGCAAAGGGGGAAATTTGTCACCAGGGTGGAGGTGGAGCAGCTGTCTGCTTAGTTGGAACTCCCAGACAAAAGGGCTATTAGAAGAGCTCCACATGGAGCTATATAGCCCCACCCCACCCCCGAGCATGGGGTGGGCGGTGCAGGACCCTCCTAACCCCATTGTCCCCAGTCCCCCCCCCCAGCACAGGGCAGGTAGCCTCTAGCCCCTCCCCCTCAGCCACCCCACGTCCTGGCCGTCCTAGCCCCAGCAGCACTGAAGAGGATCAGCGTGCCTGGGCTGGGGCCAAGGTGGAAGGGCAAGCAGGAGGGGGCTTTGAGGAGGAGCGTGGGCACGGCCAGGAGGGGCTGTTTGGGGAAGCACAGTCTTCCCTAGCCTACTGGACATGCTGCCCATGACAGCTGGTGTGGGAAAATTGCCTACCACAGAGAAAGAAATAAGGCTGCCATACCTAGAAACCTTTGGGAAAGGATTGCAGAGTATGTCCAAGGAAGTTTCACTGAGATCTCTCAGGAGGATTAAAGGCACACAGAATCATAGAATTGTAGGACTAGAAGGGACCTTGAGAGGTCATCTAGTCCCCTGCACTCATGGAAGGACTAAATATTATCTAGACCATCCCTAACCTGCTCTTAAAAATCTCCAATGATGGAGATTTCACAGCCTCCCTAGGCAATTGATTCCAGGGAACCTTCCAATCCTCATGACCCATGGGCAGTGGAGTTCACAACTGTGACAAGAGATGACAGTTTTGGGCATTGTGGGACAGCAGCTACTGACTGTGAGGGTCAACATAAGTAACACAGTGTCTTCATCTGTGCTGCATTGACCCCAGTACATTGACCATGTCTCAACTCCGGTAGCAGAGGTGGTGTTGCTGCATCACTGTAATAGGGTGCTTACAAAAGTCGGAGACAAATTTAAGTGTAGACCCAGGCACAACTAGGTCTACACAAGGCAGCTTATGTCAACCTAACTTTGTAGTGTAGACCAGGTCATAGTTATAAGTGTTTCACGCTGTCTGTGTTTTTATACTTTTTTTTAATGGCAGAGCTGATTAAGACATTTATTTTTCATTTGATTTCAAATACCGTTTTTGATCATTATACTGTGAAATAAGCACTGTAAAAGGTCTGCATGTATTCCTGGGAGGAGTGGTAGATACTCTGGAGGGTATGGATAGAATACAGAGGGACCTAGACAAATTGGAGGATTGGGCCAAAAGAAATCTGATGAGGTTCAACAAGGACAAGTGCAGAGTCCTGCACTTAGGACAGAAGAATCCAATGCACCGCTACAGACTAGGGATCGAATGGCTCAGCAGCAGTTCTGCAGAAAAGGACTTAGGGGTTAGAGTGGACGAGAAGTTGGATATGAGTCGACAGTGTGCCCTTGTTGCCAAGAAGGCCAATGGCATTTTGGAATGTATAAGTAGGGGCATTGCCAGCAGATCGAGGGACATGATCGTTCCCCTCTATTTGACACTGGCAAGGCCTCATCTGGAGTACTGTGTCCAGTTTTGGGCCCCACACTACAAGAAGGATGTGGCAAAATTGGAAAGAGTCCAGCGGAGGGCAACAAAAATGATTAGGGGACTGGAACACATGACTTATGAGGAGAGGCTGAGGGAACTGAGGATGTTTAGTCTTCAGAAGACAAGAATGAGGGGGGGATTTGACAGCTGCTTTCAACTACCTGAAAGGGGGTTCCAAAGAGGATGGCTCTAGACTGTTCTCAGTGGTAGCAGATGACAGAACAAGGAGTAATGGTCTCAAGCTGCAGGGGGGGAGATTTAGGTTGGATTAGGAAAAACTTTTTCACTAGGAGGGTGGTGAAACACTGGAATGCGTTACCTAGGGAGGTGGTGGAATCTCCTTCCCTAGAAGTTTTTAAGGTCAGGCTTGACAAAGCCCAGGCTGGGATGATTTAGTCAGGGATTGGTCCTGCTTTGAGCAGGGGGTTGGACTAGATGACCTCCTGAGGTCCCTGCCAACCCTGATATTCTATGATTCTATGATTTTTGGGCCTGATCTTGCAAGATGCAGAGCATATAACCCCAACCAGAGTGGAGGGTACTCAGCAATTCTTGGAAGTACTCAACATCTTGCAAGATCAGAGCCTTCTTATGTAAGAAATGTGAAAAATAAGTTTCTTGCTTAATAAGACATGGAAAATTTCAACTTGCATTTCTTGAATCATTTATTTCACATACAGAGATTGGAGCTAAATTATGTATCCCTACTGAAATTACTTGATATGACATTCCAGGTGCAATCGAGACCAGAGAGGGACTGTGTGACACCTGCCCTGCAAACTTGGGTGCCTCACAATGCTCTGGTGCTGTAGTTCCCACCTGGGCCCCACTCACAAACAGCTTTCCAGCATGCAGATCATACACTGAGAGTCTGTGTATAGCTGCAGCCAGCCACACATCTGTCACACTCTGGCTTCCATCAACCATGGTTACCACTTGCAGGGTGACCCCAACACACTTCCAATCCCAACTTTCCCCCCCATAATGTGTGTTCTGCACTGTCCAGCCCTCTCCTGGACAGTCTGTTGCCCCTCTAAGGGGGTCAACATACAACAGTTGGCCATCCTTAATGGAGTTACCCACACAGTTTAAAACACTGGGTTAGTTTTGATTAAAGAATAAAACAAGTTTATTTAACTAAAAGGAGATAGGTTTTAATACAAGTATAAGGCATTAAAATTGGAAATGGTTAAAAGAGAAATAAAGATAAAATGCTTCCTAGTACTAAAACTTAAGAAACTAGACTTGGTTCATGGTGAATCCCTTACCACATGTTTCCAGATTTTCAGGCCAGGATCAGCTCCCAAAGTCCAATGGCTGTTTCTGTTGTGGTGTTATGTGAAAGAAAGAGAGATGGATAGAAAGAGATAACATGAGGAGTTTTTGCCCCTCACTTTTATAGTTCAGTCGCCCTCTGGACAGAGATAAAAAGTCTAGTAATGAAAAAGGTTCCATGCTGTTGTTTGCTACAATGCAAATCTGTTCCTGCATCTCTTTCTTGCAAATGAATGGCCACTTCATAGGTGATAGCCGGTCAACTTTGATGACATCTGGCTAGTGGTGTCAACTTGTCCTTTGTTTTAAAGAAACAGGGTTACCCACTACCCAGACGTTTCTGGTAAACATACTTCAGTCATGATTCCAGCTTATGTTCATAGCTTTACTATAATATTGCTATACACATTTCATCATGATATTATTGACCAGCAAGTTATTAGTTTTCAAATGATACCTCACAAGCCATGTTTTGTACAAAGATTATTACAGTAGTGTGTAGGGTGTGAATACAGGGGGGCATTCGGTCACACTTGAGAACAGTGTTATTGTGTGATTGTTTTCTGACTGGGAGTGGTCATGCACTCAAGACATGCCTGCCTATCCTACACGATTCCTACTGGGAGTATGAGTAATCTGTACAATGGGGATAGGCTCCAGTTCAGGAAAAACACATGCCTAAATCCCATTGGCTTCAATGGAGTTTAAGTACAGGTTAAAGCACAGTCGTGAATGGAGATATTTTCCTGAACTTGAACCTGGATCATGGGTGAGGAGCATAGGTCTGCAAATTTGCAGGCCACACCCTCAGACACCTAGACTACATTGTGTAATGCTATCCTTCACTCCTGTGTAAGGGGATCTGAGGAATAGCCTCTCCAGGTTTTGTGAGCAGCAGGAATAGGGTCAGAAAACCTCAACTCTCACTTGCCTTCTGTCCATGGGTCTTATGTACACTTGTGGCCAGAATTTGGACCCTAGGATATAACTAAAGTTATAACTATAAACCATGTTATACATAGCCATGAATGTTTGTTCCCATTTTGTACTATATTGATGGTCTCAAACCACCATCCAATGTATCAAAATCTGCATCCTTCGCTGAATTAATGTCTGGCTATATTTACGTGCCCTGGATTTCACCACAGCTCATCTGATCAGTGTGTAAAGCATGTGCTGACCAAACACATCTTCTTGCTGCCAAGAGTCCTGTCTCCAGTATGCATTCGTCAAGTGACCTGCCTCCCAGCTGCCAGTTCACAGCCTATCAACTGGGGCTGGAAATCAGCAAATGCAAGAGGACACAGACACTCCCAGCTGACCTACAGGACTTAGGAAAGGAACTGACAAGGAACAAAGAAAGAGACAGACCTACCTGAGACAGGGAATAGCAGCAGTTGTAGGGTGAGCTTGTGGGAGAGTTAGGAGGTGGGAGAGGGCCTGATCTCCTATAGGAAAGAAGAGGGAGAGATCAACAGCTGGAGAGAAGCCTGTTGCATAGTGGGAGGGCTGACAAATTTAGAATGAGTAACTTACTTGTCATCAGTTCCACAGGGTACCTCACTGTGAAAAGTATAGGATTAATATACTGAATAATAGTTCTTTGAATTACTAGATGAAATGTCATATTTTTTGTTAACAGTAACAGTAACAAACTTGAAAGATCTGGCCAAAACTTGAAATGTAACAGCTATCCTTTTGCTAGCACCATCCTACCTTGATTATTCTTTGTAATTTTTACAAAGCATTTACACTCACTCGTAAGTGTCATGCTGTAATAATTCAAATGTGAATTTATCAGGATCAAGAAACTACTTATGGATAGTATTCTATGGGCATTGCTGAAACAATTCATAGTTAACAATTGTCCAACAGATGGAATGAGAGACTGTACCTGTGGACCATAAAGATGAAGTAAAAATATGAGATTGCTACTGTCAATTTGAAATATCAAATCAATCTCAAGGTTAGTACCATTTAAAAAAGTGACTAACATACACTTATTAGGAAATCTGGATTTAGAGAAAGTTTTGTGTATTTCCTAAACTCTGATAGCTTCAAGTGAAAAATAGACCCTTGTCCATCTCAGTGATTTTTAGTGTAAAACAAAAATGTTGTTCAGAGTGAACACAAGTAGTATATCTGTTTTTAAAACCAGTTATCAATGGTAGCCATTTATTTAATCCCTATTTAGACAAAGAACTGCAAAGCTACCTGTAAATCAAATTGCATTCTCAACACATGACAAGGCAAACACGTATAATGGAACCCAGGTGTTAGACTAATTTCTAATTTAGCCATAAATGAAGAAAAGAGAAATATTAATCCTCAATACAAGTAGTTGTGGTATTACAGAATCCATCATAATGAAGAAGTGACCCCACTTTGCATAAAGGTTAACTGTACAAATGGTACTGCATTGACAAAAATGTTAATGAGTTTATGTGTGGCAGCAGGTAAGCAAGAGATGGCAGAAGGAAGCTATTGTGATAGGCAGATAATTACAATGGAAGTCATGTCTTGGATAATGACTAGGATTCACATCACATATCTTTTCAGTCACAGTACAATTTCTCTAGCTCTGTTTATGGTAATCTATGGGATTATTTGACAGCAAGGTGACATTTTGACTTTGGAACAAATTTCTTTCATAGACAGCGCAATTACTCACTGGTATTGTGACATTCAATTAGACACAGCCCTGCTGTGTAATTTAGATTTTAGAAAATATACAAATATTTGTATATTTTTTCATTAATACACTGAGGTCCTTTTGGGTTTTAACATTCTGATCTTCTTATGCTAAATGCTTTGGTTTTACTAATATGCAGTAGTTGAGAGAAATTAAACAATTGTGAATATTTAACCATTGGACTGCTAGGACTTCTTTTAAAAAGGAAAATATTATGTTTCCAATACTTAGACAGGTTAAGAACAAAGAATATGGACTTCCATGTAAGGCTTATCTGTATTTTAAACTATACTGAGTAACAGCAAATGTGTTTTTTCAAAAAGTATAAGGTATTCAGTCTGTTTTTAGGATACAGTGGGCCAGATTCTTGCACTCCCAAGCAACCAAAAACCTGCTTTAACTGAGCAAGCAAGGATTATCCCTGACACAAGGAATACTCAGATGGTGTAAATCTATTCCACTGACTATTCTCCATGTAGGGGGTGTTTCAGGAGCAGGGAGAGGGCATCAAGGGCAGGAGAGGAGGTGTGGACCTCTTGATGCTCCACTAGAGCCTTGATCTTCTGGGACCACTTCAGAGCTGGTGTAATTTAGAGCAGACATTGCAGGGGACTGTGTGTGTTTCAATGCAGAATCAAAGTCAAACGGTGAGCCTCAATGGTGAACAGTCAGTATGTTAAAGGGTAAGTAGTGTCAAACCTAGTTCAGTGAATTGTTCATAAGTGATAAACGATTTACTTGGCAAACAATTGCCATTTTTAAGAATTATGTTTGCTGTTTGAAATTGTTCAAGGAATGCATTTTGCAAACAAAATTTCAGCCTCTGAGTTGCTCATGAACTGTTCCCTACAAATATTCCTGTAAGTGTTTGTTTGATATTTATGATTCAATATCTGAACTGTGTGATTGGTCACCTAAATCACATTGTATTACTTTCCTTCCCTTATTGGATGACCTAACCTTCCAACACTGCTTCTATCCAAAATGTGTCTTGTTTCACAGTGTTACAGGCCTGAAATTCACTTTCCACAGACTATATGAATAAAATATTGTTTGCAAAAAGAGTACAAAAGGGAGTGTGAACAAGTCAAAGACAAAATCTGTTTAGAAATCACCAAAATGTCTGCAAATATCTTTTCTTACTATTGGTGCAGCTCTTGTCATTCTACTGATTTTTAAAAATATATTCTACAGCCTAAAATTCACATATCTATCATTTTTGTAACTATGGATCTTTGGGAAATGTCCATTATTTTAAGATACCCAAAGCATAAATCAGTAATTAGCACAATGAGAAGGTAACCATTCTTAATAATGCCTGTGTTATTCCTTCCACTGAGTTTAAATCTAAACTGTTATACTGAAATTGGCTTCAGAAAAGTTGACTTATGTAACTTATTTATAGTCATGATGTGGAAAACACAATTTGCTATCAGTAGCCTATTATTTCCTCTTCTGCTCAGTAATTTGTGACCTGAATGAATAAAGCCTATAGCTTTAATAGGATGAGGAAGTTACTAAGATTTGTGAGAGCAGTGAGACTATCACTTTATTTCTCCTTCCAAGTAGATAAGTTAAATGATGATCTTACATTTATACAGTAGCTTTCATGCCAAAGGATCCCAAGTGCTTTACAAATGTAACAAATTATGCAGTGATCTTTTCATCCAGTACGGAAATTCAGCAACCTCTGTGGTGAATCAGTATTTAACAGTTTTCAGAGTAGCAGCCGTGTTAGTCTGTATTCGCAAAAAGAAAAGGAGTACTTGTCCTTGAATGCATCCGATGAAGTGAACTGTAGCTCACGAAAGCTCATGCTCAAATAAATTTGTTAGTCTCTAAGGTGCCACAAGTCCTCCTTTTCTTTCTGCGAGTATTTAACAGTGTACAGCAAAACTCTGCGTCTCTTTAGGACAGGAAATGAATTCCTCCTCCAAAACGCAGGGAGAATATCGGAAAGCAGATTAACTATTAAAATGGGAATTCAGCCAGGACATGAGGATTAACACCCCTCTTCTGAGAAAGTGCGTCACGGGCTATTTAATGATGTTGCTTTTATGCTTCATCACAAGGACAGAGAGTTCAATAGTTCAGTGCAACGACTGCTATCTACTAAAGCACTTAGGGTTCAGTCCTACATGGTGCTGAGCACTCCAGCTCCGATCCAGCAAAGCTCTGGAAAATCACTCTAATGAGGTGCTTAAACTTAAGCATGTGGTTAAGATCTCAGCCAGAGTACTTGAAACCTCGCAAATTCAAGCCTCATGCCCATGACCAATGGAAATATAACAGATTGTCCTAAAATAAGAGCCTTTTATCTTTTAAGACCTATAACTCCTCCTCCTCGTAGCAGTGGCTTAACAACTACCTCTCTAGAGCTGGGAGCTCCAGTCAGAGTAGGAGGCACTGACAAAGACCACAGGGGAGTTTGGTCTGAGTGGGAGTTTGGCAGAGAGAAAAGGCAACTTAATTAGTTGAATATAGCTTGTAAAAAATATGGTAAATTACAGCAACACCTAAGATACCATAGATTCTAACTTAAAGGGAAACATGGTACAGCCTAATAGGCAATCAATCAATCAGATAAAAACCTGTTGCACTACATAGAAAGTCAGGAGATTAATTTGGTGGAGAATACCCTATTTACTGCACAAAGTGCAGAATGTGCGGCTACTTATGCACCTGATGAAAACTTCTTGTGCAGCTTATAGCGACCTAATTATTTCAGTGTCTACACTACAGCCTTTCTCCCGCCAATGTCAGTGCCCTACTACACTGACATACTAACTTCACCTCCGCAACAGACGTAAGGCTTATGTCAGTGTAGTTAGGGCAACGCAATGTCCGTGTAGACACAGTGTCCCTTACATGTACTGTTGACAGTCTTGTCAGTTTTCATGGCAGGACCATGACCAATCCTCCAACAGAGGTGCAGGAGGTAACTCCGTCCTCCCCCTTTAATCAGGTCATGCCACAAGATGGGTTACAGTTGTGAAATGTAGAAAACTGTGATGATAGGAGATTTGGTCATTGGAGAAATTGATAGCTGAGTAAGCTGTGAAAGTGAGACTCACTGGGTTATTTGCAAAGGTTGCAGGATCTCATGAATATGTTTTTAGACAATTTTCTAGTGAGTTTTGTGGAGGAGTCCGTAATCATGGTACATATTAATATAAATGATAGAGAGGACCTGGAAGTTAAATTTATATGACTAGCTAAAGGCTTAGATCTAAGGCCTTTATGGTAGCTTTCTCGGAGATGGTTTTAGTTCCATGTGCAGAGCCAGCTAGACAGTAGGAACTTCAGTCTCAATGCATTGATGAGAAGATGGTGTAAAGAAAGGATACTTAAATATATTAAGCACTGGGGACCTTCTGCGGAAAGGGAGAGCAAATACATAAGGGATGAGGTAAATTCCAGAAAAAAGTAGGAGGGTGTCAGACAAAAGAGTAAAATAAAAATTGCCACATAGCAAAACATAAACCTATAAATGGCTATATACAAATATGAGAGTGGTAAAAGCAAAAATAGAATGTCTGACAATGAAATAGGACTTTGCATAATAGATATTACTGGAATATGCTGGAGTGACATTAATATGATGCTATAACATCTGCTTGTAAACTATACAGGTAGGTCAAATTGGATGTGGGGAAGTAGCACTGTTTTTAAAAGATTCCACGGAGTCTAATGAGATATTTCTGAGTGGAGAGGTCTAGACAGTAGAATCTGTATGGGTACAAATCCCAAGTCATAAGAATATAAATATACTCGAAGGATTATGCTACTGGGCTCCTCATGAGGAAAGCATATTGAGTGCACAACATTGAGGCAGAGGAAAGCATTAGCAAAGTCTAACAACAGTAATTACAGCTTATTTCTACTATTCACATCTAATTGATGTTTGTGTTGGTGTTGTAGCCATGTTGGTTCTGGGATATTACAGAGACAAGGTGGGTGAGGTAATATCTTTTATTGGTTTGTCTCTCTCACCAACAGAATTTGGTCCAGTGAAAGATATTACCTCACCCCCTTAACTCTCTAGTCACATCTAAATTAGTGAAACATCAAAATGGGACGTGGTTTAGAGAAGTAATTTCTTGACACTTTAAATTACTTTCTGGGTCAGCTAGTTGTAGAAGAGAAGCTATTTTCTGTTTAGTCCTAAGTAACATACAGGAGTTGGTCTAGAAATAACTGTAGTTGAGCTACTAAGTAAGAATGACCACAGTATACTTACATTTCACATATCCAGAGGTGAAGGAGGAAATCATATAAAAAACTAGCACTGTGACACTAAAATTCAGAAAGGGGAATTATTAAAAAAAAACAAAAAGGAAGCTAGTCAAAAAGATCCTGAAATCCAAAGTGAGGAAAATTAAAATCCTTAGCCCCAGCATGGAGGCTACTTAAGCTTGCCATGATGGATTCACAGGAGGCATGTGTATCACTAAACATCATAAAAGGTTAAATGGCAAAGCCCAGGAAATTTCAGCCAAGCAGGTAGGTATCCTTCAGAAAACAGAAATCCAACCACAGTGAGGCAGGTAGAAAGGAACATGTAATGTGGATTCAAATCACAGCAGAAGTAGAGAGAGCTTGGAGCTAAAACACTCCCCACAAGCAGGAGCTTCTGATGCCTTATGCATTTCCCACCATCAGCATTTGCACAGAACCAGCTGTGCTGGCCAGTGCAAGATGGGATATCCCCAACCACTCTCTGGGAAAGCTAGTGCCAGCAGCAACAGTAGCTTGAGGCAATCATTGCACTCAGGGAAGGGCAATATGTGCTTAGTTTCTGCCTGGGTTCATTAGGTGGGGAAGCACCAGGGGTGCTCTGCTTCCATTGTGCTTCTCACAGAAACAGACATAATCAAGCCCTTTAACCTTGAGTAACCTCAAGTAACTTACCAAAGTGCAATAAAGTACGGGGGGAACACAGTCCACTTGAACAAACACTGCCATTAATATACAAGTGTCTTTTAAAAAAAAATCATTTTTAGTATTTTTGGTTGCAATTGACTTTAGTTACTTACACTTGCAGTCACTCTCTTCTACAAAATAATTTTGGGGACCCCCCACCCCCAAACCTCCTTATGGTATCTCTGACATGTCCCCATGCAACTGAGTAGCGAATAACAAGAAACCCTCCAGTAGTACATTTTTGCAAGAAAAATGTCAGTGAGCTATATGTCAGATCACTCCTTTACAAAGCAACACAAAACAGCTCACAAAATTATTCTTTAGATCCCTGGCTATTTGAACAAATACTCTCTCAAGACATCCTTTCTTTTTGTTCACCTAGCAAGTGAATGAATGAAATTGCACGTGCAAGTGTGTCTCAAAAAGAAGAATGCCTGTTTCCTCAGGACAGAGATGTAGGAGGTTCATATGCTTTTACACAGAGTTTAGTCCTAATAAAATCCGTATATGCTTGAAACTTTTTATCCCAAAATTCTGAATCATTCAAAAATGAGAGGAAAAAGTATTACTGTAATTGCATTTTAGTCATGACGAATAAGGGATTAAGTAATATGTGACGTGAACTCATAGACTGATGATTCTCAGCAAAAGATCTTTGTAACCAGAGGGCTTCGTACTGCAATTCGCACCCCAGCAGTTTCCCTACTTTTTTCACTGCCCCCTCAAACACATTCACGCTCCAAAATGCTACAGATGGCAAAATATATTCCATTTGCATCCTCCACACGATTTGGGGAAAGTAAATATTCCATTTTGAACCATATAGGAGCTGAACAATGTAAGGGAAATGTGTTTAATTTCTCATCTATTTTAACATTAGAGTTATGTAAATTTGATTAAAATAGAGATTTAAATAAAAATGGAATTGCACAATGAACTACATATCATCTTCACCATTCTACTTCTATCTGCCTGTGCAGATCAGTGATACTCCAGCTCCCTCTGCTGTTTAGTTGATTGCCCTAATATTTCAGATTTGCAATGTTTTTTACTGTATTTTTAATCATCTCTGTGTTTTGCTGAGAAAAAATGATGCAGATTAAAATTGCACCTAAAGCAATGAAATGATTGCTTGGATTGATAAACAGAGTGTGCAAAGTTTCGTATAATTACTCTCCCTTGTCTTTTCAGGGACTAGCAAAAAGCCCTAGTCTTCTGATTGCTTTTCAATGACTTTGCAGTGCATATTTTGTCATTATATTTTGAGTCTGATTTGGTGTAACAGGAATTTATCAGTAGCTTAGGCTGGCACCACATTACCTTGTTATGCAAATTCTCACTGATTATTTTTAATAATTGTTCCTTCCTGTACTTTGTACTATTTTATTCCCAAGTGTCACTTTCGGCCGTATCTCTGGAATACTTTACCTCTTAATGCTTTACAGTGTTCAGCCACGAAAAATGCTAAATAAAATCCAATGAGCAGTTTGCATACCTGTCTGTCATTGTTTCTTCATTTCTAAATAGGTTCTACAGCTTCCCTTTTACCAGCCCCCCGTCAGAATACAGCAGTAGACACTCAAAACAATGTATGTTGCTGTCAAAGTGCAATATTAAAATATACTTATCACAACAGAACTATGTTAAATAAGGTGTAAAATGAAGGGAAGGAATTACTGGAATAAATACATGTTATATGCATTATGAAAAATGTAGCATCACACTGAGTAAAATGGGGATTTGAAAAAGAAGCAAAGGTTAAGGGAGTATTAGCACACAAGATTATGCTGTTCCAAGGCATCTGTGATCCACAGGGGATTTTAGAAAATGCAGAAGGTCTAGTTAGATTACATCAAAGAAGGAAAGCTTAGAATTCAATGTGTAATTTTCTCCATAGGAGTATAGGCATTATGTCCTTTCTTTAACCATTTTATTCTGCTGGATATTCAGCCACTATGCAACCTGTGGCTATGCAACAGCAAGTCACTGATAGAATTACTCAAAGAAAATAAGATTAGTAGCTCTCCATATGACATTCTGAAAAATTATTGAAAACACAGGTTTTGGGGAGCCTTGGACTAGATGATACCGTCTCTAAGAGAGCTAGGATGTGATCGCAAAAGGACTGCATTAATGGGGAACCCCAGCAGCAATGTTACCAACTAACCAAGCATGCTGCCTTTGAGAATGTAGGGCAGCTTCTCATCACACTTGTACAGAACAAAAACTTAAATAAAACCTCTTTGACATTCCAATGCCATTTTAACCTGCTCCATTGTTCCTCTGGGACAGCACTGACCACGTCTGTGGCCCACAGTCTCTGAATCCTGCCCTCCAAACGCTTTGTTGCTCAGGTTAAAAAAAAAAAAAAAAAAAAGGCCTAGATGGTACAGAATCTGCTCCTGCTAACTGGTAAAGTTGCTATCTTCTCTAAATGCTTATTACTGCAACCTGTTCTCACACTGAGTAATACTTACTTGTGGGAGTAGTCCCACTGAAGTTGATGGGACTACTCACACAAGTGAATGTTACTCAATGTAAAAATTGTAGAATTAGTCCATAAGTGATTAACTGGATGATTAATGGTGAACTTTCTAATTTGAAGTGAATTGGGATCTGTAGCACAGATTTGATTCTTAGCAGTTAATCTGAAGAGTTTTCTGTGGAGAACACATTTGACCAACTGGTCAATAGCCTTGCATCCTGCATCAGTCGGGAGACTGATTCTCCACTGCCTTGCCCCTGTGTAGTAATTTACACTTATGAAGTACATGCAAAACAGGCATCAAACACTACTAAGACCTCTACTTTGCATAAGTGTAAATGACTAAACTGATTGGAAGGCAGTTGGGAATCAGGCTCAAGCAGTGGTGAGCTGGAGCTGGTTCGCACCGGTTCATGCGAACCGGTTGTTAAATTTTGAAGCCAATTTAGAACCGGTTGTTAAAGGGGTGGGGAAGCTCAGGCGGGACAGACAGGATGTGGCCCGCGGAAGCATCCTGTCCGAGCTCTCGGCTGGGGAGGCTCCCATGTGAATTTTTACTGACCCGGCGGCACTCCGAGCCTTCGGCGGCACTTCGGCGGCGGGTCCTTCACTCGCTCCGGGTCTTCGGCAGCATGGCCTTCACTCGCTCCGGGTCTTCGGCGACATTTCGGCGGCGGGGCCTTCAGTGCCGCCGAAGACCTGGAGCGAGTGAAGGAACCGGTTCTTGGGCTTCTGACAGCTCATCACTGGGCTCAAGGTATGATGGTCCACGTAGACTACAGTGATGGCATCTCTCTTCTGGTTAAAAAAAAATGCTATCTTTAAATTTAAGAGGTTATTACTTTGTGTGTGTGTGTCATATTTACTGCAAGAAAACTAGTTTGCAGAGATGTTTTCAATTTAGTTTTAAATACTGTGAAGCCTGTGGTTTTTTTCACATCTTGTGACAGAAAGTTCCATGGCTAGGTCCAGATCCTGCAAAAATTCTGTAGCTGCTGCTCACAGGTCTCCTACTATCAAGCAGTAGTGCCACTAGCTGTGGGAGTACAGAGAAGTGATCTTTCAGGCCCTGATTCAGGACAGCACTTAAACATATGCTTGACTCCCATTGATGCTTTCCTGAATTGAGGTCTTACGTAATCTGAGCTTATCCCACACAGGACTTGAAAGCCCAGGAAGAAGACCTAACAGATCACGATTGGCCAGTGGCCCAAAGGGAGTAAATACAACACCTCCTTCTAATGGTTAAGGCCCCAAAATTGAGAGTTATTACTACTTAAGAACTGCGCTGGAATCAAGGCTTTTTAGAAAAGACAGGACAGAGAGCTCAAAGAATAAAAAAAAGCAACTCTTAATGGCAAGGTTTCTTCACTTTCCAAATAGCATAAGGAAACTCATAGTTTCAGCAGCCTTTCACAAGTGTACTGTTGACACAGCTAACGAGACTTCCTTTCCCCGCCCCCCGCCCCCCATGTGTGAAATAATGAATTAGAATATAGCTATTGTGACAAAGTTCCTCCTCTACCTTGGTGGGTCTTGTGCTTATTGGCAGATTTGCTTGCCTTGGAGCTTCACGGCAGCCCTCAGCTTGGCCGTTTTTCTGAAACCACAGTCCAGGTCAACTCCTCCTGTGTCTGACCAGGAGTTGGGAGGATTTGGGGGGAACCCGGGCCCGCCCTCTACTTCGGGTTCCAGCCTAGGGGCCTGTGGAATGCAGCTGTCTAGAGTGCCTCCTGGAACAGTTGTGCGACAGCTACAACTCCATGGGCTACTTCCCCATGGCCTCCTCCCAACACCTTCTTTATCCTCACCATAGGACCTTCCTCCTGGTGTCTGATAATGCTTGTACTCCTCAGTCCTCCAACAGTCCGCGTTCTCACTCTCAGCTCCTAGTGCCTCTTGCTCCCAGCTCCTCACATGCACGCCACAAACTGAAGTGAACTCCTTTTTAAACCCAGGTGCCCTGATTAGCCTGCCTTATTTGATTCTAGCAGCTTCTTGATTGGCTGTAGGTGTTCTAATCAGCCTGTCTTAGAATCATAGAATATTAGGGTTGGAAGGGACCTCGGGAGGTCATCTAGTCCAACCCTCTTCTCAAAGCAGGACCGATCCCCAATTAAATCATCCCAGCCAGGGCTTTGTCAAGCCTGACCTTAAAAACTTCTAAGGAAAGAGATTCCACCACCCCCCTAGATCACGCATTCCAGTGTTTCACCACCCTCCTAGTGAAAAAGTTTTTCCTAATATCCAACCTAAATCTCCCCCACTGCAACTTGAGACCATTACTCCTTGTTCTGTCATCTGCTAACACTGAGAACAGTCTAGAGCCATCCTCTTTGGAACCCCCTTTCAGGTAGTTGAAAGCAGCTATCAAATCCCCCCTCATTCTTCTCTTCCACAGACTAAACAATCCCAGTTCCCTCAGCCTCTCCTCATAAGTCATGTGTTCCAGTCCCCTAATCATTTTTGTTGCCCTCCGCTGGACTCTTTCCAATTTTGCCACATCCTTCTTGTAGTGTGGGGCCCAAAACTGGACACAGTACTCCAGATGAGGCCTTGCCAGTGTCGAATAGAGGGGAACGATCACGTCCCTCGATCTGCTAGCAATGCCCCTACTTATACAGCCCAAAATGCCATTGGCCTTCTTGGCAACAAGGGCACACTGTTGACTCATATCCAGCTTCTCGTCCACTGTAACCCCTAGGTCCTTTTCTGCAGAACTGCTGCCGAGCCATTCGGTCCCTAGTCTGTAGCAGTGCATTGGATTCTTCCGTCCTAAGTGCAGGACTCTGCACTTGTCCTTGTTGAACCTCATCAGATTTCTTTTGGCCCAATCCTCCAATTTGTCTAGGGCCCTCTGTATCCTATCCCTACCCTCCAGCGTATCTACCTCTCCTCCCAGTTTAGTGTCATCTGCAAATTTGCTGAGGGTGCAATGCACACCATCCTCCAGATCATTTATGAAGATATTGAACAAAACCGGCCCCAGGACTGACCCTTGGGGCACTCCACTTGATACTGGCTGCCAACTAGACATGGAGCCATTGATCACTACCCGTTGAGCCCGACAATCTAGCCAGCTTTCTATCCACCTTATAATCCATTCATCCAGCCCATACTTCTTTAACTTGCTGGCAAGAATACTGGGGGAGACCGTGTCAAAAGCTTTGCTAAAGTCAAGGAACAACACGTCCACTTCTTTCCCTTCATCCACACAACCAGTTATCTCGTCATAGAAGGCAATTAGATTAGTCAGGCATGACTTGCCCTTGGTGAATCCATGCTGACTGTTCCTGATCACTTTTCTCTCCTCTAAGTGCTTCAGAATTGATTCCTTGAGGACCTGCTCCATGATTTTTCCAGGGACTGAGGTGAGGCTGAATGGCCTGTAGTTCCCAGGATCCTCCTCCTTCCCTTTTTAAAAGATGGGCATTACATTATCCTTTTTCCAGTCGTCCGGGACTTCCCCCGATTGCCATGAGTTTTCAAAGATAATGGCCAATGGCTCTGCAGTCACATCCGCCAACTCCTTTAGCACTCTCGGATGCAACGCATCTGGCCCCATCCGACCTTCTTAATTGTCTCCAGAAGGTTCCTGATTGTTCTGGAACCTTCCCTGTTACCTTACCCAGGGAAAAGCGACCTACTTAACCTGGAGCTAATATATCTGCCTTCTATTACTCTCCTGTAGCTCCGTGTGCAGGTGGCGGAGTCCCGCTCCGTGCGCCAGAGCTTGATCCTGGCAGAAGTCACGAGAGTCGGAGACCTCCTGGACTACGAGCGGGGAGACTGGCTGGATCCCCTGACGCTCGCTCGGCGCATGGGGCTCTCCAGACCTCGCATCCCCCGGCGCGTACTTCAGGAGGTGAAGGCCGCTTTGCCGACCGCTGCTTGAGCTTACCTCGACCGGGTCCTGCTCGAGGGCACGCCCCGCCCACCCTCTAGCCCAGGCCCGCCAGACCTTTTAATTGGACCCCTGCCCTGTAGACCCAATCGACCCCCTCACCCCTTTACTGCGAGCCGGCTGCATGAACTGCAGCCGGTCTGCTTCCAAACCGCGCCAAGGAAACATCTATACACGCTCGTGCTCCATACCCTTCACACCCTCGCCTTAGTGTCCTGCCCCAACACAAAGTGGCAAGACCTTCTGCCACCTTTGGAGGGTGAGCAGCCCCGGTGGGCCAGCCTATATTCCACCTTGGTTCCGAGGCCCGTCGGGGACATCAGTTGGCGGCTCCTTCACGGAGCTGTGAGCACGGGCACGTACTGGGTGCGGCTAACCCCCATCCCAGATGTCCATTTTGCGGTGTGAGGAAAACCCTGGCGCACGTATATTTGGAGTGTGCCAGGCTGCAGCCCCTGTTCCGGCTCCTCACAAATCTCCTATTATGTTTTTGGTTGCATTTTTCCCCTCACCTTTTTATTTATGCACTCCCCATCCGTGGCCTCACAAAGTCGCGGGATCTCCTAGTTCACCTCCTCCTGGCCCTGGCTAAAACGGCCATCTATAAAACCAGAGAGAGGAGGTTGGCCAATGGAGTTTCCTGTGACTGTGGGGCCGTTTTCCGATCCTCAGTCCGTTCACGTATCCGGGCGGAGTTCCTCTGGGCTGCATCCACCGACTTCCTTGATGCTTTTGAGGAGCGGTGGGCGCTGTCCGAGGTTCTCTGCTCGGTGTCCCTGTCCGGGTCCCTTTGTTTGACCCTTTGATTGGGGGAGAGAGCAAGGGACCCCAGCCTCAGCCATTGCTGCTGCGGACACCACCTTAGAGGGGTCCTTTCACACGTGGGCGCACGTGCTCCCCCCCCCTCCTCCGGATTGTCCACCCCACAGCCTGCCCCTCTTGTTGGGTGCTTTCAAAGGAGGGAATTGTTGGTGACACTGGGTGTGGTGCCAGGTAACTCGAGGGAGTGGCAGACCTTGAGAGTTGATGAAGCCCCCTCGCTCTGGGCCACCAGGTAACTTGGAAGGGTGGAAGACCACGAGAGTCGAGGAAGCCCCTCGCTCTGGGCCCAGGCAAGCTTGAACACTTCCCTCGCCTGAAGCTAATGAGAAAACAATTGTGATTGGTTGTTGCGTTACACGTTGCATATGCTGTTGTTTTTGCTTTGTAAGTGTGTTATGCAAATAAAAACACCTTTTTTGCTTCAAAAAAAAAATTTACTCTCATGTAGCTCCGTGTGCAGGTGGTGGAGTCCTGCTCGGTGTGTCAAAGCTTGATCCTGGCAGAAGTCACGAGAGTCGGAGACCTCTTGGACTACGACCGGGGAGACTGGCTGGATCCCCTGACACTTGCTCGGCGCATGGGGCTCTCCAGACCTCACACCGCCGGCGCGTACTTCAGGAGGTGAAGGCCGCTTTGCCACCCGCTGCTCGAGCTTACCTCGACCGGGTCCTGCTCGAGGACACGCCCCGCCCACCCTCTAGCCCAGGCCCACCGGACCTTTTAATTGGGCCCCTACCCCGTGGACCCAACCAACCCTCTCACCCCTTTACTGTGAGCTGGCTGCACGAGATGCAGCCGGTCTGCTTCCAAACCGCGCCAAGGAAACATCTATACATGCTCGTGCTCCACACCCTTCATGCCCTCACCCTCGTGTCCCGCCCCGATACAAAATGGCGGGACCTCCTGCCACCTTCTACCTTGGTCCTGAGGCCTGCCAGGGATATCAGTTGGTGGCTCCTTCACAGAGCCATGAGCACGGGCGTGTTCTTGGCGAGGTTCACCTCCAACCCAGACACCTGCCCCTTTTGCGGCGTGAGGGAAACCCTGGCACACATATATTGGGAGTGTGCCAGGCTGCAGCCCCTATTCCAGCTCCTCCGTTTTTATTACGTTTTTGGTTGCACTTTTCCCCTCACCTTCTTATTTATGCACTCCCTATCTGTGGCCCCACAAAGTCACAGGATCTCCTGGTCGACCTCCTCCTGGCCCTACCTAAAATGGCCATCTATAAAACCAGAGTGAGGAGGTTGGCCGATGGAGTCTCCTGTGACTGTGGGGCCTATTTCTGATCCTCGGTTCGTTCACGTATCCGGGCAGAGTTCCTCTGGGCAGCATCCACTGACTCCCTTGACGCCTTTGAGGAGCAGTGGGCGCTGTCTGGGGTTCTCTGCTCGGTGTCCCCATCCGGTTCCCTTCGTTTGACCCTTTGACCACACTCCTGTCCTTGTTATTTCATTAGTTGTCCTCTGGATTTATTTGGTATCCAGGTCCTGTGGATCCCCCTCTTAGGCTGGGGGGGATCCTTTAGCAGTGGACAGGCTTTGCCCGCCCACTTCCCAGATCCCAATAGGATTACTCTCCTGTAGCTATCCAGCCCGACCCTGTCACACTATCAAATATTAAGATACTATATTATATTGCCAGATAAAATAGTGGGGACAGGTGAATAGGGAACCAGATTGAATCAACTATTGTGATTAAATAAAAGTTATGTTTTAAAATGGAAGTTGGCTACAAGTGATAGAATGTAGGGCAGCTTCTCATCACACTTGTACAGAACAAAAAACAGGTTGGGGCAAAATATTGCGAACTTTAATGACAGGGTTTACCTCTTGGGCAATCCTGTTAAGGAAAGTAGCAGGTTGCATTCATATTGAGTTATTTTAGTGTAGTGATAAAGTGAAGAAGCAAGGCTAATATTTGCAATCAAGCATGTTTATGCTATAAATTGGTGAAATACACATGTACTGAAAAAAGCAATAAATAAAAAGGACTGAAACCAAATAGCATCTTATAAGGACACAATGAGAGTGGAATAATCAAAAATATTTGATCAATAATGTAGAGATCCAGCTCAGCTATGCATAAAAAGGTTCCTAGAATTATTAAAACAAGGAGCACAGAAATGGAAGATTTATACATCTGTTCCAGCCTGCTGGAGAACAGCAGTTCTTGAAGTGACTTTGCATTGTAAAATGGACTGTTTAAAACAAGTTTAAAAAGCATCAAAGAATGCACTGGAACTTTATAAATTATATGAACTTTAAACTTCACATTTCACCAGCTAGTAGAGCGCTGATGGAGAAACTGCACCTTGAACAAGCATAGCCTACGAAGCTGGCCAAGGGATGCACCACAGCAAAGCGAATTGCAGAAATAAATTACTGACTAGAGCAACCCAGCCCATGCTCAATGTTTATCCCAAGATGGTTGTACCAACAGCTATGGCCTAACTTGTCTTACACAAGCTGGTATGACAAGATGTTTTGTATGAAGAGACTGGAAAATTTTCAGCCCCAGTTGCAAAAGCTCAAAGGTGATGCCTCATTCCCTGATTAGACAGTGAGAGGACAACTCTCATTTTGACTGAATATTTCAAATCTTTGGCAGAAGTATGAGTTATCATCTAATTGGTCTACAGCAGCACTCCAACCAGAGGAGCCAAGCTGGACCACTCAACTGGAATGGGATAAAACAGCTCCTTCAACGCATCACTTCCTGAAAGCTGAAGACACCTGGAAGGGAGAAGACTGAGCTGGCCACCTAAGTACTCGATGTCATCGGCTATCTTGGATAGACACATTTAACTGTCTTATTTTCCAGGAATTCAGATTGCCTGCTAGCACATCAGGACAAGACTATAGTCAGGTCCATCCTTTGCTCCGCCTGTATTTGCAGCATCAACTCCTGCTGTGAACAGTGACTGAGCTGAAAACTGACAGCTGAGCAAAGGTCTGTTGATAAGTAACACACACTTTCTCTTGGTGACAACCCAAATTACTCAATTGACTACTTCCTGAAACTGGGTACTTAATTAAGGGCAGATCCATGCTTGTGAACGTGCTTTAAAGGCTGTCACAGAGTTAGGCTTTGTCTACTCTGGCAATTGAACAACAAAACTTTTGTCTTTCAGAGGTGTTACCCTGAACGACAGAATTTTTGCCGCAACAAGTGCCAGTGTAAACAGCACATTGTCGGCAGGGAAAACACAAACACTGCTCGTTGGGGGTGGAAGTTTTTTTGTTGGCAGGAGAGCCGACAAACAGCAGCTACACTGCACAACTTTTAGCGGCACGGCAGTGGCGACACAGCCATGTTGCTAAAAGCTGTGTAATGTAGACAAAGCCTTAGTGTGTGTCCTTGTTTTGTAGCAGGTTCCAACCAAAATTGTTGTAAAATTGAACAAGTTTGAAATTGAACAAGTTACTGTTGCTAACTAAGATTGTGAAGCAGTCTGCATGGGTCTATTATAGTTAGGTTTGAAAAGGATTAGATTTGTATTGGTAAATGTCAACAAGTGTTGATTTCATCATACTTGCACAAACTGACAATATTTCCATTGATGACTGAATTTACAGAAAGGCCAAGAAAGAAAATTCTGCTTGAAATTATTAGAGTTTGATTTAAGACTATTTACTTTGTGTGCTTTGACATATGATGTTGACATTTGTTTTAATCGTTACAAAGCTTTAATTTTTTAAATCTCAGTGTCACCAAATAAGTGTGACCCACCCACAATTTTCTGCAATTGTGAACATTTAAATAAAAAAAAAAAAAAAAATTAACCCAATTTCCCACAGCTGTGAAAATTTAAATTGATAAAAATAAAAAAATGCTTAACAAGCATGTTATCCATCAAAATTATAAAAATAAAATAAAAATTGAATTTAGCCATGCCTAACTTCAGTTAATGATTTCACACTGGCTTTCAAGTTCTAAGTGTATACAAATGTAAAAGGAGATCACATATGAAAGTAGGAGTTTTAGTCAGGAGTGTTAATAAGATCCTGGGGGTAATATAATTTATGTGGAAGCAGGTTAAGAGCTGACTACTATAGATCTGTTGGGAAGGAGACCTGGGGAGAAGAGGGGAGTAGGGTGCAAGTAATTGACCAAATTGTCTTGTTTTAACTTGGGTGGTGGTTCCTCTGTGGTAACACCTCCCAGTTCATAACCAATTGGCAAAAGTGAGTTTGTATTCTGAGGGACTGAGTCAAACTCTAAACAAAGTCACCTTCCCAAGACAGCGATTGAGTCTCATTGTTGTTTTTCATTGTGGTTGTGTTGATTCTGAAAACCTGGATGGTTATTGTATTAATCAATTTTCTAGCCAGTGTTAGCAAAATCATAGTCCATTACTACTTTTACCTTATATCCTACGCTATTAGTTGATGTTGTTAAGGATAGTTAATAAAACTCTATAAAAAAACCTGAGTTGGTTTTTCTTTAGTTGAGCAATTGAAATTGAAATAATGCTAAGAAAAGCAGTACAGGTGAGCAGGTTACTTACTATTTGTTTTAGACCTTATCTTTCTGGGACCCTTTACACAAGGCTGTGTGTGACTTAAGGCTTAGCTATGTCGACAAGGCAGAGCCTGTGGCAGTGCAACTGTGCCACCAGAACCCCCTGGTGCAGAACAAGCACACAGTGACAGGAGGAGTTTTTCTGCTGGTGCAGGAACATCTTGTCCCCCAATGATGTCAACTCTACCAACAGAAACAATCTTCTGTTGGCACTGCAGTGTCTACACTGGTGGTTTTGCTGGCATAGCTATGTCTCTAGGGGGCATGGGGGTTTTCACACCCCTGACTGACACAGTTATGCCATGAGAAGTTTTAAAAGGGTACGACCAACCTTTAGGTTACGATTCAGTAATTTAACATGGACAGATGTAGGAGTCTATCTGAGAAGAGCCCCACAAGTCACGGCATGGAGCACCCTGCATGGGAGAAGGGCCAAAACTGTATATTTGTAAGTAGTCACCTTAGATGAAAGGGTATCTCATTGTCCCTCTTTAAACTTTTAAAAGAAAAAGTCACTATTTTTAAACAATCACTAACAGCATAAAACAGACTGGCCAAGATTTTTAGAAGTGGATGCCTAAGCTTAAGTTAAATACGTGGTTAAATGCGCAAAAACTGAATGCCTAGAAGTTCCCACTGAAGTCAAGGGGAGCTTCTGTGCTCATTTGAAAATCTAGTCATTTATTTAGGGCTTGGATCTTCCAAGGAGTTTAAGGGTTTGTCTACATGGCACATTATTGCCCACCAGCTAGGGTGTAAATTCTAGCATGCACAAGTGAGTTGTGCACTAACTGATGAACGTGGACCCTGCTGCGTGTTGACATAGTCATGTTTCAAGTAGGACTCTGTCAATGTGCTCTAGGTAACTTTTAGTGCACGCAGCAGGGTCCAGACTGTTTGTGTGCAACATGCTGGTGCACACTAGAATTTACACGCTTACTGGTTCTACACTAACGTACCATGTAGACAAGCCCGAAAGGGAAGATTCACAAAGGAGACTTAGGCTCAGTGTTGCAGCACCTAACTCGGTGGAATCACACCACTTCTGTTTTGTATGGAGCCCAATCTGGTAGGCATCCCCTAAGGTGGCCTCTGAGCACTACCACTGCATCAGCGAGTTAGGCAGGGGAATGCCTAATTTGTGAATCCTGCCAGGGCTTAGGTGTTGAGTGTCAAAATTTTGGGATAGACACTGCTGCCTACCAGCAAAAATTTAGGTGCCTAGGAAATGTAGTCACCTACAGGGTTTGGCAGCAGCTAAACAGAGGTTTTGAGGATCTAAATATTGGACTTAGGCACCTGAAGCAGCAGTTAAGCACCTAAATCCCTTTGTGGACCTAGCCTTAAGTGCCCATATGTGGATTTAAGATCCTGACTTTAGGTACCCACTTTGAAAAAGGAATGCTCAATTTTCAATATCATATACAGACATATCTACACAACACATAATTTGTAAAAATCTGAACATCTTAAATCACTTTATTCAGTAAAGATAAAAGACATTTTGAAAATAATTCTTAATTGGACTGAGCAGATTTACACATTAATCCACACATTTCAATTAAACATCTGATATGTCAAAAGAAACACTGAAAAACAGGTGAAGAAATACATGGTTTACAGCTCTTGTTCATTTACTCAGATTATTTCTAACTCATCAGTGGAACTTGGCTTTTGTGTAAGCTTTCCATACAAAATTGTAGTTTACTTGTCAGAATTTCCTCTCTCCACCAGCACCTTCCTAAGTTTTCAGTGTGACAGCACTGCTAATGATTAACAGTCACCTTTACAAATTTGCATAATATCGATCCCGGTTCTGAAAGTTTCTGTAAGCATACTTGGCATCTGATCTACTGTGTGGGACTCTTCCGAATGGTTCATGATCATTAAAACAGGAGTCAAAAACTCCATCCACAGCTTTTTCTGCTGTTTCTTTGCTTACTTTTCTAACAGCCAAAATGGAGCGAATGGCTCGGTCTCGTACACAGGTCTGAAAGAAATGGGGGGAAAAAATTGTAGCTACGATTTGAGGTCACAAGTTACAAACCATTTTGTACAGATCTATCTAAATGTTAGTTCCTATTGCATGTGCGTCAACATTAAGGTTACAGTTAATTATGTATCACAGAAAACTGACACCATTCCAAATAGACAGATCTCAAAAACAAACTTGTGATCATTTAAATGTATTTTTCTTTAATCTAAAATTAACTATTTAATTTTCATTATGCACCTAAATCTTCATGTAATAAGAAGAAATGCTATTTTTCTTTGAGTAGCAATAATTCAAATGCAGTTTAAAACTCTGGCTTTATGTAAAAAAAAAAAAAAAAAAGTGTACAACTTAGACATTCACACAAGAGAAAATCTGCTCCAAGTTGAACAGCCATGTGTCAGTTAGCCTTTTTCAACTATCATCAAATAGAAGATCTAGAGGGCTTGACTCCTCTGCCATCACTCTCCCCTCCTGTGGTTACTTTCCCTGATCCCACCTTTCTGTAGCAACTGCTACCTATTGGGCTTTTCCTCTAAAAAGAAGAAAAGGATACACAAGATCCCCAAGCCACTGTCAGTAATTGCTGCTCTAGATCAGCCAGGAATAGATTTATTCAAGTTCAGTCCTGTAATCTGTACTTAAGTAAAAGTCCCACTGAAGTCTCGGGGAGCCTTTCCTGACTAAGGGGCTGCATGTCTGACTCTATACTAAATTTATATTCTGAACTGGCTTTTGAGTCTTTCCATACATAGGAAACAAAAATTAAAGCTTCAGCAAAAATCCAATTCAGAAGACACTTCTGGTCAACCCTAGTCACTCTTATTCTGTTCTTGCTGACTACCCATTGTAATTAATTTATTAAGCAGTAGTTCGAGCTGGAAAAACCACAAGCTCCTAGTTTAGCTTTTTTTAAAAATGCATTGGTTCTACCAATGCAAAAATCTTATTTTTTGCGGGAATTTTT
Source organism: Chelonia mydas (assembly GCF_015237465.2). NCBI lineage: Eukaryota > Metazoa > Chordata > Testudines > Cheloniidae > Chelonia > Chelonia mydas. The sequence continues at coordinate 290,494,222 of NC_057849.1, forward strand.
CTTCTAAAAAAATGTAACCCTTTAGAAAGTGTCTTAAAAGATATGTTAAAGCTTGATCTTGAAGGTTCTTCTCCTTTCAGTTTTATCCTTCATTTAGAGCCCTTCCATCTTCAATGGCACAGCTCTGGAATCTGTTTTCAGGGCCAGATGCAAAGGTAGCTGAGGGAAGGGAGCAAATCCCTGGTATGTTCCCAACCTCTGAGCAAGAGAAGCCTCTTGCACAATCACTGGGTGGTCAGGACTCCATGGCTCAGGGCATTCCAGGGACTGGAGTAGAGACCCAGTAGCATTCCACACCAATGGCCAGTGAATGTAAAATGATACCAAATGAGAATGCTATAACTTTGCACAGGTGTACATGACTAGGCAAAGAGTGGGACAACAGAATCCAGGCTTAATTATAGAAACAACCTATCTCTGGCCGCTTTCACGGTAGGATGGAGGGAATCAACAACGTATTTGTCTCCTGAACATTTGGCTGGCTAGAAAGGGAAGGAGCAAGGATAGCAAAAGGGACAGAGAGCAGACAGGCTGCTGCTTCGTGCAGCAGCATTCAGCCAGCTCTCCTCTTCCTGCCAGCTGCCATTTAGCTCCTGCACAGAGTAGGAGTCTCACTGGAGCCTACTGCCAGAAGGAGCCGTTTTATCCTTCTGACAAGGCAGGAGAGGCTGCAGCCAGCTCAGTTCCATCCCGGCCCACCTATGCCCCTCCCCTGAAAGGGCCTGGGAGCAATAGAAGCAGGGGGACAAAGAGGAGTCACTACCAAATCAGGTTTCCATCCAGCAGCAGTTTCTTCTCTCCCTCCTCCTTAGGAGACAGATATAAGGGAGGAGAGGAGCCAGGTACAAGGAGAAACTGTGAAGAGGGCAATGGAGTGAGGAGACACTGGGGGCATGTCTGTATTAAAAACTTAAGTCAACCTATGTTAGGTTGACTTACAGCCACAGCAGTAACTACTGTGGTGGTTAATGTCCACACGATCCTCCTTCTGTCAGCGGTGTGCATCCTCACAAGGAGCGCTTCCATTTACTTAAGAAGGGCAGTGTGTGTGGGGGGGGGGGGGGGGGGGAGGAGGAGGAGGAGCACAAGAGCCCAGACTCTCAGCTCCGCACGCAGCTCCCCACCAAGAGCCCGGCTGCCCCCCCATCAGCTACCGGCTCCCCACCTGGGCTATCAGCTCCCTGCGCTCTTGGCTCCCCACCAGGAGCCCGGTGCGCCCCCCTCCCCACAGCTCTCAGCTCCCCACTCCTTGGTGCAGGAGCCCCCACTCACCCTGGCTTTCTTGTCAATTTCAGTTCCAGATGGAACCATGAAATTGACAAGAATGACAGCCAACACCTCAGATACAGGGGTGAGCGGAGGGAGGTGGGTGGGAGAGCTGGGGAGTGTGGGGCAGTGGTATGGAGGCAATTTAGAAAAACAGAGAGGTAGGGATGACTTGAGGAAGGGGAAGCTAGGAGAGGCAGAAAGGAAAAGGACTGAAGGTGAGAGAGCTAGAGGGGAAAATTTAGGTTTTGGGAAGTGGGAGGCGAAAGTCAGATATGGATGGGTAGGCGGGCAATATAAAATTATACAAAATTTACAATGATTTCCCATCATCTACTGTTTTTCCTGTGGTAAGATTGTGGCTAGGAGTTGGTGTATTGCTTGATGGACTACGATAATGAAGTCCAAAGCCATACTGTACTGTTCCTTAACATAAGTCAGCATTATTTACAAGGCACAGTCTTCTTTACCTGATGGTGCTGTTTTAATCCAAATTTAAATCTTGTCATTTCATTTATGAGTGAGCAGTCTCCACTGAGATTAGCAGCTCGAATCTATCATGAAAACAAAAGACCACAGAAAATAAATGGAAAAGTCAGAGCATTACAGTATGTCTTAACATAATGAAGTAGTTTCCAGTATTTTTCTGGTGGATTCTCCCTCTTTGTGCTTAACTGAGGAACACTGAACCCTTCTTTGCCTTCTTGGTGTCAGCTATGCCAGGGCATGGTTCATTGACCACCATCTTTTCCCCTGGTTTTGCTCTTTCCTGTACTTTTGCTTTTTCTTTTCATAGTACCTCCCCGCTCCTATATAAAGGCTACATATTGTTCTGGAGAGAATATCCCTTGGTGACTCCGGGGGGCCAAGTCATACATGCTCTTGCAGATGAAATGAGTGATCAGGGAGTAGAGAAGAAAAAATTAGATCTCTGAGCCACTGCTTGAACTTGAAAACCCTGTGAGATGCTCCTGTTGCCATCTGCATTAGGGACTACTGTAAGAGCAAGGAAGGCAGGCAAGTGGCTTTCAAAGAACCACCTGCTGCATTTTCCACAGTAGCAGGAACACAGCTGCATTAAGAGAAGTACAGACAGAGTCATGCACATTTCTCTTTCTCTTCCTTGCACTTTCTCTCCCTCCTCCAGACTAGTCTGGGGCTTCCCCGGTATAGCCTACCTTCTGGGATGGGAAACACTGCTCCAGTAGTTTATTTAAAAAAAAAAAAAAATTAAAATCATGTGTAGAAAAAAAATAAATCATTGTTTCATAAGAGGAAGCTAGTATTTGTACTGGTGAATTTAAAAGACTGAAAGGGCAAAAGTTGTTTAGACACAAAAAACGGGCCAAAAAGTACAAGCAAGCAATTCCCAGAAAAGTTTGAGCCCAATCTTGTGTTAAATCTTAAGTTCTAATTTTTTACATTCAGCACAATGGCACCCTATTACTCCTTTAGAGACAAAAAGCAGGTAGGTAGATAATGAAATTTCTGAATTCCAGAGGGGCTTTAATGATATTGTATATGTGGCTACTAGATACTAAACCAAATTCATTTCAAAGACGAATTACAAAGAAATCACAGCTGACTTCCACTTAAAGTGCATCTTCTCCAGGTAAAACAAATGCAAACATGATATACAATTTCATGTACCTGTATAAAATCTGACTTTTTGGTAGCAAATTCATTATATTACTTCTCTCATTAGGACAGAATACTGAAACTGCAGTTTTACAATGAAACCTGTAAGTTTCTGCTATCAACTCCAGATATCATTCTTTACAGTTCTTGAAAAGTACTCCTAAATGTTTTAAACTAAAATGACACAGACACCATTTAACTCCATATATTTACATTATCTTTATTGGCATAGAATAATTTTTTTTTGTTACAGTGAGGAAGTTTTCTACTTTATCAAAATGAGAAAGATGACATTTACATGGAAATATATTCATATAATTCTGGTTCATATTCCAAAATGAACTATTAGTAACCCGTGTAAGTAGCTTAGTTTCGTTTCATAATCCATCAAGTTCTCCATGCTACACAAGCAGCTATGTGCCACTCAATCTGGTAATAACCACTCTCCAGGAAAGGATTAGAGTGTCATGAACAGAGGTTTATGATTATTTAGGCTACAGTCAATGAAATAATAAGTAAATATTTTTACAGGAAGAGTCACTTCTGTTATTAACCTTACTTTTGAACTCTAATATACAACTATGAAGATTATGCAAAATATCAGTATTTGTAGAAAAAGGAACTTTATAAATACTGTACTATCATCTACATGTTTTTATTCTGTAGCTATTGAAACATGATAATCACTTCATTACATATCAGAAGCAGATAAATATGTATGATGTATTACATTTGTTTGTTAAACTCCAAAATATAGTATTTCAACTTGTACTTTGAACAAATCTGGTCTCTAGATTGAACCAACAAAAGGTGGGTGGGGGAGGAGGATGAAGAAGGAGTTATATTGAATTATGTTTCGATAGAACAGAACGTTTGGCTCAGCACCAAAACCTCTAATAGCCACCAGTGAGTAACACTCAGACTCAAGTAAGAAGCCTACTTGTGTGTGACAAGCACATTGACTTACCTCTGAACAGGCTAAATGTTTGACATTGCTGAACCAGTCAACATGTGCACGACAGTGATCAAAAGCATGAATCAGTTCATGTGTAACTACTCGGTTCATATGGGATTGTTGATGAATATTGTTCTGGCATAGAACAATCTATAGAACAAAAATATAGGAAGTCTTTAGCAGAAAGTTAAAGGAATTTTCCTTGCAAGAGTGTACTAGCTTTGAACAGTATTACTGGCTTTACTCCCGATCCTGTTGGAATTATTTACGCAATCACTACAATACTAATTTAACCATAATTCCTATATTAAATTCAAAGGCCAAATGGTATTTATACAATTGCTCTAAACATACCTAAAAGCCTAACTAATAAGCCCTTTACTACATCCCCATAGTAAAAAAAAAAAAAACCAAAAACCAAAACCAAAACCAACATTTTACAAGCATTTGATCAAGATACTTACAAATGGGCTAAACCCAGGGGTTCTTAGACCCATAATCATTAAATCATACATGTGTATGACTGGAAGAGACCTCAGTAGATTTAGTCCAGTCCCCTATACTTAAAGCAGGACTAAATAATAACTAGATCATTCCTGACAGATATTCATCTAACCTGTTCTTAAAAACCTACAATGATGGATATTGCATAACCTTCCTAGGCAATTTGTTCCAGTGCTTAACTATCCTGACAGTTAGGAACAACCTTTTATGTACTTGAAAACTGTTATCATAACCACCGCCCCCAGACTGCTCTTCTCCAGACTAAACAAACACAATTTTTTCATTCTTCATTCATAGGTCATATTTTCTAGACCTTTAATCATTTTTGTTGTGCTCCTCTGGACATTCTCCAATTTGTCCACATCTTTCCTGAAACGTGACATCAGAACTGGACACAACACTCCAGTTGAGGCCTTATCAGCACAGAATAGAGTGGAAGAATTACTTCTCATGTCTTGTTTACAACACTCTTGCGGACAAATCCCAGAATGATGTTTTCTTCTTCTGCAACAGTGTTACACTGTTGACTCATATTTAATCCACCTTTCTGCAGTACTCCTTCCTAGACAGTCATTTCCCATTTTGTATGTGTCGAACTGACTGTTCCTTCTTAAGTGGAATACCCTAAACTTTATAAGTGTACTCTCTACGTCATTATCTAAATCATTTATGAAGATATTGAACAGAGGCAGACCCAGGAACAATCCCCGGGGGACTGCACTCGATATGCCCCTCCAGCTTGACTGCAAACCACTGCTAACTACTCTCTCGGAACGGTTTTCCAATCAGTTATGCACCCACCTTATAATAGCTCCACCTAGGTCGGGGTGGGCAAACTACGGCCCGCGGGCCACATCCAACCTGCCAGCCAATTTCATCTTGCCCTCAAGCTCCTGCTGGTGAGCGGGGTCTGGGGCTTGCCCCACACTCGTGCTCCAGACGGAGATGGGGTCCGTTCTGCGCATCCGTGTCGCAGCGTTCTGCACATGCGTGTCCCGGAAGCAGCAGCATGTCCCTCCTCCAGCTCCTACATTTAGGGGCAGCCAGGCGGCTCCGCGCGCTTCCCCTGCACCAAGCACTGCCCCTGTAGTTCCCATTGGCCGGGAACTGCAGCCAATGGGATCTGCAGGGATGGCATCGGAGGACAGGGCAGTGTGCAGAGCCACCCTGCCGTTCCTCCGCGTAGGAGCTGGAGAGGGGACATGCCGCTGCTTCCAGGAGATGCTTGAGATAAGCACGGCCCAGAGCCTGCACCCTTGAGCCCCTCCCGCACCCCAAGCCCATGCTCTGATCCCCCTCCTGCCCTCAGAACCCCTCAATCCCAGCCCAGAGCCCCCTCCTGCACCCCAAACCCCTCATCCTCTGCCCCACCCCAGAGCCTACACCACCAGCCGGAGCCCTCACCCCCTCTGCCCCAGCCTGGAGCCCCCTCCCGCACCCTGAACTCCTTATTTCTGGCCCCAGCTCAGAGTCCACACCCCCAGCCAGAGTCCTCACCCCTTTCTGCACCCCAACTCCAATTTTGTGAGCATTCATGGCCCGCCATACAATTTCCATACCCAAATGTGGCCCTCGGGCCACAAAGTTTGCCCGCCCGATCTAGGTTGTATTTCCCTAGTTTGTTTATGAGGTCACGCGGGACAGTATCAAAAGCATTATAAAGTCAAGGTATACCGCACCTACCGCTTCCCCACTACTCACCCTGTCAAAGAAAGCTATTAGGTTGGTTTGACACAATTTGTTCTTGACAAACCCATGCTGATTGTTACTCATCATCTTATTATCGTTTAGGTATTTGCAAATTGATTACTTGATTATTTGCCCCATTATCTTTCCGAGTACTGAACTTAAGCTGACTGGTCTGTAATTCCCCATGATGTCCTTATTTTCCTTTGTATAGATTGGCACTACAGTAGAATCTCAGAGTTACAAACTGACCAGTCACCCACACACCTCACTGGGAACTGGAAGTACACAATCAGGCAGCAGCAGAGACCAAAAAACCAAAAAACAAACATAGAAAGCAAATACAGTACAGTACTGTAAACTACTAAAAAAAAAAAAAAAGGAAAGTTTAAAAAAAAGATTTAGCAAGGTAAAGAAACTTTGTGCTTGTTTCATTTAAATCAAGATGGTTAAAAGCGACATTTTTCTTCTGCATAGTAAAGTTTCTAAGTTGTATTAAGTCAATATTCAGTTGTAAACTTTTGAAAGAACAACCATAACATTTTGTTCAGAGTTACAAACATTTCAGAGTTACGAACAACCTCTATTCCCAAGGTGTTCATAACTCTGAGGTTCTACTGTGTATTTGCCCCCTTCCAGTCCTCTAGAATCTCTTCCATCTTTTTTCTAATGGCTCAGATATCGCCTCAGTCAGCTCCTTGAATATTGGATGTATTCCATCATATTGGTCGGCTCCAACATGGTCAGACAAGTATTAGCAATGAACCCTTTAAGAGTTTACATTTTATACCCTTTAACAATCAAGAGATGTCATTGCCAATTACTGACATCAGCTAAAAAACAACTTGAGATCGTGTACCCTTATTTCCAGTCTTAATCCAGATAAGATTTACAATCTCTTCCCCTCCTTCTTGCTGACCAAATGGGTTTTCCTTTGCATCTGGGTTTACATAGGCCCTAATTTTTAGGTAACACTGGTACGTGGGGTTGTTAGGGCCATGCTGGCTCATTTTAAGACAGATTCTCTTTCTTATTTAAAACTAATCTGCAGTCACCCCGTCGATTAGAGGCCTTCTTTTCAGAAGCTCTCTTTTATTTTATTATTCTTTGAATCACACATCCTCCCTTAGTTCATTTCTTCTGGTCTGTAACTCATTATTTTCAAGGCCTTCCTTCTACTTGCTAGTATGGGCCTTTCTTTACAACACATATATTTCCTTAAACAAATTTAAGATAACCCTAATTCTGTCATTTTATAGTTATCCTACAATCCCTCAAAGATCCCAGGCAGGTCATCTGCATCACTGAGAACTTTGAGGATCCCACTATTTTTCTCCATTAACCATGACTTCAACCTGCTGTGTACTAATATTAGTGGTGTTATCTCCAAATAATAACTCGTACATAGTGCTTTTCATTAACACAGCTCAAAGCACTTTACAAAGAAGCGTCAGTAGCTAAGGACAAGCATGGATCTACCAAATTTTAAAGTTAACTTTCTTTTATGTATTTAAATCAAACTTCCAACATTTAAAAATCTGATTTTGATTATAAATACATGTTCTTGCAATCTTTTTCACTTTGTAGGTATTAAAATAGTTAACATCAACGCCCACCTGTGATGTTGCAGCATCAAAACCTCCACTGACACACCCATCACAGTCTTCACAGGCAAAGTGCCGATCTTTATAAACAGTGCTGAAAGGTCAAGAAGTATGATGTTAGAGGCAAATTTTAAATAAGATTGCTAAGGAAAATCCATTCACTATAGATTCATAGACTTTAAGGTCAGAAGGGACCATTATGATCATCTAGTCTGACCTCCTGCACAACGCAGGTCACAGAATCTCACCCACCCACTCCTGTAACAAACCCCTAACCTATGTCTGAGCTATCGAAGTCCTCAAATCATGGTTTAAAGACTTCAAGGAGCAGAGAATCCTCCAGCAAGTGACCCGTGTCCCACGCTGCAGAGGAAGGCGAAAACCCCCCAGGGCTTCTACCAATCTGCCCTGGAGGAAATTTCCTTCCCGACCCCAAATATGGTGATCAGCTAAACCCTGAGCATGTGGGCAACACTCACCAGCCTGACATCCAGGAAAGAATTCTCTGTAGTAACTCAGATCCCACCCCATCTAACATCCCATCACAGGCCATTGGGAATATTTACTGCTAATAGTCAAAGACCAATTAATTGCCAAAATTAGGCTATCCCATCATACCAGAAGTCAATATAGAACACACAAGTCAGAGGTTGACCTACCAGCCAGACTGCTTCATAGCATCAAGAAGAAGTTGAGCATAAGGACCTAGAAAAACAGTGCTGCAATCAATTTCTCTACACAAAATTTTGTACAGCAAGTAAAGTTCAGTTATTTATTACATAAAAGATAATTACGAAGTGAGATTTATGCAATTATCATTATATGGTGATGAATTGACACTGCATCTTAAACTAAGAGCAGTACGACTTTCTTTGGAAAAGCACTGGATGAGAAGTCAATTTACAATTGTCCCAGTTCAGATTAATTAAAAATGACATTCAAAGCCACACAATGCTCAATTCACTGCAGGGCACACAGACATAGTTGAAATAGCAAATGCTTGTGTAGAGGCCACTACTTCTGAATCCTGTACAGAACTTAGCGTAATGTAGCGTCAAGCCAGACCTCCACCTAAAACTTTGGTCGACCTAGCTGTGGCCTCTCAGAGAGGTGGATTTATTATGACAATGAGAAAAGTCCCTTTCTGATACTGTAGTATGGTGTAGCATATGTAGTAAACACCCAGCCTCAGTGTATAATAATGGAGACTAAGTGTAGAATTAGTATATGCCCTCAATCTACAGAAAAGGGCCTTCTGGGTAAAAAGAACATATAGCAGCCACTTCTGGAAGGTTATTTTCTTAATTAATTAACCAGAATTAGTGCAGATATGGAAGATGAACAAGGAAAGTTACATAGCAAGACAAAAGCCCAAGAACAATGAAGGGGCTTTTTAGAGGTGGTCACTTTAACAGAAACATCCATTACTCACAATTAAACCAATTCCTACAGTATCTTCACAGATGCCAAAAGCTCCAAATATCCCCCCCCCCCATCTCTGCCCACTGCACTGCCAAAATCAATACAGTAAAAGCTCTTTTATCTAGCACTTCACCAACCAGCAAGCTCTGTAAACCGGCATCTCTAATCTGCACGGAAAGTCCGATTTATAGTGCGGTTGGTGTGGGGCCAGCAGGGGGCTGGGGCGTGGGAGGGACTGCGGGGCGCACTCTGGGAGGGAGTTTGGGGCAAAGGGTTCCAGATGGGGGGGCTCCCCTCCGGCAGCTCCCTGTCCCTGCTATTGCTGGCGGAGGCACAGCCAGGCAGTTCTCCAGGCACGCTGCCTCCGTCCCCCAACCCCAAGTACTGACTCTGTGGCTCCCAGCCCATGGCCGGGAACTGCGGCCAATGGGAGCTGCAGGAGGTGGGGCCTTCAGACAGAGACAGCCTGGCACATGCCTGCTTGCAGAGCTGCCTGGCCGCGCCTCCGCCAGGAGCAGCAGGGACGGGGAGCCACCGGAGGTAAGCGCCATCCCCCACCCCCTGATGTGGTACCCCGAGGCCTGGCCACACCTCTGGTAAGAGCTGGAGGGGGGATATGCCACTGCTTCCGGGAGCTAGTTGAGATAAGCATTGCCCGGAGCCTGTACCTCTGAGCCCCTCCCGTGTCCCGAGCTCCTGCCCTGATTCCCCTCCAACTCCTCGATCCCAGCCCGGAGCCCCCTCTGCATCCCAAACCCCTCATCCCCAGCCCCACCCCAGAGCCTGCATCCCCAGCCAGAGCCCTTAACTCCACTGCCCCAGCCCGGAGTCCCCTCCCGCACCCTGAACTCCTCATTTATGGTCCCACCCCACAGCACCCCCAGCCAGAGCCCAACCCCCCCCCCCCGTGTCCCAGTCCCCACCCTGATCCCCCTCCTGCCCTCCAAACCCCTCGGTGTCAGCCTGGAGCCAATCCTCCTACACCTCAAATCCCTCATCCCCAGCCCAACCCCAGAGCCCACATCTCCAGCCGGAGCCCTCACCCTGTTTCCCCGCCCCCCCCCCCCCGCATCCCAACCCCCTGCCCCAAACTGGAGATTCCCATCCTGTACCCTGAACTCCTCATTTCTGGCCCCTCCCCAGAGTCCACACCCCCTGCCAGAGCCCTCACCCCCTCCTGCACCCAAACCCAATTTTGTGAGCATTCACGGCTCGCCATACAATTTCCATACCCAGATGTAGCCCTCAGGCCAAAAAGTTTGCCCATCCCTGTCTTAGCACTTCATCATTTACCTTTGTAAGTGTGCAGATGCTTGTCACTGTGATATTTAATGTATATTTTAAGAACAAATACTCATTGAAAATATGTATAAGTACATGCTAATAGCTTTAGCAAGGACATCTGTGTTTCGGGTAGTGCACTTGCTATGTTGTGTGAGCACAGTAAATGAAGCCGCAAAACACATGATGTTTAAATGACCTCACTCCATTAAGAAGCGATTGACACTTATGGACACCAGGCAGGGTCCTCTGGAAGCTGAAGACTTTGCTTCCATCCCACACCACGGTTAAGTTTTAGCAAGTTCGGACAAGTCAGCAAATAAGAACAGCCTTACGGATGCGTAACTGCCACTGGCCCCAGCTCGCTGCCCCCGGCCCCCTGGCAGATTAGGTCAGCGAGCAGCTCTAACATCAGTAACTGCTCCTGGCAGCACCGGGCCGCCGCTTCTCACACGACACCCGGCCCCTGGGGGAGAAGCTCTGCGCCCCCGGCCTGGCCGGCCCCTCAAGCCCCGCGCTCAGAGCCGACCCCGCCGCGCCCCCAGGGCTCGGGAGCCCCCCTCGGTGCCTACTTGTGTCCAGGGCGATCTTCAGCATCACCCGGCACTTGTGGTTGAAGGTGAAGAGGCTGGTGGCCAGGAAGCTGCGCGGCGGCTTGGCCTCGCTGCGCCGCTCCGGGAAGAGCCGGTAACCGAAATCCTCCCCCTCGGCCACCTCCGGCGGCGGCGGCTCGCTCCGATCCATGGGCCCGGCTCCCCGGGCGCTCACGGGCGGGTTGGAGACATGCCCCCAGCAGCGGCGGTTCCCGGGCAAAGGTCAACTCCGGCCCCGCCCCGCCAATCACCGGGGCGGCTGCGCACCACGTGCTGCGAGCCGAGGGGCGGCGCTGGCAGCCATGACACCAGCGGGAACGGTCGCTCGGGGTGAGTGGTCGCGGAGCGGCGCTGCGCGGGGCGGGGTGCGGGCGGCAGCTGGGCCGAGGCCCCGTCACGCGGAGCGTGGGTGACTCTGTTTCCAGCCCCAGCCGCGGTGCACTCTGGGAAGCGCCGGCCGCGGTTGGCGGCGCTAGCGGCGGCAGGAGGAGGCGGCACCCGGCGGCGGCACCCGGCGCAAGGTGGAGTCTGGAGAGCGCGGGGCGGCGGTTTCAACCTGTCCGGGGGCGGGGCGGCTGGGTCCCTGGTCTCCTGGCCGGGGGGGGAGGTGGCACCTGTCGGGGGATGAGCCCGAGCAGTCACGTTTGCTTCCGCACCGCCAGAGAGCGGTTGCAACGTCTGGGGGCATGTGAGGCGCCAGGGACCCTGGCCTGCCCCGCCTCTGCCGTCCCTTTCCCCGCCCCCATCAGGGCAGCGCCTGAGCCCCTGGGGGGGCACCAGTGGACTGTGAACAGCGCTGCTGGCCCAGTCTGTAGATGGGGAACTGAGGCAGGGAGAGAGTAAGGCCTGGGGTCAACGAAGGCACTTAGGCGCAGGGCTGGTGCAACCACTAGGCAAACTAGACGGCTGCCTAGGGGGCCAAGATTTGGGGGTGCCAAAAAGTGGTCCCCAAAAGTAGGCCCACATATCAATCAAGAGGCTGGCAGCAGATTGCAGATGGTAGGGAGGATGTAAAAGAGCCATGCTCCCAATGGATTGCTCTCCTGCCTTTTAGAAAGCCAGTGGTTAGTGAAGTCCTTTGATTAGATTGCAGACTGCAAGCAGGTGATAAAAACCATGCTCCCAATGAATTGATCTCCGACTGCTGCCATTTAGAAATCCAGTGAAGTCCTTTGATTGTGAATCGATAATTCTACAGATTGCTGTGTTGGTAGATACATTATCCTGCCTGCCCCACGCCCCTGCTGCCGGAGCAAGAGCCCAGCATTCAAATCCCCAGCCCGGGAGCAGGACGGACTTGTGAAGGCAAAGCAGGCGACACGCTCCCATTGCCCTGTTGCAAGTGCACTTGGCCCGCTGCTGCATGTCAGGGACTGGAGAGGAGAGCGCCAATTTCACCTTATGGCTCTTTGAATCCTACGCCGCCCCCCGGCCAAACCCAGATTGCACGCTATCCCCCCTCCCCAGCCAAACCCGATTTTCTAGGTGACCAAACCAGGTCTACTCCGCTTGCACTCCCCAGCCAAACCCGAACCCCCACTGACCGAACCCAGTCTGCTTCCCTTCCCCGCCTAACCTGATACCCCACTGACTCAACCTGGTCTGCTTCCCTTCCGCTCCCCAGCCAAACCCAATCCCCCACTGAGCCAAACCCACTCTGCATCCCTTCTCCTCCCGGCCAAACTCGAACCATCACTGACTGAACCCAGTGTGCGTCTCTTCCCCACTTAACCCGTTGATGAAATTCAAAGAGTGACTCATAGTTGGTAAGTGACATGTTCTCTATCCTTTACTTTTAATAGTGAACAAGAAAAAGAACTGATAGGAATAAAATTTCATTTTTTTCGGTTTCAGTTGATACAGCCTCATGGCAGATAGAGAAAAATTGTCTGGGGCACAGTTTTGTAAGCAGAAGGCTGATAAGCAAAAAGAAGAAAGAAAGCAAGAAGGTTCATTTCTGAGGTATCTACGTCCACTGGCCAGAGATGAAGGTAGTCCAATGCCAAAGGATCAAGCAGAGATGGAGGTCGGGATGACAGTTTCACAAGTTAAAGAAGAGTTTGAAGAACATAATCTGAATATTGAAGACGAATCATATGAAACACATGAGGATCAAAACTTGGAAGAGCGTGAAAGCGAAAATGTCACTTGTTTGAATTTGAGCTTTAGTGATCCTGCTACTTGGGCCAAATGCGATGATCAAGTCAGACAAATTTTGGTGGAACATGAGCTGGAACAAGTTCAGCAGTTCGATTTTCCCAAAGATAGTAAGCAGAGAAAATTCTCGACAATTCATTTCAAACGTAGGCTTGTTAATGGAGAAGAAATGCACCATCAGTGGCTGCAGTATTCCACATCAAATGATTCTGCTTTTGCTTCTGCTGCAAGTTGTTTGCCAGTTGTACTATTGGCACATCATCTCTTTCTGGAAAAGGCTCAAGGGATTGGAAAAATATGTCTGCAATTCTTTCAGAGCACAAGAAAAGCAGTCAATATTTGACAAATGTTCAAACATGGAAGGAACTTGAACTGTGATTGAAATACGAGAGAACAATTGATGAAGAACATTTGTGCTTCTTTAAGCAAGAAGAAAAGTATTGGCAGCAAATACTAGAACGTCTGATTGCTTTAGTCAGAGTTCTTGGTATACAAAACCTGGCCTTTCAGGGAACACAAAAAAACCTGCACACTTCTGGTAATGGGAACGTCCTCAAATTTGTCGAATATCTAGCTTTGTTTGACCCGCTTATGGATGAGCATCTTCGCAGGATTAAGGACAAGATGCATGTACGTTACCTAGGGAAAGGCATACAGAATGAGCTTATTCAGCTTCTATCCAATGCCATCAAACAAAAAATCCTAGCATCTGCTCGTGCTGCAAAATACTTTTCAATCATTCTAGATTGTACACCAGATGCAGGCCATGTTGAACAAATGACCATGATCATTTGGTTTGTGGATAGGCCGACTTCAGAGACAGAGAATGAGACTGAATCAGTATGCATAAAGGAACACTTCTTGGGATTTGTGTCGCTTATGGAGACAACTGGAGCTGGTGTGACAGAAACTATTCTTCATCAGTTAGAAGAGATGTCACTGCCTATAGAAAACTTGCGTGGTCAAGGCTACGACAATGGGAGCAATATGAAAGGGAAAGAAAATGGTGTCCAGCAAATAATTTTGGATATTAATCCACGAGCCTTTTTCATTCCTTGCAGTGCACATTTATTGAATGTGGTTGTTAGTGATGCTGCAAAGTGTTGTTTGGAGGCAACCGCCTTCTTTGATTTAGTACAACGTGTTTATGTATATTCCTCCGCTTCTACACGTCGCTGGGAAGTTCTAACACACCACGTATCTAATCTCACAGTTAAACCATTGAGTGAAACAAGATGGGAAAGTCGAATTGATGCCTTGAAACCTCTTCGCTATCAGCTTGGTGACATCTATGATGCTCTGCTAGAGATCTATGATGATACTACTCTAACTGGATCATCTGGCAATATGTCACAAGTTGATGCAAAGGATCTTGCAAAAGCCATTTCTAGTTTCAAGTTTCTTGTTTCTCTTGTTGTGTGGTATGACATATTGTTTGAGATCAACATGATTAGCAGACAACTTCAGGCGAAAGAATTTGACATAAGTGACGCCATTAATCAACTTGGAGAAATCAAGAAGTTTCTTGTAGGCCACAGAATTGACACAGACTTTGAGAAAACATTGGTAGATGCAGGTGAACTTGCGGAGGAATTGGATGTACTGGCACTTTTTGAACCAGATACAATCTGTATTAGAGAAAAGAGGAAGCAGTTCACATATGAAGCAGATGACAAACCTATTTATAATCCAAAAGAAAAATTCAAAGTGAACTTTTACTTTGCAGTCATCGACACAACAGTATATTTGGTTGAAGAAAGATTAACATTGATGCAGCAAATTAGTTCAGTATTTGGCTTCCTATATGATGATTACAGTTTGCAAAATACAAGACCAAAGCAAATTATGGAACATTGCTTGAATCTGGAGCAAGCTTTGCAACATGGTGAATCCAAAGATATTGATGCCTTTGACTTGTGCAATGAATTGCAAGCTATTACAAGACGAGTCCAAAAGACTGCATCACCACAAGATGTATTGAACTTCCTTTGGAAAAATAAGCTGACAGATAGTGTCTCCAACACAGTTACTGCTCTTCGCATCCTCTTGACTCTCCCAGTTTCTGTGGCCAGTGGTGAGCGCAGCTTCTCGAAGCTCAAGTTGATAAAAACATACATGAGAACATCAGTGTTGCAACAAAGACTTGTTGGGCTATCTACCTTGTCAATAGAACATGACATTGCTTGCAGCATTGACTTGGAGGAACTTGTTTCTAAATTTGCTAAACTGAAAGCGTGGAAAAATAAATTCTAAATTATAACGTGTCACTCTGTGACAGTATATTGTGTTTAATGTATGTGATTTATTTTAAGATCCATGCTATTTTGTGCAAAGTAAAAAACAATAATAATGTCAACACTGTCAGGTTATTAATTTATTTTGATTAAATATGTAGACTAAATAATGAAATTAATAAATTTTCAAGCTGAACGTGTATTAATTCTAATGAACAATGCCACATTATGCAGTATTCGTTTTTGAAAGATTTTAATAAGCGATGCTCCGGGGAAAGGGGGGGCGCAGGGCGCAAGGTGGACGTTTCGCCTAGAGCGCAAAATATCCTTGCACCGGCCCTGCTTAGGCGTTGCAACACTGAGCATCCTAGTAACAGCCCTGGGATCCACTGAGGCTGAGTCAGGTGCTGAGACGCCGCTACCATGCATGGAAGAGTTAGGCACCTTAAACTGTGATCTACACCAGTGCTTGTCAACCAGGGGTACATGTACCTCCCAGGGTATGCAGAGGTCTTCCATGGGGTTACATCAACTCATCTAGAGATTTGACTATTTTTTCAAGAGGCTACATAAGAAGCACTAGTGATGTAACTACAAAGTAAATGACTTGTTTATACTGCTCTGTATACTATGCACTGAAATATAAGTATTATATTTATAATCCAGTTGATTTATTTTATAATTATATGATAAAAATGAGAAAGTATGCAATTTTTCAGTAGTAGCGTGCTCTGACAGTTTTGTATTTTTCTGTCTGATTTTGTGAGCAAGTAGTTTTTAAGTGAGTTGAAACTTGGGTTACGCAAGACAAATCAGACTCCTGAAGGGGGTACGGTTGTTTAGAAAAAGTTGAGCGCCACTGAGCTACAAAGCCAGCATGCTAGGAAGGTGAAGCTTGCATAAAATAGCCAGGGGTGTGTGTGTCCTAAGCTTAGTTGTTCTCAAAGGGGTAGGTGCCTCAGTTTGGGCAATGAGGAGGCACCTGTCTCTGTTAGCGATCTATAGTCAGGAACCCATCTCTTGGAGTAATCAGAGGAGTGCTCTTAGTCTTCTCTGTTGATGCTGCTCCACTTCGAATCAATGCTTAAATAGCCATTGGGCCACAGAGAAAATGGACTGACTCTGTAAACTGGTGGTTAGGGCACCCCAGGAGACCTCAGGTCCAGCCTCCCTGCTCCAAATGATTATTTAAGTATTTATCCAAAGCTGAGCAACTACCACAGGGCAGATTGAGGGTGCTTTATGTGACCCGGGGTGCCTATGGTACTCCTCACTGAAAATGCCAAAGTCGGGGCAGGCTGCGAAAAGGAGAGCAGATGCTCTCAGAACTGGTGGTTAACACTGACATTAGACTCCCCAATCAAACTGTTCTGATTCCCCACACTGGTTATCAAGAAGCTGAAAAAAGAAATCACACAGCTCCCTTTATTGCATTCCAATAAGGTGAGGAGTTATTTTAAAAAACTGCTCACTATACAAAATGTTCTTCTGAACCGCAAAGGGCCATTACCAGGCCAATTTTAGTTTGGATCTTACCCACAATACCATGTTGCCAAGCAATCTTTTAGTATCTAAAACTAAAGGTTTATTAGAAAAGAAAAGGAAAAGAACAAGAAGAGAGTTGCTAAATGGTCCAAGTAGTCAGATACATACATAAGAATTCATAGTCCATATATCAGGTTCTTAGCAATATTGGTAAGTTTGCTGGCTTGAAAGACCCTGTGGAACTATGGATGTAAAATATTAAACTGTTAAACGGTATACCAATATGTATTAGTCTTACCGTTCATCCACCTCCTTCCGATCAGCTGGTAGAAGTCCTTGCTGGGGGCAGGGCCTGCGTGCAGATCTCTAACAGGTTCTTCTGCAGTAGAGGTGCCATTTTGGGACACTGCAAGAGGTGAATTATGGCACCAGGAAGGAGTGGGCATCACAAGAGATCACTGGGAGCCCAGCCCCTTCTTAAAGGGGCTGAGTCGATATTAACGATATTAAAAAAAAAAAGTCCCTCCAGCCCCACAGACCTGAGGAGAAATACTTGCACAGACCCAGGGCGGAAGGATACTACTCGCTAGACCAGGAAATGCCTGGCAGCGCCGGGAAGCAGGATGAGCAAACTACCAGTCTGGGGGCTTCGCAGGGAATGGCCAGCCAGGCAGGGGGAGCACATTTAGGGTGGGGCGGCAGGGGCTGCAGGCCCCATTGGGGGATAAAGTAGTCCCTGGCCTCCCGCCTGTGCCACTGGAAGGGGTTTGGCTGCGGAGGGGATGGCGCGCTGATTGGTGCTGCGGTTTCAGCTGATTATTGAAGGGAAAGGAAACTGCTGCTGGGGTGGCATTGAGCATCTGTGGAGGCCACATCAGCACAAACTAAGTACCTGGGGCTCTTCTCCCTTTTCCTGGGTACTGAGGGTGCAAGCGGGTGCTGGACCCTCTCTACTGCCCTAAGCTCTCCTGGCTATGCCTGTTGTGTCACCCCCAGTATGAGCACAGCTGTCCTTCCCCATCTGTGCAGGACAAGGGAGAGGGGAGACGTGCCATTGTAAGCATTGTGAGGTCCAAATTGGTTAACCGGTTAAATGATACAATTTTTATTGTTTAAACGGGTACTTTTTAAAATGATATTTACATTCCTGCCTGGAACACATCCAAAGCTTGGCTGGGTCATTCAGTCCTTTGTTCAGAACTTCAGTTTGCATAGAACTTATTCCAGAGGCAAGAAGCAGGATTGAAGATAAAATGGAGACGATACAGCTGCCTTTTATATCCTTTAGTATGTGGCTTGCATACAGCATCACACCTCACATCAAAATATCCCATTGCTCAGTGATTAGAGCCCCTTCCTGAGATTTCAGATCCTTCCTGCCAATCAGGCAGAGGGGGGAATTGAACCTGAATCGTCCACATCCCAGGTGACCACTGCGCTAAATATTGGAAGACAACTCCTCCTTTGAGCAGATTTTGAGTGGGACCTGATCTGATAGGTTCCCACAGTCCATCTACCGGATTGGGCTCTGCACACAAGATAGGCAAATGAATACCTATTTTCTCCCAGTTTGTGCATCACTCTGGCGTTAGGCATCCAGATGCCTGGAGTGAGGCAGCAGTGTAAGTGCCCAGAGGCAGGAATTAAGATGCAGAGGTAACCTGCAAATTTATGCACCAAGTAAGTTTAGGTGCCTGTGGGTTTGGTGGGAGTTTTGTGAATCATGGTGAAGTTTAAAACTGGGTTTTAGGTGCCTAAAGCTGAATTGTAAGTGCCTGAATTTAGGTTTAGGCACTCAAGTGCCTTTGTGGATCGGGGTGTAAGTGAATTGCCCAAGATTGCACAGGAAGTCTGTGGCAGAGCTGTGAATTTAATCTAAGTGTCCTGACTAGATAACGGAGGGAGAGGAGTTATTTTAATTAAGGGCCAATGTGGACACAAGAACAAATAGATATAAACTCGCCATTAACAAGTTTAGGCTTCAAATTAGGCAAAGGTTTCTAACCATCAGAGGAGTGAAGTTCTGGAACAGCCTTCCAAGGGGAGCAGTGGGGGGAAAAAACCTAACTGGTTTCAAGACTGAGCTTGATAAGTTTATGGAGGGGCTGGTATGAGAGGACTGCCTACAATGGTGTGTGGCCAATGGGCAACTGCTAATAGCAAAAATCCCCAATGGCTGGAGATGGGACACTAGATGAGGTGGGCTCTGAGTTACTACAGATAATTCTTTCCAGGTATCTGCCTGATGGGTCTTGCCCATATGCTCAGAGTGTAACTGATTGCCATATTTGAGGTTGGGAATTTTCCCCTGGCTCGTCTGCAGCATGGGGTACAGGTCACTTGCAGGTTTGAATTAGTGTAAATGGTGAACTCTCTGTAACTTTAAGTCTTTAAACCATGATTTGAGAATTTCAGTAACTCAGCCAGAGTAACTCAGTAGATGGGTGAGGTTCTGTGTCCTGCAACATGCAGGAGGTCAGACTGAAGATCAGGATGGTCCCTTCTGACATTAAAGTCTATGACACTCCCAATCCAGTGATTGGTCTACCATAGACCATCCTTTCCTCCCCGCTTCCCATATGTATGTAACTGTATATGTTAATTTTAGCAGCATGTCTTTTTATCACATGCTTGAGGAATCCTGTGCCAAAATATCATAATTTGTTCAGAAAGGATCCTTACCTTGTTCACCTGGTTAAAGGCTTCCCTAATTAATATCTCTTATTGTCCTCCACAGGTTGAGAGGTATGAATAGAGAGACTTTAGTATGCAATGGAATTCCAAGGTCTTTGCTTAGGTCCCTATCCTCCAAACTCTTAAACATGCACTTTACAGGGTTCTAAATTAACAGGATAATGCTGGAAAGGGACCTGAGCATTGGTGTGCTCAACTCAATGAAGACCTCTGCTCATTTGCAAAAAAACAAACAAGATGTTCGGAAGCATAAGGAACAGGCTATAGAATAGCAAGAATAAGAGAAACAGAAGAGTGCCAAATTCAATACTAATATTTTTTTCAAATAACACATAATTAGATTATAGAACTCATTGTAACAGGATGTCAGTGAGGCCAAGAAATTAGCAGGATTCAAAGATATTTATATAGATAGTAAGAATAGCCAGAGTTATAATAGTTAATGGTTACCAAAAAAATAAGTAGGGATATAAAACTTCATTTGTAAAGGTTTGAAACAATTTCTAATTTTTACAAATTAGGATGAGACCTTCATGGAAGACAGATTATCCCACATCTGTCTATTACTGGGTTTCTTGCAGTTCCTCTGAAGCATCTGTTGCCAGCCACTTTGGAGACAGGATACGAAACCACTGGTCTGATCCAATGCTGCAATTCCTACATTCTAAATTCATTGCAACGATTTAGTAAAATGACCATGGCATCATTCAGGATAGTTCAAGGAGAGCATCTGTTCAGTGTGCAGCAGTAGTCAAAAACAAGCAAAAAGTTACACTGTATAAAGAATGTGGGTTAGTGATCATGAGAATATTATCTTTATTTTAGGTAAGGCTATCTAATGTTAAATTCTGGTCATCCTGTCTCAAAACAGATATACGAGAAATAGGAGTCTAGGACTCTGAAAATTTTAAGGTGTGGCAAGAGTAAAGAGATTAGTAGTATCTAATTGAGAAAGTATAAAAATAACAGGGGACATAATGGTAATATATAAAATAGTGACTGGAATAGTGGAGAGAGGCCCCATCCGCAGGCACCATCCCTGCATCTCCCACTGGCCTTGGTTCCCAGTCAATGGGAGTTGAGGGGGCCGCGCTTGGGGCAGGGGCAGCGTGCGGAGCTCCTGGCTGCCACTACACGTAGGAGCCGGAGTGGGGACACACACCTGCTTCTCGGGAGCTGCATGGAGCCATGGGACGCGCAGAGCAGGGCAAGCCCCCGACCCTGATCCCTGGCTGGAGCGCTGAAGCCAGACCCCGCTTCCTGGCAGGAGCTCGAAGGCTGGATTAAAACATCTGAGTTTGCCCACCTCTAATCTATAGAATGAGTACTTTTTATAGTTGCAGATTTTTTGTTAAATGTTAACTTTAAGAAGCCAATTTCCTTGTTTTTTCACATAAGATTGTGTGATTACAACATTTTGAAAAATTATTGAAGGCATATTTCCTTTAATACAAAATCACATAGTTGTCACCTTCTGGATACTTCCTTGACTTGCTCCTTAAAGAGGTGGTACACCTTATCCACAATAACGAAAAACAAGACTTGTTTCTTATCAGATGTTTCAATATGTCAGAAAAGTTATAACTTTCCTTCGTTTTAGTAACTTGTTCTCTTCTCATTTCCTTACTTTTTCCTACAATGTCTTTGCTCATACTGGTGGGAAGATTCAGTCATCCATGCAAAGTAATTCAGTCGAGTTCAGGCATGATTTTTTTTCATTTTACAGAAACTAGTTTTCTTCAATAATTGCTTTTGATTCTCATCAAAAACCTGTTTTTCCCCAAATTCAACAGGTAACAATGACTTCACCGAATAAAGCACTAGAGCTACAGCTGCAAATGAAGCAAAATGCTGAAGAGCTGCATGATTTTGTGAGAGAATTAGAAAGCTGGGAAAAAGATATTAAGCAGATGGATTCTGAATTGATGAAACAGAGTGGTGCCCCAGAAGAGGTAAATTCAAGAGTCCAATCTCAATATTAACACAGCTATTAATAAAAAATGGTGGTATTTGTTTAATAATTTATTATTTAGTTTTGTTTTTCTTTGCACAGATTAAGATCCAAAGTGATTCTCATTTTAATGTTCCAGGGATACATTACTGCTGCTCCTCAAGGATATTTCATAAAGACTAAGGATCAGTATCTCCTAAAACCCCTCTTTTTTTTTTTTTTCCTCACCAGCAACATGTATGATCAAAGTACATGCAATGCTACCCTGCTGTATGTTTAAAGAATTTATTTATGCTGGGCCAAATTCTACCTTGCACTACAGGCTGTCCGTGGCCCCACTAAGTCACAGGACCTCCTGGTCAGCCTCCTCCTGGCCCTGGCTAAAGTGGCCATCTATAAAACCAGGGTGAGGAGGTTGGCCGATGGAGTCTCCTGTGACTGTGGGACCTATTTCCAATCCTCCGTCTGTTCACATCTCCGGGCAGAGTTCTTCTGGGCGGCATCCACTGACTCCCTTGATGCCTTTGAGGAGCAGTGGGCGCTGTCCGGGGTTCTCTGCTCGGTGTCCCCGTCCGGTTCCCTTTGTTTGACCCTTTGACCGCATTCCTGTCCCTGTTGTTCATTAGTTGTCCCCTGTAATTATTTGGTTTTCCAGGTCCTGTGGACCCCACCTTAGGCTGGGGGGATCCTTTAGCAGTGGGCGGGCAAAGCCTGCCCACTTCCTGGATCCCAATATGGCTATCTGCTGTACCCAACTGGCGTAGGTCTATCACATATATCTACATATATACACACACACTATCTTCTTACTATATGTTCCATTCTATGCATCCAATGAAGTGGGCTACAGCCGACGAAAGCTTATGCTCTGATAAATTTGTTAGTTTCTAAGGTGTCACAAAAAACTACAGACGGAGTTTAGAGAGAGTACCATGTCACGACCTAACTATCATCATGGGAGACCTGAATGCCAAGGTCAGTAAGGACAATACAAACAGTGACAGAGCAATGGGAAGACATGGGTATGGCACCATGAATGAAAACAGAGAAAGGCTTGTTGATTTCTGTAATATGAATGAACTATTTGAACCCTATTTGAACATCATGAAATTCACAAGCTGACATGGTGTTCTCCAAATGGCAGAGATAAGAACCAGATTGACCATATCATGATCAATGGCAAATGGGGACGCTCACTGACAGATGTGAAAGTGAGAAGGAGTGCATATGTTGGCAGCGACCATCACCTTGTGACAGCTCCATCAAGCTAAAACTGAGAAGTGTGGGTCCACCGAACAAGGGACATAGACGTTATGATATTGACAAGCTAAAGTCCCTGAAGCACAGAAAGCCTCCATTCTGCAGTTAAAGAACAGGTTTCAAGCACTTGCAGACCTTAATGAAGAGTAGGGGAATGCAGATGAGGAGATCAGCAAGAAGAGGGACAAAGTTATAGCAATTTATAAACAGAGCAGTGATGCCTGTCTAGGCTACAGGCAGAAGAGAAGGAAGGAGTGGATTTTACCCAGCACATGGAATGTCATAGAAACCAGATGAGCCCTGAAGAAAAAAGTTTTAGACACAAAATCCCAGAAGCTAAAGGACAAATACCACAAGCAGTATAACAAGGTACACTGGGAGGTCAATTTGTGAAAGCAGACAAATAGCATTATATTGATAATCTGGCAACAGAAGCAGAGGATGCAGCTGCTTGTGGTGAAAAAGGAACCATCTGCAAAATGATGTGGCTTATCAGTGGTAAATGGCAGACACCAACAAACACTCTTATCAGGAACAAAAAAGGACACCTACTCACAACTAAAAAAGAACAAGAAATACGCTGGACAGAGCATTTCAAAGAATTGATGAACAGGGAGCCACCTAAAGAGGAAGCAAACATCCAGGAGGCAGAAGATCTTGATATCAACACAGACACCCCAACTAAGGAAGAGATCATTCAAGCCATCAAATCCTTAAAAATGGGAAAGCTCCTGGCAAGGATAACTTGAATGCGGAATTGTCTAAGGTAAATCCTAAATAAGCAGCATGTATCCTGGCCCCTCTATTTACATCAGTGTGGGAAAGGGAAAAAGTGCCAAATGAGTGGAGCAATGGGGTTATAGTGAAGATACGAAAGAAAGGAACTCTCAGTGATTGTAATAACTGGCGTGGTATCACACTTTTATCTGTACCAAGCAAAGTATTGTGTAAGATTATAGTCCAGCGAATATCAGAGGCAATTGATAGTGTTTTCAGAAAAGAGCAAGCTGGTTTTCGGAAAGGGCATGGATGCACAGACCAGATCTTCACTCTACGAAACATAATAGAACAGTGCTTAGAATGGCAACAGCAACTCTACATAAATTTCATAGACTTTGAGAAGGCTTTTGATAGCATTTACAGGACCAGCCTATGGCGCATTCTGCGGGCATACAGAATCCTTTCCATACAATCAACGTCATCAAAAGCTTCTGTTTCAACTTTATGTGCTGTGCTCATCACAGTGATCTCAGTTTTGAAGTCAAAACAGGAGTACATCGGGGTGTGTCATGTCTGCAATCCTTTTCCACATTGCCATCGATTGGGTAATGCAGCGTACAACAGAAGACATTCCAAGAGGTATTAAATGGACACTTCTCATCCCTTGAAGACCTGAACTTCACAGATGATGTCGCTCTCCTGTCCAATACTCAACACTATATAGAAGAAAAAACCACTCAACGCAATGCAGTCAGCCAGCAAATTGGACTGAAAATCTACCACAATAAGACAGATATCATGACCTTTAATATTGCCTCACCATTACCTATATGGATAGAGGATTATGTTCTCACCAATGCAGAAACATTCACATACTTTGGCAGCACCATCAGCCAGGATGGTGGAACAAGCCAGGAAATCTGGATCAAAATCAGTAAAGCCACGAACACCTTCAGGAGCTTAAATACTGTCTGCAAATCATCAAAATACAACACCAAAACCAAACTTAAGATTTATCAGAGCTGCATACTTTCAACACTACTTTATAGTGCAGAATGCTGGAGAATGAGAAAGTATGACATGTCCAAACTGTCTTCATTCCATACAATCTGCCTCAGAAAAGTCCTACATATCTTTTTGACCAGTACAATCTCAAACCAAGATCTATTGACACAGTGCAGCCAAGAGGATCTGAGCACCATCCATTGCCAGGAGGTGCTGGAGATGGATTAGTCATGTGCTTTGGATGGAAACTGATTCCATCACCAGAATAGCAATAAGATGGACACCTGAAGGCAAGCAAAAACGAGTCCTCCTGAAAACAACATGGAAGCCGACTTGAAAAACATGGAACAACATGGAAGCCGACTTGAAAAACCTGGGGCACAGCTGGGGAACTGTTGAAAGACTTGCCAGAAACAGGCAGGAGGAGCTTCATCACTGCCCTAAACACCAGAGGTGTAATAGGAACATGATGATAATGAAATCCTCTTTGATGTACTCTTCTGAGAAGTCCTGTTGATATCACAGGGCTCCCTGCATTAGTAAGACAAATAGGATTTGGCCCTCTACAAGTAAACTGATGCTTCAGTATAAAACTGTAAAAGAATTTAACAACCACTACAATATGTGGAGGTGTATGGTTTCTTTCTGTGCAGTGTAACTTTGTGTAGAATCCTGGATCCACTGAAATAAATTGCATAACTCCCATTGATGTCAGTGAGGACAGAGTTTCACCCTCTGCACTCAAATGGATAATTAATATTTGTATGAAATGTGCCACTGGCTTTTAAAATGTTTTATGTTTCAGAGGAAAGAAAACACATGGAGACTTACAGAATCAGCACATTTCCCAGTCAAACATGCATGTTACAGATTTTTTTGCTCTTCTTTCCTTTTTATCCAAAATATTATACATCTATTTATGTCTGAAATTCAAATCCAAAAAATTAACTGAATCTTGTTTTACGTAATCACAAAGAGGTTCAACCATGGTAAACATCTTAATGTTTGTATTTTTTATATTGCATTTAAAACTTCCTGTTAGATTTATATTATCCATAAGGAAAATCTTTGTCAGCTTGTGGAGCAGCATCAGCATGAACATTATTTGAGTGGACCTACAAAGCCGGGTGACAAACAGTTTTCTTCAAAATGTTTTGGATTTAGGGAAACCTAATCTAAAACAAAACTTGAGCCTATCTTACCTCAGAATTGTGACACTATAAGGTCTTATGCACTTTCATTTACATTTATTTACAAAGATTTTCGTTTTCCAAAATACTTGTGAGCATTAAAGTTTACAGACTCTCAGAAGAGAACGCCAGTCATGTGTTGATAGTAACAAAAGCTGTACTGCCTTAAATCTGCCTTCATCTTTAAGACATGCAGTTTTCAATCATCCTTTGTTTTAAAAAATAAAAAAAGTATTTTACTGTAAATGTTATCCTATCTCATCTGAAAAAAAAATCTCATAACTATTTCTCTGTTAAGTTAAAACTACACTGAAATAACTGTTGTTCTACCTAGAATTTACCACCAATTCGAAATGAGGCATATAGGAAAAAGAAGAAGAGCAAAGCTAAAGTACCTTCTAAGAAAACAACTGAGGAAAACAAAAAAAACAAGATAAAATCTTATGACTATGAAGCATGGGGAAAGCTTGATGTGGTACGTTATTCCAGTTATATGGTATACTTATCTCATGTGTCATGCCTGATTGATACTATTGCTTAATGTTATATTTCATTAGTGTCTAGAGGCCTGCTAGGTTGGTTCCCAATTGCACTAGGTATTGAAAAACAGAAAATAACACCCCCGCCCCAAACAGCTTACATTTTGGTCCTTGAAAAGATGTGAAATAGGATACTATAATTTATTTTAAATACATTAGGTGTGAATTATTCCACAGTAATTATGCCCTGCTCTGGCTCATATCATAAATTTTTGGCATTAAGAAAAAATGGTTTTAAAAATAGTGTTTTATTTTAAATGTAAAATAATTCTGCAAGTAGTAGTTCAGAGTAGAAGGAGAAGAGCATGTGAGGTGAATATTTAACATTTTTATTGTAAGTTTTTATAGAGGTATTGGTTAAAGAAGGTGGTATACATATTTTTAAAACATTTTTGGCATCCCAGTTTATTACTATTATGTGTGAATAAGCTTTGTGATGAACACGTTTTTAAAACAAAATATTCGGAAAATAGTTTCTTAAAGTACCTGCCAAATCCTGAGTTCATGAGCTCATGCTGCTTCTGCTGCTATTGACATTGTAAGTATCCAGACCAATGCAAGAATTGTATTGAATTAAGCTGTTGTGTAAAGGCTGCATACATTCTGTTAATTATTTGGAATTAAACACATTTAACCTGTGAAAGTTTTGGAGCTGAAGTCTTACTAGTGTAGTGTCTCTTAACTAGGTTCCTGAAGTGAAAGCAGCATCGTGTTTAAAAGGAATGGAAACCTTCAGGATACCAATAGGATGCCTCTTATGAATTTTAGTCTCAGGTTTCTCATTGGATATGTCTGACTAATGCTACACAGTTAGGTTTACCCAAGGAGGTAACAGCTTACAGAAGCTGGAGATTTGAGGATGGCTATTTTTAAAAATTAACTTTGATTACAATTTTTTAATGTTTCTGTAGCTTTGAGGTAGATATATGCTTAAATATATATTTAAAAATAACTGATTAACTTTCGTCTGATGAGAGTCCAGTATTTAAGGTCTTTGAAAACTTTAATCTGATCTGAAAACTAAAATACTCAGTAGAATGAGTATTAAAATACTAAGCTCATCCCACTTTTATTGACATTTCAGAAAAGGGTAGAATCTATGTGAGGTTTAGCATGTTATCAGCGATTAAAATGTTTGAATAAGCATTGGGTGTGGAGTGGGTTTTTGGGATGACAAATATTTCCCTGTAAGAGTGAACTTTTTCTTTGCTGTGTGGTGCGTTTAGCATGGCTGTACAGATACTAAATGAAACATGGTAAGTGCAGAGAGACATCTTGTTTGTGAATATGAATAAATTTTTCCAAGTACAAAATTGTAAACTGAGATAAACTAAAACTAAGTGCAGTGAATACACTGTAATACTGTGAAACAAATTACGATTTTGTAATCAAAACTGCGTGTGAAAGCTTTTCATTTAATCATGACTTATTGTGCCACATACACATTTTTAAAAATGATAATGAAAAAACGATACCACTGTCAATTTCAAATGTTACAGTTTGGATTACGGATTACAAATTGAGTGGTCTCCAAACATACATTGCAATCCCTGTTGCAAAAAGCTGTACAATTCATTAAGGCCTGAATTCAGGAAAGCACTAAAGCATGTGCTTAAATTCTTTCTTGATTTAGAGAAACCTGAATAGGAATCTAAAATGCCTGATGTAGAGTGGACATTCAGGTAGTTCAGGCATTTTTGTGAACTTCATGGAGTATGGCTGTGTTCTAGTCACAGAAAATAGTTCTGTATTTCAAACATTTTATGGTGTATATTTTCAAATTTATGCAATTTTATACTGAATGTACAGCTGTTACTAAGCACCAACCATAGCACCATTATCAGTGTTTAAATATCTGTAATAACAATGAGCATTTTATAAGAACCCAAACAGAATAACGTAGTTTTGCTATTTTTAGTGTGTTGTTGTCAGGAAGTTGTTTTATTACCTTTGTGAATATTTCAAAATCAGTTTACAAAATTATAAGTCTATACATTCCTGGGCCTCAATGCTGTATAGAGATCTGCACAAGTGAACCCCTGTGGCTGAGCAAGATCGCAACCTTAGTTAAATAAAGACAAAACAAAGTACTGCCAGTAGTATTTGTAATAATTGAAAGATGTATTTTTAAAAATCCTGTGTCTAGTTTGTCCTTTATCGATATCTAGTTATAATTTGTATGGAGTCGTGGATTATAATGAACATTATACACGTGAATTTATTTTGTGTTTTTAGGACAAAATACTTGAAGAACTTGACAAAGAAGATAGTACCCATGATTCCTTATCTCCAGAATCGGACTCTGAAGAAGATGGAATTCATATAGATGCAGAAAAAGCTCTTGCTGAGAAAGAAAAGGTTATTGCAGCATTAAATGACCCTTAAAAAAGAAAAAATGACGCAGACATTTGAACATTGGCTGTTGCTTCAAGTCATTGTCCACATGGATTCCACTTCTGGTGAGCATGTGCCCATAACAGATTCTTTTAGACAGCAGTGTCCGTTGGGACCATGCTCGTGCCCTGCATACACTTAAACTGCACCACCCTCTCCACACTCATACTCCCTTGCCCCCGGAAAGGACATAAAGGGAGCAATGGGCCCAGTTATCCCTCACTTCTTTCTTACTGCTCCTGACAGCAAGAGAGAACTGTTGCAGTGTCCACTTACTCCGTGCACTGACCTGTTAGTTGTCAGGATAATTAGCATTGTTTTTTAGTGTAGTTAGTTAATAGTTACTTTGTTACACCATTTGGCTCAAAAAAAATTAGATTAGATTTGGAGTTTACTTGGTATTTAGTTGATATGGCTAAAACT
Source organism: Chelonia mydas (assembly GCF_015237465.2). Lineage (NCBI taxonomy): Eukaryota > Metazoa > Chordata > Testudines > Cheloniidae > Chelonia > Chelonia mydas. Next base: position 290,523,223 of record NC_057849.1, read on the forward strand.
AAATCCCTGGGATTTAAAACTTGTCCTTCTTGAAAGGCAGCTATGTTGTTTAATGATGGACAGTCTTGGTGTTTCTTCTGCCGTGGTGAGGGACAGAATCCTGATAAGTGTTCAGTCTGTTCCTATTCCAAGAGGATGCACAAAGCCACTGAGGCTCATCTTAAGCTCTACTTTTAGAGCACTAATGAGGGCCTCTTCAGAGCCCAAGGCTAAAAAGTCCTGCTTCCTCGGTCTATTTGAATGAGCACCCTGCTGAGCTGTGGCTCTACACCAAGCTCCTAGGCACTTTCTTAATCTAAAATTACCGAGTCTGACAGGACAGACAAGAACTCCTCTACCCAGTCATTGTCTGAAAGCGGTTGGAAGCAGCGCCGCTCCAGGATCAAGCACACACATGGTCACCCATCCTGGTGCCCAATAAAGACAGACAAAAGACTTACCATGACTCAAGATATGATGCCCCTCAGGCAAAAGGCAGTTGGTAACCCAGACTGGGTTCCTCTGATGCCTTGGCACAGTTAGTCACCAGGAACTCATGGCACCATCTGAAACCATGGTCTTCATTTCCCTCAGTGCTGCCATTGAAACATCTACACTTGAGCCTCAGTGCCCATGACTAAGACTTCATCTCCACAATATAGATGTTCCCAGCAGTGACGTTTTAGGTACCCATTTGTCTAATGGTCACCAGGCTACTGGAGTCACCCCTGCTATCTGCATCATTTAGCAGAGGTGCTTCTGCCTCAGTGCCGACTTCTGATGTGGCTATGGTAATGATGAACTCACCTGTTAGATTCTGTCACTTGGTTGTGGGAGGACCCTAGAACACCTGACAAGATAGCTTCCCCCATTAAAGGAAGCATATTCATTTTCTTCTTGCCCTTCAGAGCATAGCAGGAAGATATCTCCACATACACCTCACTCTTCCTCGTATAAACCTTACTGATCAGATAGATTCTAGAGAGTGCCATTATAGGCATAGACATCAGGAAACTTGAGGAGAACATTCTTTGTGGCTTCACCCCCATGGCCTCCACTCCTGTGTAATTCCAGGACACCTTGTGCTGCCCTTATCCTCACTCTTCTCCTGCTCTGTAGTTATATCTTTCTCTCCTACAAGACCCCATAGATTTACTCAGCAGGGTCAGTTAGTACAGTCTCACAGTCTGCAACAGCAAGACCATGACAATGAAGAATAGCAGCTGGAGATGGAAGAACACTTATTCTAAACAGCAATTCCTTCTCTTCACTTCTATTCCTAGTTAGATAGATGATTTCAGGATCTTCTGAGAGCTTTTAAGGCACACAGCAGATATGTTAGAAATTCCGGTAGAGGTAGTATAGGAAAATCCACACAAACTACTAGGTATCCTGCACTCTTTCATGTCTTCAAGTAACCTTACCATGCCCATTAATGAAGGCTTGTTAGAACAGCTAAAATCTTGTAGCAGACCCAAGCACCAATGGCACCTAATTCCAAAAAAGCCGACAAGCAATATCAGGTTTCCTTTGAGGGATCATTGAGCCCATTCTGCCTTTTGATGTCCGTGGGTGGGTGGGAACATCACAAAGGTATCTAAGGCACAGATATGGTCCCAATGAATGCGGCTGAAAGGATCTGATCTCACATGCATGGGACACATGCACACCAGAAGCAGAATCTGGGTGGACAACACAATCTCAAAGAACCACAGTTGCTGTAGGTTAAGTAACCATTCTTTTCTCTCTCCCCTCCGATTTCAGCTAGGATGTATGTCGTCTTCATTTTGCCAAGTCCCACGATTCCTTATATTCTTCTGAGTGAGAAGATTCCCTTCTGATCTTCGCACAGCATTTAAGTCAACTTTCTGCTTGTTAAAGGGGCTAGGTTGTTGAGACTGAACCTCCCTATCTTAGATATAGCACAGCTATAGAAATACTGTTCTGTCTCCCCTTCTTCCACCACCTTGCCAGCATTTCTCATCCTGGACCTAAAGTAGCTAAATCTAGGAGTGAGAGAGTAGTTCAATCTTTGTCCATAGGTCTTATCTTCTGTTGACTTCGAAGAAGGGTGCCAGTTCTGATGGGAATCTTTTTTTTTTCTCCATTTGTTTATCTGCTCCTCAGGATTTGAGGTGGGAACACCAACTCACTATATATGACTGCACAGAATTCAGATGATACTAACTCTTTGTCATTATCAACCTTGGCTGGACTTGAAAGTCTTCATATCCTGTTGTCGATCTCCTGACCTTTCCGTTTCTTATATGAAGTATAAGTTTTTGATTCACTGTCTCTCAATTCTGAGTTTCCAGCTTACCTGTATGAGTCTGGTGCCTCGTACAGCAACTGATCCCTGGGCTCTGTAGCTTGCAGATTTGGTAATCTTGTGAGGCGGCAGCAGGCTGTTAAGAGTAAAAATAAGAACCATAACTTCTGAATTTCACTTATACACTGTCCTGTATTATCTTAGTCTCTCTCATTTATGAGTTAACCTTATGATCACTGTTTTTATTTGTGGGACACTTTGTTCTCCCATTATAGATTGGGACAGTTCATCTTGACTGATGGACTGGACAAATATTCGTCACAAGATTTTACATTGGCTTATTTACTGTACTACTATTATTTTTGTAGCAAATTTTGTTTTAACATCTACGTAAATTATTATTGGAGTATTTTTGGCAGAAAACACATTAATGTAGAAAATATACACAACTCTCAGGGTGCGTCTACATTCAAAGTGCTGTCAATTGTGTCTCAAATGTTGCTTTAAAATCTAACCCAGACTGACTTTTCTGAATGCAAATAGAAAGCTGCTTCCATAACCGTGGAAACAATTCCAAAACAATAAGTTCTTTTCCCCCATCTCTTTTCCAAATTATACTTGGGCAAGACAATATTCTGATCTCACAATAACTTGTAACATAAAAGGAAAATACAAAAGGTACTATGGCATGATATCATAAACCTTCTTGGAAAGCTAAAATACTGTGATATTTGATTGGATTTTCACTGGTAACCTATGAAGATGTTTTAATAATTACGGGAATTCAAGCAGCAATGGTCTGTATTAAATTTAGTCTTAACACGCTGGATGACCTTGAAATAATAGTTTAGGACAAAGTAAACCATTTTTATTACAAGGATAATAAAAATTATTGACTGTAGGAAGGTGAGAAACATTTTAGACATGTTTTGTAAGTAACAGACTAATGATAGCAGTGCTTGGAGACTTTAAACTGGAATGTTTAACCTAAAGTATAAAATGCTTGTTCTCTTTGCACCACAAAATTAAGAGACTGAACTGAAGTGAGTACAAAATGTTTCTTCAGCAAAACACTGTACTGTGACAAACTGACAACAAGCTGCTGGTTTTTTTATTTTTTGTTTTTAAACAGGGCAATATGTACTTTAAGCAAGAAAAGTATGATGAAGCAATAAAATGCTACACAAAGGGGATGAATGCTGATCCGTACAATCCTGTCCTCCCCACAAATAGAGCATCTGCTTTCTTTAGAATTAAAAAGTAAGACTTGTTATCCAATTTTTTCTTTGGAATACTATTTTGCTTTGAATTGTAGTCATAAATATATTGTTTGTCATGCTAAGATCCACAGGTCTGTTTATGTGCATTTTCAGCCAGCTTGCAGCTTTGGAGGTAGAATTTGTTTTGCCAGGATGGAAAGTGTCTTTTTCTGAAGTTATCAGTTTCAGTCTGCCTCCACAGCTTCAGACTGGAAGTCCCAACCTCCCTGTTGTAGAGTATTTGAGTGAAGACACTTTTTTGCCCTCTAATATATCCCCAGATTTTCACAGTGCTTCCAAGGCTTTCCATTTTTGGCAGAGGGAGATTGCTTTTCGCCCTACTGCTGAGGCACTGTGGTGTCTAGAGACCCTGCACATCTATTATATTGGAGTGCATCGTAAAAAAGAAAACGGAAAAAATATTTGTTTCTTAGGGATCATCTATACAAACACTTAGATTGCAGCAAGCTGGGGTGTAACTAGCCTGCCGCACACCAAGTGTCCATGTGGACCCTGCTGCTGCACATTAGCTGTTTCCTAGTATGTGGCAGCATACACGCTAAATTCCCTAGCGCAGTGCTTCTCAAACTATCTGATGTGGCGGACCAGCAATTCTTCTTCCAATGTGCCGGGGACCAATACCATATTTGCCAGGGTCTGGTACCATATTTGTGCCATATTATTATCGTATTCACATAGGCATGTAGCACATCAGATCAGAAAAACTAACATTCTTCACTGTATTAATTGGAATGGCAGTGTGGCGTACTCGCGGAGATGTTCCTATTTAAATACATTGAAGACCGACTGAAAGGCTGTGCGCCTGTGCGGATCGTATAAAATGACTATTATTCATTTACGATCCAAGAAAATATTATTTGAACATTTGCAGTAATATTAATTTATATCAGAAACAATATAATGAATATAATAAAAGTTGACAGACATTTTTTAGGGGGCTTATCCGCTCCCACCTGACAACCTGCTGCAGTGTCTTTTTCCTCCACTAGCTCCGCTGATCAGTGCAGATGCTGTCAGATTTCACGGAGCAACACCACCAACAATAATAATTAATCCTCCTCTCCCCAAACCTGCGCTCAACTGTCTTCCAGCATCAAGGGGCTACTTTTTTTTTTTTTTTTTGGAGTGGGTGGAGGGGTGAGGAAAGAGAGGGGATGGCAGCCAAGCCCCAGAAATTGCCAGAGATGAATGAGTCTTCTCCTCATTAGTGTGTCCCTGGGCTTTGTCTGCTCGGGGCTGGTTGGGGGGGCAGCATGAATGGATGGCATAACGTGCAGGAAACGCACACCTACATTACACACACTGCAGCTCGTGCAGCGCCTCTCCCTCTCCGCGGCGGGGATGGGGGGGGTGGGAGCAATGGCAACAGCCGCAGCAGAATCGCTGCAGCTGCTGCTGCAACAGCTAGGGTTGAGCCAGCATGAGTCGGGGCAGTGCGCGGGGAGCGGAGCGGAGCCGGCGCGAGCAGAATGCTCTGCCTCGGGTCCCAGGCGCCACGGACCGTCAGCCAATGGGTCGCAGTCCGGCACCAGTCCATGGACCACCACTTTGAGTAGCGCTGCCCTAGCGTACTTCAGTCTGCTCCCATTTCAAAGCAGGCTTGGTTAAAGCTCACTAGGCAACATTTAGTGCACAGCAGCAGTGTCTGCACGGACACTTAGTGCACAACAGTTTAGTCTGGGGTTGATTTACACCCCAGCTTGTTGTGAACTAAGTGTTCATGTAGACAAGCCCTTACTGCTCCTTTTATCAAGTACCTCAACTGAGATCTAAACCTCATTTCTGGGCATGATCCAGGCAGTTTATTGGGAATTCAGTCTGGGCAGCAGGTATTGCTCTAGCCTCCTCCAGATGTCAGGAAAAGTCCCAGCTGTTTGTTTTTTGCCCTTTTACTCCCAAAGGGGATTACCATCAGAATAGTGCTGAAAATACTTTGAGGAAGAGTCAGAGTTCCTGTCAACAACTAATGCCGAATACCGCCCCTCTACGCATCATCTTTATTTAGAGGGTTAATGTCACCGAATCCCCCCAAAATGGACTCTCTAATGTTCTGTCATACTTTGGGTAAATGTTTCTCTTTAATCTAAATTGTATTCAAAATAAATAATTTCCAGTATTGTTATAGGTTTTCTGTTGCCGAATCTGACTGCAATTTAGCACTTGCACTAAATAAGAATTATACAAAGGCTTATTCCAGGAGAGGAGCGGCTCGCTTTGCTTTGCAAAATCTTGAGGGGGCCAAAGAAGGTTAGTCGTTTTGGTTTTTTAAACAATTCTTATTGTACATGCAAACTATTTTATACACGTACTACACTAAAGCTTCTTTTTGTAGATATTTGTTTTGTTTTTATCCCTGTTGATAAAGGACTCTTGATTTCCATTTTCAAGAAGAAATCAAATGGGATGCCAGATTGAGTTTATCTGGCAAGTTGAAAAGGGATAGTAAGTCTAAATAAGAAGAGTAGCTACAAGTAGTATATGAAATAATAGGATTTTTAATGGCTTAGAATAGTAAACTGTGTGACATCTTAAGCCAGCTAGCTAGGTTTTTTTGTAGTACCACAAAATGACTTGATAGAAGCTGTTAGTTCACATTTTGGTAATACTTAAATATGCTAGTTTCTAATTTCTCACCTGTAATGTTGTTATATAAAAATATGTAATTTTGATGTCCTGTCTACTGTTTAGATTATGAAAAGGTTTTAGAACTGGATCCAGATAACTTTGAGGCAAAAAATGAACTGCAGAAAATCGATCAGGTAAGAGAGATGAATCGTTGCTAAAAGTCTAATAAATACCTTTTTTATATTTAACTTGATTCATGATGTCAAAAAAACCCTTTGTTAATTTTATATTTATGGTTTTAGTACATGGCATATTTTCCCCCAGGATTTTAAGGAAGTTTTTAGTCTACTTCTTGCAAATTTATAAGCATTGATCAATGAAATGGTAGCTCATTGACCTACAGTGGACTAACCCATATAAATCTTGGTGGAAAAAATAGTGGATACCAATATTCTGACTAGGTCATGTTTCTAACCTGTTTTTGATATCTTAAACAATTTTCATCCTCCTATCTTTTCATGTTTTTCATTGGTTTGGTTGTTTTTTTTTTTTAAATATTTCTGATCAGTCCAGCACAAGTCACATAGTAGCACTGTATATAAGTGGACGAACTTTACATGTTCTGTTAGCTACAGAGTAATTCTGGCTGAACGTATGCTTGAATGCACTCTACTTATGCCTCAGACTAATTTTTATAGTTGGGAAGCGTGGTGAGTGGGTGTAATCATGGCAGGATATCAAAAATCTGTGGATTAAAATCTATGGTAGGTCCACCACACAAGCAGTGTACTGAGAGAATGTACATTATAAGGAGTTGTGATAAATACAAGTTTCTCAGAGTCCAAAAATATACACCTGTTGTTTTGGAAGCATTTGGAAAAGTTACTTTTAAAACCAGTCTTCACCCTTTAAACATTGTAATGAACTTGAAAATGATTTGCCAGCTGGAGCTGATGTTGTACAGACAGTGCTGGGAATAAGCTACAACTGTACTTCAGAAACTGGAACATCAGAATAGGAATTTTACTGTCCTCTGCTAAATATTTTAACAAAAATCAAAGTTGTGCTTCACAGAGATGCTGTGATGGAAGCATGTGGTAGATAGACACTTCAACACAATGAAGAGCTCTAGTCCCTTTTAAAGAGCTAGTCCCTTTAAATGTTTTTATTTCTAACAGTGAGAAATTGTATGCAACCAAGTTATAACAAAGTAGCTTCCTTAAAAATAAATAAAATGCTTTCCAAGATAGTTTTGATTAGACTACAAATTGTGATATATTCCAGTTGAAGAAGATTGTATGTGTGTTTGTGTGTGTGTAGACTTGTCTACATGGTGCCTTAGTCCACACCAGAAGGGACGTAAATTCTAATGTGTGCCAGCATGTTGCACACTAAATGGCCTGTGTGCATCCTGCTGGCATACACTAAAAGATATCTAGTCAACTTAGTGAGTGATATGTTAGTGCACATTAGAATTTACACTCCTGACTGGTGTGGACAAAGCCACCATGTAGACAAGGTGTGTGTCTGAGAGAGAGAGAGCGAGAAAATGAATTGAATAATATTGCTGATGCTATCTATTCCAGGCTCTAACATCAAAAGAAAATTCACAACAAAACGAAGCTGAAGAAGTCGGAAAGAAGCTTGAATTAACAGAAGAAGAAAAAAAGCAAATAGAAGAGCAGCAGCTCAAGCAGAAGGCTATTGCGGAGAAAGATTTGGTAAATCACATAACCTTTACACATGAGGGGAAAATGAACAAAACATTTACTCAAGATATGTAACAGTATACTATAATTTTACTGTGCAAGTATGAACAACAAAAGTACATAGTATCTTTTTTTATCTTTGTACTTCATTCCTTTGTTCATCTGTACGAAGTGTGTATTTTTTAAGGGTGTGAGGTGGGATTTTATCTGGCTAGTGCCCATTGTTTATTATGGTTGAGTGGCTTTTGTATTAAAGTAGCACCAGGAGACCCCAAATGGGATAGATGCCATTAAGCTTTATCTGAGGCAATATACTAATACATAGTAAAAGTGTATTCCCGCTCCAAAAACCTTACAATCTAAGAACCTGATTCTGCGATGTATTACGCATAGGTTGACCGCAGTGTGCCCAAGTGGAGTCCCCATTGCAAATTTGGGGCCTAAGATGAAATGAGGCAAAGTGATTACAACAAACAGGGAATGCGGGAGGTTGTGGGTAACCCTGACAGGAACATGTGGTGCCCAGTTAGTTGATTGTGATAAACAAAGAAATAAAATAGATTCAAATAAACTGTAGGGGCCACCTACCTACCTATTTATTATAAGTTTGCATTTTCTTATTGACAAGACACACTAACTGGGTCTTGATGTGGGATTTGGAGGACAGAGTAGTAGTTGTCTGGACTAGTTTGGGGACGATCCTCCACGCTTGAAGGGGTGATTTGGAAGAAGGTGTTGGGGGAGTTAATAATTAGGTTATTAAGGATGGGATCATTGAAGGGGCAATGGGTTATGCAATAATGTACAAGAGCAGATAAATAAAAAGGGATGGAAATCTGAGGGGCATTAAATGTGAGGACAAGAAACTTTAATCTGATGATGCTTGAAGAAGGAGTTAGTGGAGACAGGGCTGGATTAGGGCATATTCACTCTGGACATGACCCTAGGGACGGGTCCTGGAGTCCCACAATAATGTCTGAATTGTAGCCTTGACTTAAAAAAAAACAAAACAAAACAAAAAAACCCCCTGCTTCTAGCCCTCAAGGTTATTAAGAAAGCCTTGTGAATGTAAACATTGTGGTGTTGATGGAGTGATGTCTGCCTGAGTTTGCCTGCAGTCTGAAATGATAGTTCCAAGAGCTGTGAATTTACCATTCATCTTACAGGGTGGTTAATACTGAAACCTGCTGCTTTGAGGGGCCTCACCTTCACCACCTCATCAGGGGACTCTGTGAATTGCTGAGGGATTTGTAGGCATGGTTCCATCATGTGCTAGACTGGTGTTGGAAGGGGGCTGACTCCTCATTCATTCAGGGCAGAGCCATTCTGCCTGAACACAGGGACGAGGGTCATCAAAGGTAGTAGTGGCAGGGGCTTCTTGTGTGGAAGGCCCCTCCCACCACAAGCAGGAGTTTTGGGTGGCATGAGGGCATAACTACAGCATGAGGGTGGGGATGAGCAGGGGGTTCTCCATGTGGATGGCCCTGGATTGCCTGAGAGGAGATAATCAAAGAGGGAAGGGAGACATAATTGGAATGGACCAGGAGGAAGATTTTAGAGCATCATTTCCAATGGAGTGACCGCATTGGATGCTGGGAAGCTCAGCAAGGAGAAGATGGCAGTAGGGAAGATAGGTGCCAAGGTTCCAAGAAGAGGGTTCTAGTAGTGTGGAGAACAAGAAAAAGCCAGATCTTGGAAATAGTATGGGAGGAAAAAAATTTGGACGTGACCAGGCTTTGTGAGGGCTAGAGAGAGGGCAGAGTTGAAGATGGCGCCAAGGTTCTGGGCCTACATAACTCTCAGGATCGTGGTGATGTCAACAGTGACAGAGTGAAGAGGGTTTAGAGGGAAGATAAGTTTCATTTTGCTCAAGTTGAGTTTAAGTTGATAGTAGACCTCCATGAAGAGATGTCAAAGAAAGGGACTGAGTGGCAAGGGTGGATGGAGACAGAAGTGTAGATGTACACTTGTTACTAATTGACATAAACAGCATAGGTGAAATCATATGAGCGCTTAAAATATCCAGACAGAGAATGCAGAGGAAGAAGAGAAATGGTCAAAGAGTGGATCTTTGTAGCAGGAGGAATGAGGTGTTTCCACCAAAGGAGAAGCTAAAGGAAGGCAAGGAATAACACTTTCATGAAGCAGGATATGATCAGCTGTTAAAAAATCAGCCAACTGATCAAGGAGGATGAAGGTGGAGTAGAGGTCCTTCAACTACTGTTTTGAGTTCTTTAGAAACTTTGATAATTGTATGGAGGTAGATTGGAGAGAGAACTAGGATGGAGTTGAAAGAGAGGAACTTAAAGCAATGAGTTTAGAAGCTGAGGGCTAATGGTAAATGGAAAGATAGGTTAGGATCAAGAGTGAGTATTTTAGGATGAGGGAGACCATAGCAGGCTTATGCTTGTGAGGGGAAGGAACCTGAGGAAAGAGAGAGATTGAGGAGAATGGTAGAGGAGGAAGTAGGAGTGGGGATCAGGCGTTAAAAGATGGGGTCACTGGTGCAGATGGAAGAGTTGGAGAAAAACAGCGTGTGTGAACCTTTGAAGTTTTGATCTTGAAATTGAGGAACTGAAGTAAGATGTAAGAGAGCTGGGTTCAGTCCCTGACTCTGCCACAGAATGCCTTTGGACAAGTCACTTAATTTTACTGTGACTCCATTCCCTATCTGTAAAATGGAGTTAATACCTCCGTAACTTATAGGGGAGTTGTGAGGATGAATCAATAAATACAAGGGAAACACGTGGATATTCAGGCAATTTGGGGAGTGATTAAGGGTGAGGTGAAACATTAAAGTACATAGACTAGGAGGCAGCTGCAGATTTGGCCCTGGCTTTTTTTTGTTTGCTGGGTTGTAAAGTACTAAAGATGTGCCTCCTTGCTGCCATTTTCAGGGTCTCCAAGAAGGAAAATGGAGAATGTTTTCTTTGGAGCCATCTAGAAAAAATCTCCACAATGACTCCCTTATCCACTGTACTATCCTCTCCTTCCAGCAAGAAGGCAGAGTTGGATAAAAACAAAGGCAGTAATTTCCTGTCTTCTATGTCTTGCAGCAAATGCTGCGTTTCTTGTGTTGCTGGAGTCATAAGCAGAAATGAGGCTCTTAACTTTCTTTTCTTCTAGGTTTTTCTTCTAGGTTTATTGTGGGGTGAGAGGGTGGAAGGAGGATTGTCTCCGAATAAAATAATTAGGAGCCTTTTTTAAAATGGTCTCTTTTTCATCATTTTTCAAGGCAACAGTGGTGCCAGGTATATATTTTTCAGAATAGCCATAATAATTAGAGATACAGACTTCTATAGTCAGGGGGGAGGAATTGTGCATTGACAAAGCATTTTGTGATCTGAAGATGATGAGTTAGAGGGCCTACATAGAGAAAGAGGATCTCTTGGCTTTTCTTACAGCGAAGTCATAGACCAGGGTGGCCAACCTGAGCCTGAGAAGGAGCCAGAATTTACCAGTGTGCATTGCCAAAGGGCCACGGTAACATATCCGCAGCCCCCTGTCAGCTCCCCCTACTACCCCAAGTACTATCTACTACCCAAGATCCATAAACCTGGAAATCCTGGGCGCCCCATCATCTCAGGCATTGGCACCCTGACAGCAGGATTGTCCGGCTATGTAGACTCACTCCTCAGGCCCTACGCTACCAGCACTCCCAGCTACCTTCGAGACACCACTGACTTCCTGAGGAAACTACAATCCATTGGTGATCTTCCTGATAACACCATCCTGGCCACTATGGATGTAGAAGCCCTCTACACCAACATTCCACACAAAGATGAACTACAAGCCATCAAGAACACTATCCCCGATAATGTCACGGCTAACCTGGTGGCTGAACTTTGTGACTTTGTCCTTACCCATAACTATTTTACATTTGGGGACAATGTATACCTTCAGATCAGCGGCACTGCTATGGGTACCCGCATGGCCCCACAGTATGCCAACATTTTTATGGCTGATTTAGAACAACGCTTCCTCAGCTCTCGTCCCCTAACGCCCCTACTTTACTTGCGCTATATTGATGACATCTTCATCATCTGGACCCATGGAAAAGAAGCCCTTGAGGAATTCCACCATGATTTCAACAATTTCCATCCCACCATCAACCTCAGCCTGGTCCAGTCCACACAAGAGATCCACTTCCTGGACACTACAGTGCTAATAAACGATGGTCACATCAACACCACCCTATACCGGAAACCTACTGACCGCTATTCCTACCTACATGCCTCCAGCTTTCACCCTGACCACACCACACGATCCATCGTCTACAGCCAAGCTCTGCGATACAACCGCATTTGCTCCAACCCCTCAGACAGAGACAAACACCTACAAGATCTCTATCAAGCATTCTTACAACTACAATACCCACCTGCGGAAGTGAAGAAACAGATTGATAGAGCCAGAAGAGTTCCCAGAAGTCACCTACTACAGGACAGGCCTAACAAAGAAAATAACAGAACGCCACTAGCCGTCACCTTCAGCCCCCAACTAAAACCCCTCCAACGCATTATTAAGGATCTACAACCTATCCTGAAGGATGACCCAACACTCTCACAAATCTTGGGAGAAAGGCCAGTCCTTGCCTACAGACAGCCCCCCAACCTGAAGCGAATACTCACCAACAACCACATACCACACAACAGAACCACTAGCCCAGGAACCTATCCTTGCAACAAAGCCCGTTGCCAACTGTGCCCACATATCTATTCAGGGGACACCATCACAGGGCCTAACAACATCAGCCACACTATCAGAGGCTCGTTCACCTGCACATCCACCAATGTGATATATGCCATCATGTGCCAGCAATGAACCTCTGCCATGTACATTGGTCAAACTGGACAGTCTCTACGTAAAAGAATAAATGGACACAAATCAGATGTCAAGAATTATAACATTCATAAACCAGTCGGAGAACACTTCAATCTCTCTGGTCACGCAATCACAGACATGAGGGTCGCTATCTTAAAGCAAAAAAACTTCAAATCCAGACTCCAGCGAGAAACTGCTGAATTGGAATTCATTTGCAAATTGGATACTATTAATTTGGGCTTGAATAGAGACTGGGAGTGGCTAAGTCATTATGCAAGGTAGCCTGTCTCCCCTTGTTTTTTTCCTGCAAAACCCCCCCCAAGACGTTCTGGTTAAACTTGGATTATTGCTGTGCACATTGTAAGATGAGCTGTTGCCAGCAGGAGAATGAGTTTGTGTGTGTGGTTTTTGGAAAGGGGGGGGTGTGGGGGGGGGTGAGAACCTGGATTGGTGCTGGAGGTGACCCACCTTGATTATCATGCGCATTATAAAGAGGGGTTTCAAAGGGGGATGGGCTGTTGCCAGCAGGAGAGTGAGTTTGTATGTGTGTGGGGGGGGGGGGGGGGGGCAGAAGGGTGAGAAAACCTGGATTTGTGCTGGAAATGGCTCTACTTGATGATCACTTTAGATAAGCTGTTGCCAGCGGGGGAGTGGGGTGGGAGGAAGTTTTGTTTCATGGTCTCTGTGTGTATATAATGTCTTCTGCAGTTTCCACGATATGCTATGCATCCGATGAAGTGAGCTGTAGCTGACGAAAGCTCATGCTCAAATAAACTGGTTAGTCTCTAAGGTGCCACAAGTACTCCTTTTCTTTTTACGAATACAGACTAACACGGCTGTTACTCTGAAACCTACTACCCCCAGTGTCTCCCACCCGCCAGCAGCACAGCCGATCAGCATCTAACCCTCCATCCCTGCGCCTCCCACCTGCCGCGATCAGCTATTTTGTGGTGTGCAGGAGGCTCGGGGGGGCGGTGGGGGAAGAGGAGCAAGGGTGCAGCAGACTCAGGGGAAGGGGCGGGGGCCTTGGGGGAAGGAGTGGAGTGTGGCTGGGGGCTGGGGCAGAGCTAGGGTTTGAGCAGTGAGCACCCTGTAGCACATTGGAAAGTTAGCACCTGTAGCTCCAACCCCAGAGTTGGCACCCATGCAAGAAGCCTCATATTAACCTCTGAAGAGCCGCATATGGCTCCGGAGCCACAGGTTGGCCACCCCGTCATAGACTATTTTTAAGGATTCCTTACTCTGAAATCTGTGTGCTTTTGTTTTTCCTCTGTGCTTATAAGTTTTCTTCCTTCTCACTTATTCTGCAAGAGGTGGTACTATAGGTTATAGTTGGGTCATATGGAGTCATATAATCTTGAAGTAACTCCGTAAGCTTTTCTATAGCTGATGTCCTATAACTATCTGGAAATAAAAAAAAAGCATCATCGATGTAGATTTCTGCCGTAATGCATTAGAATGTTTTGCCACATGCATTATTTGTGATTCTAGATTTTATTTTATTCCTAAAGTATTATCTTCTAGTCTTCTTCCAAAGAGCAGGGATCTGATGAATAAACTGCACACCGCTACCCTTATCTGAGCAATGATTGAGTCCTTTTTTTAATAGGGCTGAATCAGTGGAATCTCCCATCAGACATTTAAAAAAGAAAAAGTTTATACTCTTTTTAAATAACTTTCTATATGAAACATAATGAAAAACATTTTTTTTAAATTCTGCAAGTTATAATACTTATTTTTCATCAGTATTTTTGTCGTCACATTTTCTAAATGAAGCTGCATCAATTTATTTTTCATATAGAGTTAGTGATAAATTTTATCAACAATTGACATTGGTCTTTTTATCACATTCTCATATATACTCACACGTATAAACAATAGAAAAATAAATATATTTTTCTGTTTTTATATATATGTATGAGTGTGTGTGTGTATTCTATTAAATATAATCATCTCACACAATGGCGCTGGTCTGTTGTGAGAAATTAATTTTGTGAAGAATATTTGAGTAGTGGTAAGGTTAAAAAGTTAATACATGTTTGACAGTTTTTCCAGTGTGTTATTTCTAAATATGAAAACTAAGTAGACATCTGGCTACAAAATGTCTCCCATTTAATGTAGTAAAGTACTTCTCAAACCTAGCAAATTTTAAAGTGCATCACTTATTAATGTGACTCACCTTGTTAGTATTTTTAAATGCTCACCAGTGTATAGTGTTTGTCAGAACTTCCTTAATATTATACAATTTTTCCATTCAAATATATCAGGGAAATGGATATTTCAAAGAGGGAAAATATGAAGCAGCAATTGAATGTTATACACGTGGTATAGCAGCAGATGGCACCAATGCACTTCTGCCAGCTAACAGAGCTATGGCCTATCTAAAGATTCAAAAGTAAGTGGAGTTAAGTGTATACTTCTCTATTCTTTGTAAATTGGGAACAAAAAATGATACATCCGTTTCATTTAAATTCAAACCGTTACTGCCATTCATTTTACCTTCTTCTTAGAATTCAGTGTAAAATATATTCAAACAAATGTTCAGTTGTTCTTTTCAATGTCTCCGTTAATATATGCATATGTCATCTTGTGATTTTTAATGAAAACATTTTGAAAGAGAGAAAAATGGGGTTTGGTTGAAACCACAATGAAACTTGAATCATTGTCTCACAATTTGACCAGTCCTATTTTTCTTACTTTTAAAGTTCTGTGCAACTGTACTCACCTCTTCAAAGGACCTGGATCAATACAGTTTATGTATGACAAAAAGATAGAAAGTTGCTAGATGTCTCATATAGGATGTAAGAGAGCTAATTTTGCTAAAGAAATTGATTCAAATTTCAAACTTCTGAAGGAATGGTTATAAGCAGTCTATAAAACAAATATTTTTTAATTATACAAACTCTTTTCAGTTATGGACGTAGGAAGGTAGTTGGGTTTTTGTTGTTGCTGTTTGAGTAAACCAAAAAGTCCCAGTAACAATAGACGCACATGCTTGTCTCTGGAATTTAATTTTACAATCAAATGAGACAAATGTTTCTACCATTTGTAAAGGCTTTTTCCATGTAGTATGTGTTCTTCTGTGTGGCTGTCACAAAATTCAGATATAGAACCAATATATTAAAGTATATAATATAGAAAATTTTAATAAATCTGCTAGATTACACTTATTTGGAAAAATATTGCTTTCTAAAAACTCTGTAGTTTGTTGTGTGTTTATAAAAAAAAAAAAAAAAAAAAAAAAGTCTAGAAATAAATACTGTAGACAGAAGCTGGGAATTTAGATCTGTGATATCACTGGATGTAAGAAAAACTAAGGCTAAAATTTTCAAACCTAGGTGCCTAAAGTTTAAACCCTTAGATTGAAAGTCAGGCCTCTTTTATTAAGTGATTAAGTATCAAAGGTGTACTGAGCTCCTGAGCCTCCCATTGACTTAATGGGAGCTGGGGATGCTCAACACTTCTGAAAACTAGGCCACTTCTATTTGTGACTAAATATGGATTTAAGGATTTAATTTTAGGCATCCGGATATTAAGCCTTTGGTCCAAATGTTTATACCTTGGAGAAACTATTTTTTTTAATATTGAAACTATGTTTTCATTACATGATTATTATACTAATCTTTTAAAATTTATTTTCTGCTGAGATATGAAGAGGCAGAAGCAGATTGCACACAAGCTGTACTACTAGATGTTTCCTATTCTAAAGCTTTTGCCAGAAGAGGGACTGCCAGATCAGCACTAGGAAAGCTAAAAGAAGCTATGCAAGGTGAGACTTTGAATGCAAGTAAATGTTTGTGATGGGTTAGGTACCATATGTAGATTTATTTAGTCCTGATTCTTTAAACACCCAATAAACAATTAAACCAATTTATTGGCATTTCCAGTATATTGGGGCACAACTTCTAGGAAGACCAATTTTTTGGTACCATGAATGTCAAATCTCTAATTTTTTGTGTTGGTAGGCCAAATTGAAGATTTATTTCACCTACCACCCCTTATTCATTTGAACAGATAATTTTATCTCGCTAAAGATTGCAATGGAATGTATTATTTAAAGAGTGTTGTAGAAGGGTTCTAGGTTTGGATTTATATGAAACATAATGAAAAACATTTTTTTTTATATTCTGCAAGTTATAATACTTATTTTTCATCAGTATTTTTGTCGTCACATTTTCTAAATGAAGCTGCATCAATTTATTTTTCATATAGAGTTAGTGATAAATTTTATCAACAATTGACATTTGGTCTTTTTATCACATTCTCATATACACACGCACACATATATACACACACGTATAAACAATACGTGCAAGGAACTAGGACTCAACAGCATGGGACATGAATATTGGAAGAGTGGGAGAGATGAAGACTGATACAGTAATGGTCATTAAACCAACCTAATTTTTAAGCTTCAGCATGTATTTTTAGTATTATCTCTAACCAGAAACTACATTAAGATGGAGTCTAGTTTGAGAATAGTAATTTAGGGGAAAATACATCACAGGAAAAGTGTAACTGTTACAGAAAGAAACATGATAAAACTAGGAAATTCAGAGTTAAGATTAAATTTAAAAGAAATCCAGACATGTTAAAGGTATGGAAATGCAGAGTTAAGGCACCTAAACAACCTTAACCCTCTGTACTGACACCGTGCAATAACCACATAATTATAATTAAAGCATTTTAGTGTTTATAGTTCCATTTTAGGTAAAAATTAATTTTTTTAAAGACACGTTTTTTTTTTTCTCAGCCCTGCTGCCTTGTGGTATCACTACAGGAGAGAGTTATGGCTGTTTGGGTGCCCTAATTATGTATTTGTAGTTCCTATTTAAATGTAACTTGCCAATCAGTCTTAAATATGGAACTGTGACTGGTGCTTTCATAATAAGTCTTATTTTAACATAAAATATGTTTTTCCCACCTAGTTATAAAACATTTCTTATATATTATTAGCTACTAGGAAATAGTCTAGCTTTATATTTTTCCAAGTTAAATGGAGTTAATTTTTATATTTTTAATTTATTTTAGGGCTGTTGATCGATCACAGTTAACTCACGTGATAAACTCAAAAAAGTTAATCGCGATTAATTACACTGTTAATAGGATGCCAACTGAAATGTATTAAATATTTTTGGATGTTTTTCTACGTTTTCAAATTTATTCATTTCTATTACAACATAAAATATGAAATGTGCAGTGCTTACTTTATATTATTTTTTATCACAAATATTTGCTCTGTAAAAATGATAAACAAAAGAAAGTGTTTTTCAATTCACCTCGTACAAATACTGTAGTGCAATCTCTTTATCGTGAAAGTGTAATTTACAAATATAGATTTATTTTTTTTGTTACATAATTGCACTCAAAAACAAAACAGTATAAAACTTTAGAGCCTACAAGTCCACTCAGTCCTCCTCCTTGTTCAGCCAGTCGCTAAGAGAAGCAAGTTTGTTTACATTTATGGGAGATAATGCTGCCTGCTTCTTATTTACAATATTACCTGAAAGTGATAACAGGCATTCGCATGGCGCTTTTGTAGCTGGCATTGCAAGGTATTTATGTGCCAGATATTCTAAACCTTTGTATGCCCCTCCATGCTTCAGCTACCATTCCAGAAGACATGCTTTCATGCTGATGAGGCTCGTTAAAAAAATCTGTTAATTAAATTTGTGACACAATTCTCCCCCAAGGAGTTCTATGTCACCTGTTCTGTTTTACCTGCATTCTGCCATATATTTCATGTTATAGCAGTCTCGGATGGTGACTCACCACATATTGTTTTAGGAATATTTTAACAGTAGATTTGACAAAACACAAAGAAGGTACCAATGTGAGATTTCTAAAAATAGCTACAGCACTCCACCCAAGGTTTAAGATTCTGAAGTGCCGTCTGCAATCTGAGACGGATGAAGTGTGGAGCATGGCTTCAGAAGTCTTAAAAGAGCGACGCTCAGATGCGGAAACTACAGAACCTGAACCATCAAAAAAGAAAATCAATCTTCTGCTGGTGGCATCTGACTCAGATGATGAAAATGAGCATGCGTTCTGCTCTGCTTTGGTTCGTTATCAAGCTGAAGCCATCATCAGCATGGACACATGCCCTCTGGAATGGTGGTTGAAGGATGAAGGGACATATGAATCTTTAACACATCTGGCACATAAATATCTTGCAACGCTGGCTACAACAGTGCCAGGCGAATGCCTATTCTCACTTTCAAGTGACATTGTAGGCAAGAAGCGAGCCGCATCGTCTCCAGCCAATCGCTCAGACAAACAAGTTTGCAGAAGTAGGACTCAGTGGACTTGTATGCTCAAAAGTTTTACATTGTTTTATTTTTGAATGCAGTTATTTTTTTGTACATAATTCTACCTTTGTAAGTTCAACTTGCGTGATAAAGAGATTGCACTACAGTACTTGTATTAGGTGAATTGAAAAATACTATTTTGGTTTTTACATTGCAAATGTTTATAATGAAAGTAAAGTGAGCAATGTACACTTTGTATCCTGTTGTAATTGAAATCAATGTATTCGAAAATATAGAAAACATCCAAAAATATTTAAATAAATAGTAGTCTATTATTGTTTAACAGTGCGATTAATCAAGATTAATTTTTTTTTAATCGCCTGACAGTCCTAATTTAGTTGTAAACTAATTATTTTGGAGGCAGTTACCTTTGGAAAAAACAGATAGTTTAATAAAAAAAAAAGAAAGAAAAAGACCAGAAATGCTTTAACTTGAAACTTATACATTTTTTTTCTCATATTTTTTATTCACTTAGATTTTGAAACAGTTCTGAAGTTGGAACCTGGCAATAAACAAGCAATAAATGAACTAACCAAAATACAGAGTGTATGTATATGTTTGTGACTATATGTTGCAGTTTATTAACAGAATATTTCTGTGCTTAGATTAGATGTATAAATGTAATGAATTTCATAACTAACCTTTAATTTTAATTATCTGAACAATTATCTTTAAGGAATTAGTTGAGAAAGGGCTGTGGACTTACCAGGAATGTCCTGAACCATCCGCAGAAGAAACAGAAATACGAAACCTGGTGCAACCCATTGATAAACCCTTACATCTTAGATCAACTGTAAGTGGGGGAGAAGGGGGGAAACATTTTGAAAATATAGAGGGGCGTGGAGTTAAACATTTAATTCCTTTCTTACCTGTTGTATTGTAAATGTAAACTGATATTTGGCATATACGCTTTTAATGTAAAAATGCCTTATTTAAATATATATTAAGATAATAAATGCAGTTTGCAGATACAGATTTCTGCATGCATTAGACTTACACTATTCATAATTTTAATTTTTTTCTGTTCCTTATAAATATAAGGTAAATTCCCTGGGACACAGAGTATTTACTGTGTTTTGTACAGTGCAAAGCACACTAATGTTTGACAAATACATTTTTTCTTAATTTAATTAACTTCCAAACAGTTTTGTTTCTTGATTCCTTTCATTGTAGTATTAAACCAAAATTGGTAACAGACTAAAGTTAGGTAGAAAATAATGTCCTTTACTTTAAATTTTAAAAAAAAGTATTGGATTAATTACATCCAATTAATAGATATTGTATAATAAAAATGTAATAGAATATATCCTCTATAATGTTAAATTACACTTGGTTATATCAGCTGTAGCATTATTGACATGCTAATTTTCAGCTTAAAAGCTGCACTAACTGGAGATACTAAATATAGATTCATTTGTCCTTCATGGTTCTATTAAGGTTAGACATTTACTGACACTTACAAATTTACTGTCCTACTCTGCTCCCTTTTCATTGATCTTGCAGTACAAAGAGAACAGAAACCACTTGTGTCTCCCCAGTGGAGACCCTATACCTCTCCTGACACAAGACAGGATGGGTTGTGTCCATAATTGATTGCACTCTGCCTACCCCAAGATAGAGGACTGTTCTTTGGAGATTGTTGCTAGTTAGCATAGCTGTTAGAGCAACTCACATTGTTCTAACCTAAGGTGGGGCTGGGCCAGATCTGGGGACTGGTAAGTCATAACTGGTTCCCTGAAGGCCTCTTCACTGTGTTAAGCAGATCTCAGTCATGACAGAGAATCTGCCCCAGAATCTTTTGCATTCTTCTGTTCTTCCCTTTAACAGATTAATTAGCTGTTTGAACTTCAGAGTCCCATTCCTAATAATTGTATATAGCCTTGCAAATATGCATAACACACTCTTCTCCCAAAAGATTACATTCAGTGGATGGAATTCACCCTTCATTTGGGTGGCTGGTAAAAGACCCTGAGATCCTGTGGAGGGCCTGTAATACGATGTCTGCAATTGTTGGAGATCAGGCAGGGATCAAAGTAATTATTAGCAAAACTGAAACAAATAAAACAAATTATTTCAGTAACAATGGGTAGGCACACTATGGAATTCACTGCTTCAGGATGTCATTTAGTCAGTAGTATGGCTGGATTTGAAATTTTGTGACCACAGACCCATTTGTAGTTATTTATGCAAAATAAAGCTAGTCAAATCTCATTGCATGTCTTTCTTTGGATACAAAATTTGGTTTACTAGTGGACTGGCCAAATATCATAGATCCTAAATTGAAAGATTAAAGAGCCTCTCAGAAGAAGTATGCTTTTTGTGTGGGGGAGGGGAGGGTTATTTGTTTTGTTTGTTTGTTAGTTGTCGTCTGGGAAAACAGAATATAGAAATGGAATGACTTTGAGGTGAGAATGCCCCATAATACATACGAATAAAGTAAAATGGTAGCAGGGAAAAGAGCCAAATGAAAGAGAATATTTTTAATTTTATGATGAGTTTTGAAGTCACAAATTTATAATAAATATGTAAACCATCTGTATATTTTTATTGTAAAGTATCTGCACTGGACACCAGCACACACTAACATAGTGGCTCTGGGGTTCTAGTCCATTGTAAACAATAGTCTTTACAAAGAATAAAGTAGAGTATCCCACTAACCTTAGGTGTTTGTTCTATTTAGAAACCTTTGAGAAGAATATTCATTGAAGAAGTTGGTGATGAGATGCAGGATGTTGATGTGCCTAATACTACTACTCTAGTCAATAATTGGATTAATTCTACAAGCGTAGAAACAACAAAGAATCTAAATCAAGATGACCTCTTAACCACATCTGATACTCCTAGAGCAAAACAGTTGAAAATAGAAGAAATCCGTGATATACCAGCCTTCCAGTGAGTATAATACACGCTTTGGTGTTCTCAGATTTGATAGGCAAATGTGACTGGGTATATAATCCTTCTCAGATTATTACGTGCTTTGAATATTGCACCAAAAAACCTTGCTTAAATGTAGTTGTAATTGAAATTTGAAAACTTAACTACTGTATTGTTTTTATTAAATAGTCTTGTAGCTGTATACACCTTGTTTGAAGATTTACTTTGGAAACACAGGTTCACAGAATGTATGTGTGTGTGAGAAGGAGAGAAACTTCTGAAACAAATATGAGCCTTTTAGAAACAGGTGGACAAGTTGTTAACTTAGATTGTTTTGCTCAGGTATTCCAAATATCTGAGGGAAGTTATGTAATTTTGATGTATAAAATATGCTACATTTCCTATGCACTACATCTTACCTCAATTATAGAAGGTCAGTTGGGAATTTTAGTGCAAGATTCTCAGGAGTGCTATAGGTCTGCTCTGGACACCTGGAGATGGGAGGCAACAAAGATGGTATTAAAGGATTTTGCCACCACTTCTCCAGTTGTGGAGGCAGCCAGGAGCCTCATGTCTGCTCCAAGTTCTGTTGACTGGTAAGAGCTTCCAAAGAGCCTATGGCAGGGTCAGAATCCACCGCACTCCCCTTTTGGCCCACCACGGCACTATTCACCATGTCTCAGTTTTCTCCCAAGGGGTAGTCTCCATCAGCCCCACCCAGCAAGGTACTGGTAACGAATTTAAACAGTAATCCCAAGTGCAGCATAAACAGAAATGTATCGGGGGAGCCGTTTAGATCCACAAAAACAACAAGGAGTCTGGTGGCACCTTAAAGACTAACATAAAAACCCCACTTCTTCAGATGCATGGAGTGAAAATTACAGATGCAGACATAAATATACTGACACATGAAGAGAAGGAAGTTACCTCACAAGTGGAGAACCAGTGTTGACAGGGCCAATTTGATCAGGGTGGATGCAGTCCACTCCCAATAATAGATGAGGAGGTGTCAGTTCCAGGAGTGGCAAAGCTGCTTTTGTAATGAGCCAGCCCCTCCCAGTCCCTATTCAAGCCCAAATTAATGGTGTTAAATTTTCAAATGAATTTTAGTTCTGCTGTTTCTCATTGAGGGGCATTGCTGGCATATGATGGCATATATAACATTAGTAGACGTGCAGGTGAATGAGCCTCTGATGGTGTGGCTGATGTGGTTGGGTCCTCTGATGGTGTTGCTAGAGTAGATACGGGGACAGAGCAGGCAACGAGGTTTGCTACAGGGATTGGTTCCTGGGTTAGTACATTGGCCAAACTGGACAGTCCTTATGTAAAAGAATAAATGGACACAAATCGGACATCAGGAATGGCAACATACAAAAGCCAGTAGGAGAACACTTCAATCTTCCTGGACAGTCTATAGCAGATTTGAAAGTAGCTATACTTGAACAAAAAAAACTTCAGAAACAGACTTCAAAGAGAAACAGTAGAACTAAAATTCATTTGCAAATTTAACATCATTAATTTGGGCTTGAATAGGGACTCGGGGTGGCTGGCTCATTATAAAAACAGCTTTGCCTCTCCTGGAATTGACACCTCCTCATCTATTATTGGGAGTGGGCTACATCCACCCTGATCAAATTGGCCCTGTCAACACTGGTTCTCCACTTGTGAGGTAACTCCCTTCCTTTCATGCGTCAGTATATTTATATCTGCATCTTGTAATTTTCACTCCATGCATCTGAAGAAGTGGGGCTTTTACCCACAAAAGCTTATGCCCAAATAAATCTGTTAGTCTTTAATGTGCCACCAGACTCCTTGTTGTTTTTATAAACAGAAAGGTTTTTCACCCTTCTTGGCCTAAGCTCTCAGGCCTTTCCCACTCTCCACAGAGCACTGACTCTCAGGGCATTTCCCCTGTGGGAGCCGCCTTCCTCCCAGGGTCAGTCATAGGAGCCAGTCTCCTTCCCGAAACCCTCAGTCCACCAGGCTGTTTGTCTGGGAGCTACCCTTCTCCAGAGCCTACTAGCGGAATCAACCTGCCTCCCCCAACCAAGCTCTTGCAACCCTTTGAGGTCATCCCGTAACCCTTCCCAGCTAGGACTAATAATTAAACAGGGCCATCTGCTCCATAGCTGATCAGGATCAGCTGGAGGAAGAGGGTAGCTGACCTTTCCCGACTAGGCTGAGCCCAACTCCCCTTAAAAGGCTACCGAGCCTGTGACAGGGTTATTACATTGGCTGGAATTATTCCTGGGATGACTCCTAAACTGCGTGAGTGCTGGGCTGGGTGATCTGGAACCAATGGAGATAGCTCCCTACACCCAGGCTGTTTAAGCCAATTTCCCAGGCTCTTTGAACTGTCGGAGAATATTAATATGGTATTCCTTGCCTTTTTTAACATATTTTTACTAACTGGAAAACGGTCTGGAAAAATTTAGTTCTTTTTTTCCTCCCCTGAACAGCTGAATGGATTCAATTTATAGTGTTTTTAGGGCAAAAGTACATTTTTACAGCCATGTTCTAACCTCTAAAAATATACTGATTGAAATGACAAATAAATTATAGGAGAACAAATGGCTGCACTGTAATCAGTGTTGAAAATGTTTTCACAGTTGACATGCTTATTGTTTTGCATTATGAAATTCCAAAGAAAACTTATTTTCTTATTCTTGCAGCTGTGGAGGAAAGAATTTATGTAATGCTGATATATATTGAATGGTAGAAGTGTTTCGTGCTCTAAAAACAGTTATTTATGGAAATATAATAAATATGTAGCACATACTTCTTTACAGGACTGGAAAATCATTTACATTGACCAGTCAAATCATATTTTAACAAACATTTAATTAGCTCAATTTAAATATGTTCGTTTGCTTTTATTTCAAAGCTTAGGAATATTTTTGTCTGAAGAAAATAATTGCTTTTTATACAAACTATTACTAAAATCTTGAAAGTGAGACTATTTATTAAGGCTCAGATTTGCAAAAGAGATGGTACCCAATAGCTCCAACTAAGACTCCTTTATGAAATGGACAGAATTTTTATTTTAAAATGTACAATTAAACAAATATTTGTAGATCCCCTACCAATATGAAAGAGATGCCATCAGCTACACTTCAATCGTCCAGTCTGAAAAATCATCTAGAACAAGAAAAAATATTACTTCCTGCATCTACATCTGATGTTCCTGCAATCCCTGCAAATTCATTCCAGCTTGAATCTGATTTCAGAAAATTGAAGGGCTGCCCAGATAAGATGTACATGTACCTAAAGGTAAGAGAAGTAGTATTCTGTGACTACAACTGTGCTTAAAGAAATAGTGTCCTTTTATGGTGGTGGATTGGGAAATTTAGTGTCTAGAATGATTTAACAGTTCACAAATGGCAGTATCTTTATTTTCATTTAAACCCCTTTCCCATGATACCAAGGAGCTTTGACTCCATGTGAAAATAATTTTCATTCTGTGCTCGATTTTGTTTTATTTGACATTTACAGTATAAGTCTATGAATGGTGTCCTCATTTTTTTTAATCCCTTCCTTCTAACTTAGGCCCAAATTATGTAAACACACATTTTGGTATCCACATTGAACTCCAGTTACTCACATGTGTTTTTTACCGGATTGGAGCTGTAGCGTTGAAGAATACCAGCATTCTTATCCCTTTATAGGCTGTATAGGTATTTTAAAGTGCCTCAACCTACTTTAATGTATATTTTAATTCAATAGTTTTGAAGGAAAAAAGGTAATTTTAGTTCCTCCCTTGTTACCAAGGGTTAATGTACATTTTTTTAAAAACCTTTAACAATCACTTGCAAAAATGTACAAGTAAATAAAATAAAATGAGGAGCTCTAAGAAGAAAAATATATTTCCTTGTAACTACAGCTATCTTTTCAAGAGAATGTAGAAGGCTATATGCAAAATAGGCCAAAACCTATTCTTGTAGCTTTTTTTAACTTATTTCCAGGAGTGCCCATGATGTTGGAAGGCACTATAAAAATATGTGGAAGGGAATGGATCCTGCTAGGAGAACTTAAAATGATTAGTTTCAGTTTTCACAATTGAATAATATTTTTTGTCTGTAAATAACAGTGTTTTTTATTCTTCCAAAGCAAATAGAGCCTTCGCTTTATCCAAAGCTGTTCCAAAAATCCTTAGATCCAGATGTATTTAACCAGATTTTGAAAATTCTGCAAGACTTTTACATTGAGTAAGTTCATTTCCTCACTAATTATCCTAGGGTTTTATATTGTTTGCATCCAACAGAGGCTTTTTCTGTTTAGTATACCGAACATGTAGTCTATAGTATATAACACTGGCTTATCAGGATGTAGTTATTTAAATGTATTCCTCAAGAAATTAATTTTCAGAAGGACCAGCTAGGAGAAAATTGGTAATGAAATAAAAAGCCTTTTGCGTTAAGGCATTGGTTTAAATTCAGATTGTGTCATTACTGGCCACTGATTGACTACTTGATGGCCTATGTGAAGTGATTTGTTTCTATTGGAAAGATAGCACATTCCTTGAGCTCAGAATTCATTTTTAAAACAATAAAAATGTAGCTCAAAGACGAGCAAAGAACTAAGAAATTCCATTATTTTATGCTATCTTCATTGTGATGCCTTCAGTGTCTTGGTTTTTATTTTTCCCCCTTTAATTATATGCTTGTATTCTGTAACAGAACACTTAAAAGTAGCAAGCATGTGTATGGGAATAGAAGTCTTAATATTAAGAAAATAAAAAGCACTTAGCAGTTATTTTTGAGATATTTCAGTGCTGCATTACTTGGGGCTAAAAAGTTCATTCTGCTCATTATGAACAATGTGCCACTCCTCTAAATTAATCTGAGCTCTAAAAATATGTTATATTTTTTTATGATGCAGAGTAGCAAGTGTAAATTAAAGGGGCCAGGTATAGGCCAGAAGCAAGTATTGTCCCAACAGCAACAAATCATGAGGGTGAATCACCACACCTGAAGAGGCATGTCCTTCATTCCGTGTTACTACTTGCATGGCTGCTAGAGAGTGAATTTGTTGAGAGCAGAAAGTTAAAACCAGTTTTTAAAAGGAGGGGAATGTGAGGTATAAATCAAAAAGATAATTTGTAGTCATTGGTAGTGAAAGAGGAAGGAAGGTGGTCAAATATGCTCTCATTGTCAAAAAAAAAAAAAATGAGATTTTTCCATACTGCTGAAAATGACAGCAGCCATACAATCTGATGTCTGTACATCCTCACAATCAAATCACTACCCATTAAAATCTCTCCTTATTTTCCTCCTGAAACTCTCTGGATTTGCATACACTAATCAATAGATCATGATCTGTAGATGTCTAAAGTGGCACATCAAATGGATTTCTTAGTACTAAGGCAGTTTAGTTGACATAGTTTGTATGAGCATGTGTTTCCTTAGGAAAGCCAGAGATGGTGTTTTTAAGTGATATTATCTGTTGCTTCCATCTTTGGTTGAAAACGAGGAATTTGATTTCTCTCTCCATTATCATGAGCTAAGAATAACCACTCAGAAAGGTGCTGTGGTTATGGAAAGGTTCAAAAAGAAACATGCACCATAAGCACCAACCTTTTGGGCACTGAAAAGTATGATTTGGTATTTAGAATAGCAATAACTAGTGCCATGATCTAATGTTTACGCCTTGTCAACTTTCCTCCTTCTTTCTGTATTTTTTTTTACCTTTGTTCGCTAGTACTAAAAATATTTGCATACGGACTGTTTGTTTGTTTGAGTTCATCTGTTCCTGTAGCTTGAATTTCCTGAATTCCGTAATCCTGCTTGTATCTATTGGATCTTTCTAATCAGAGGTAGTTATTTTCATATATATTTAATAATTTGCTATTTTAGGAAAGAGAAACCATCGCTCATCCTTGAAATTCTCCAGAGGCTATCTGAATTAAAAAGATTTGACATGGCAGTCATGTTTATGTCGGACTTGGAGAAAAAAAGTAAGTACAAAGTAATGCCAAATCTTTTTTTTTTTTTTTTTTTTTTCAAACTTGGATCTTGGTATAGGTCTCATTTCAGTCAGATACTTCAGTATCCGTTCAGTTAACTGCCAATAATGCAAATAGACATATGAAATCTTATTTATTTACACTTCAGAGGCTGTTTTAATTACATGTTTCTAAAAAGGTTTCCAGTTTGATTCTTTTTTTGAGAGGTTGATGTGGAGTGGAGGGGAAGATATGTGGATCAGTCTAAAAGCAGTGAACTCAACCACTCTGAGAAGGGAAATTTTCCACCACTTTGTAGTGACCATTCTTGCCTGAGCAGTTGTGGATCTGACAGGTTTCAGGCAAATCATATCCTTCTTGGCTGGGAGATCAGTTTATATAGGGCTTTTGTAAGTGGGGAAAATAAAGGAAGAAATGGGGACAAATCCTTGGGGTACTGTGCGGGGCGTGAAGGACCCTCCCTGAAACAAATTATTCTTCATAGATTTTAAGCCCAGAAGGAACCACTGTGATCATCTAGTCTGACCTTCAGTATAACATAGGCCATGAAACTTCCCCAAAATAATTCCTAAAGCATATATTTTAGAACAACATTTTGATTGTCTTTGAAATGTAAATGATTTTTTATAGATTACTTGAAATTCCATCTAGATGATTTTAAATGACATATGAATGCTTGATCAAATCAGCTGTTTTAAATGTGCTTCTCAGAAACTTTCAGTTTTTAGGATCTTCTTAAAACTCAAACTAACAGCCAGAAAAGACATGCTGGTTATAACTGCCTTTTTCAATAGCAATGTTGTGTACAAACGCTAGTAGCTGCAATTGTAGTTGAGCACAATGTAGTACCAAAATGCATGATGTCATTCATATCTGATTCTCACTAAATCAAATTTGGGAAGAAAATGTTCAAAATGTTGTAGAGTCAGACTCAGGCTCTAATTGCAGTACTGAGTGCTGCCACCTTTGCATTTTACCCATCACTGTAATATCAAGGCACTAAAGGCTTGATTCTGTCTTGGCACAGGAGAAGGTTGGTGGGCTGAAACAGCTCCCTGATTTGCGTGGCTGGCCCCAGCTCTGATACAACTTAGAGCTGCTTCGTGGCAGTTTTAACTTGTGCCACTGGAAAAGAGTCACTAATATAATATACCCTGCCAATGGATAATTGCCATGATAGAGCTCCTCCGTGCCCCTGAAGCATCTCTGTTCCCCACCATTTTAGTCCCTCTAGGTTCTGCTGTGGGATGTGTGGCGCAGGGCCTGTGAAAGCACACATACTCGAACAGAGTTCCTGTACTTCTGGAACATCTCTGCTGGGCATTTGCAGCTACATTATGATTCCTCTGTACCATTTGAGTTGTGTAAAAGGCTTTAACCCACCTTGAGAATTTTGCCCTAATACTCTTGTTAGTAATTTTTTTTTTAATATTGGTTTTCACACTTGTTACATGAATCAGATTCTGTTGGATCCCTCTTAGCATCTTTTGATCATTAGTCTACATTGTAATTGTTTTCTGACTTCTATTTTTTTTAGTTGATTTTATTTTTAATTAGTGTTCATGTATGTGCTAGTCAGTCTCTAGGACTGAGAAATCATCTTCTGTTTAGCCACAGAACACATTTAAGCAGAGACAGTGCAAGCTTCTCAAAATTGTTCTGCCTGTATGCATCAGCACTGTTCTTGAAGGACCACCACAGTTAGTTCACAGGAGTTTTACTCTTTGTGCCTTGACCCTCCTTTCATTCAGCCCATTGAGGTGGGTGTGTGTCATTTGAATATTTGTCTACTTCAGACCTAGACTGAGACCACCAGTTTTGTGCACACAAGCCATTTGGTGCCCTATGACATCTATTGCTGATAAATGGACATTTTAAAAAATCAGTTTGGAAATTACTGAACATAGCTGAGCTTCACTACAGCTACCACTCTTTCATTATAATAGAAAACAAATCTGAGCCTCTTGGACAAATAGTTTCCTTGTAAAAGACATTTTCATGTTTTGAAACTATTAGCTTTTTCAACTTTTTTACTTCAGTATATTTTTCTTCATTACAGCTTATAAATTTGAATAAACAACTTTATTTTTATGCCAATTTTGTCTGACATCTGGCACAAACTTTTTACCTCCTGTTTTTTATAGCATAAGACAAGATAGCTTATGTCTTGTTTGTTTTTTTGTTTTTGTCATCAGGAATATGCACCTGTTTGAGGAATTATGGGTTTTTTTGCCTAACCACTTGCTGTAAAAGGACCTTTATTCGTTGTATAAAGCACCAAAACAAAAATGCTGGCTGTTGCTATTTGTGGATTTTTGTTTTGTTTTCAGTTTCTTATAGACAGAATATTGAGTTTTAACTAATTACTACTGAGATTTCTTCTTCTGTCGAATCCAAATGACATATTAAATGTATTGACAGTTTTCAGATAGGACATATTTATGTTCTATAACAGTTTGTCTGTCACCTTAAAACCACACATTTAAAAAAATAGTGTGTCTGAAAGTCTAAAAATGGAAGGTCATGTTAATTTTTATCCTCTCTTACAGCTGCACATGTATTGTTCAGTCACATGAACCAGTCCGGATTGGAAGATAATTCTGTTGAAGAGCTGAAGAAGAGATATGGTGTTCAGTATTAATGGATTACTGATGTTACATATTTGTATGTGTAAACTAGTCTGATTCCGCACCTCTTCTCTGAGCTACTTGTACTGAATTCAGTGGAAGAGTTAAATCCATAAAGTTGCATTTATGTAGGTAAAGAAATCCTTATACCAGATAAAACCAAATGGCAAGTGCCTAGAAAGGATAATGGCCTATGTCCCAGTTCTGCAATTGTGCCCATTATTTAAGAGCCCTGTGGTTCCAGGAGGACTCTCTCCTGGTTTAAGAGTCCGCTTGAGTAGATTGAGTTGCAGGATTAAGGCTGACAGTTATTCAGAAATAAAGTTAACTATTTATAAACATGTGGGTTTTGGTAAGAATGATTTGGTAACTTGATGATTATTAAAAGATCAGCGTGAATTTTATTTTGGGAAATAAACTTAACAGTGTTTAATTCAGAATTGGCTGGTATATTTTATTTTAACGTAAAATGTACTACTTAATGAACTTACATTTCTCAGATAAGCTAAATTGTTATTTATCTTTAAATAGATGTCACGCAGGACAATATGAAAACTTCATCTGATGCTCTGCAAACTTGGGGTCTGAAGGCCAGTAAATTCCAAATTTCTTTAGCTGAGATTGCCCTAAAGCTGAGTTCTAGGCACTGACAGGTGAGATGCCCATTGCAGTAGTACAAAAGGAATCTCTCTTAAATAACTAGGTTCCAGACAATGTAAGATTTTTTAAATAGTCACTAAGACCCTGAATTTCACCTATGGCTGAATGAAAATATAAAAAAAAATATGAATGAATATTGCACCACACAGAGAGCACAATTCTTAACAGTCCTATCAATCTATCCCCTTTACAAGTTGGTAGCTATGCAGTATTTCTTTTGATCCTTGTTCGATGGATGGCCCCAGATCTTATTTGCCACGCACTTTCAATGGGACTTGTGCTCTTAAGTCACTTAGATGTTTTTGAAAATCCCATCCTTTATCCTAATGCCTGCACACAAGAGGGCCACATTCAGGTTGTACAGGCAAACTTAATTCTGGCAATTTCTAACTTTTGAGCGCTTGATTTTTCAACCTCAGTCTGTTTTAAGTTACTTTTTGTATAAATCCAGAACAGCTAACAAACCAATAAAACCTAAGTAGAACAAGATGTATATAGCTGAGATGTGGAGTTTTGCTTGTGGGTTGTTGTGTTTTTTTTTTTTTTTCCATTTTTGCTGCATTCTTTCTATCTACTAGGTATTCAGGTTCTAGCAATAGATCAGAATCATTAACTGGAATCTGTCACGCCAATATCTTTATGGTGTACTGTAGCTATACAACCCTTTAACTTTACAAGGAGACCTGTTGCCACGGTTGGTCAAGCTTTGGCAAATGTGTTTTTTGTTTTGTGAAAGAAATGCACCATGCTATGTTATGGGCTTGTCTATTGTGAAATAAGCTAGAGTATGAATTTAAAACACAGTGGCTATTCCTCAACTCCCTGTGTGGACACACTCTTATTTGTCACTAAAATGGATTCAGTTAAATTGCACAAAGGCTTTCTTAGAGCAGAATAAGAGGGTCCATATGAGGAGCTATTGTGGAATATCTATTCAAGGCCATTTTCCCCCTATAGACAAGCCCTGTGGGAAATAATAATGCTGTATTCTGTGTAAGAAATGCTGGACAGTGTATCAGTATGTAGTATAATGCACTAGAGATAGACTAGCAGGTAACAGCTGGGGTATGGTGGTGTGGTGAAATACTTACACATGTATTTTTCACTCATCACCATAGATCTTTATTTCCTCTGGGAACTTTAATAGGGTGAACATATCTAAAATGTTCTAACCTCACAGATTTGGGCCAGTGGGGTCCTAGTCTTGTAGAACACCTCTTTACGGTGAATACCAACAGGTGGGGGTATTGTGTCTTTGTAGCAGGCTGACCTCTTCTAGACACAAGATGACCCACTTCACACTGAGGAGGAAAAAACCCTAGCTCTGTGTCAGAAGATTGCCTTGCTGGGTCTTAACTGGAGGTATAGGTGCTCTCTCTTCTTTGTGCCTTAGTTCAATTTCTGAGCTATATGACATTATTAAAATTTCATCCCTGACTGAATGACATCATTCAGCCTGGAAAGACTTCAATCCCATGTTGAGACCGCTATGTGGCTACTCCTAAAGGCGAAGTTCCCTGCTGAAATTACAAGAAGCCTCTGTAGCTGCATAGGCTACAACACTCATGCACCTTCCTTAAATCAACAAACCATGAAGACAATTTGGGGCTGGATAAAGACTATTTAATTAGCCCTGGGATAGTCATGCTGTTAGCTGGGGTCTTCAGAACCCCCAAGAGGGGCAATTTAACTATTTCATTCTAGGCAGTGTTAGTAATAAATCAACAGGAACACAGCAATTCTGTCTGATAGAGCATACTTAAATGCATGATCTTATCTAAAACTGCAGTTTTAGATTTAGGCACACAAAAGCAATAGGTTTAGAACATCCCAGATAGTTACCTAACATCTGGAAAGGTATTGAGTAACAGCACGTTCTCAGTGGCCAGTTGCTCATCCACTGGGGAGAAAGGGTGTCAGGAAAAACATCTCAAGTTGGCTTCTGAGGACTGTTCCAAAGTACTCTGAGCTAATCTTTTATAACTAACTTCTACAAAACACATAAGTCATAATACTCCCTACTATATCATCACTTTTCTAACTTTCAGTAAACTTTTAATATCAAAGGCCTCTAGACTCAAGGTTTTCCAGCCACCAAGGTTTTCAGTCTGTTGTTTTTCTTGTCTGTCACTTCCTCCCATTCTGATTAGCAGAAAACTGCCAGCTAGATACGATCTTGCTTCTGAAAGCCTGTCTCCAAGTTAACCTTTAACTATGTGGTGTTCTATTTCATTATTTTAGGGTGGCTGAATGCATGTAATAAGTTTACAATTAGCTTGATCACATTCTGGGGTATACACACCCCTCAAATACAGTGCAACATTCCCCTCCTTAAAGGCCACATTTTTAATAAAGGCCTTTAGATACATATATATAAAAAAAAAAAAAAGGAGTTCAGTGGGTTACTTTTGAAGGTCCAGCATTAGTCTCAAGGCTCTTGACAGCGACAAAATCTTCTCGCTGGCACTCTCCGGTTTCACTCCTGACTTGCCTCGTTAAGGACCAGACTTCATGTACATCTCTCCAGGGAGTACCCATGGTCTATAGAACCGCTGGTTTTGCAACCGATCAATCTTCCTCCAAATCCAGCATATCCGTACTAGAAGCACAACAACCAACGCCACCTGAAACATTAGAACCTCACGACAATTAAATGTAAGGCCAAATTAAATCCCCAGTTCTGTGGGGGACCATCTCAATAACATCTCCCACTAATTTTGTTCAAATCGCTGCTAACCCTCTCAGTCTCTTAATCTAATTAGAAGCGTGGTGGATGGTAACCATGACTCTGCGTGCCTCCTGCCTAGCAACTTACCAATAATTCCTTAAATAGGAATGCTTAGTTAACATTTTACAACAATCAAATTCATTTCAATAAATACAGGCATATTCTCTCTATTCTAAACATAGATCTTGTACCTGCAAGGTATTTGTGGTACATTCATATTCAATCCCAAATTCTTCTAAGCAGGTTCCTAATTTCCAATGTTGAGTATCCCACTCATACCATCTCAAATCATGTTCTTTACATGTCAGTAACCTACATCTGCATTTGCATGCATGTCAGAGCCAAGGAAACATTACTGTGGAGGGCACCAACAGCTTGCAAGAGGTGGAAGTGGTCCTTTTCTTGGGATTGCGCCCATTTCTCTAAAACCTGTGTCACCCCATCCTGTATGCAGCTCAGCTGATCTAAAAATACCCTGAGGGGCATTGCTAAATCTTTTAGGTGTTGATCCATTGCATTCATATTCTTCACAACCACCTCCTCATTCATACTGTTTCATTGTCTACTGTACATCCACACACCATAATTCACCTTACTGTTTACCTTCACCTCTATATGCATCTTTCCATTGATTTCAACCAGACATGCTCCAATCAAATCAATTACAGGTGGTTACAGAATTCACACTTCTATACCTTTTAATCATTTTACCAAAACACCATTTAACCATCCTATTATCCAGACATCCTTTATCCCTTTTATAAATTTCCTGAGGACCTAGGGCCTCCCAAGTGCAAGGCAAAAGAGCTTCCCATTCCCCTCCTGGTATCCTTATCTGTAATCTTGCCTCCCCCCCAAACTTTTCTACCCAATGTTTGGCTATAAAAGGGAGTGTTTCAGCCTAAAATGAATTGTCTCTTCCCCTGATGCTGTCCAGTTGGGGATATCAATTCATAAATGAACACAACGGGGTTTACAGGTGGAAAAAAACTAAAATTTAAACTAACATTTGTCACCAATTTACAGTCCCAAAGCAGTATTGCTTTTTTTTTTTTTTTCTGTCCACCAAAGCAGATAGCCCTTCATTATGGCATCTGGAGATGAGTCATGGGTGGGATCACTTCTGTCCCACTGACATCTGACCACTTCCAAGAAGCATTGACAGCACTGCTTGAGACTTTTCTGGTCACCGGGGCGACATCAATTTCCACTGCATCATTCACTTTGCACGGCACTGTCATCCACAGGAAGTTTTCCCACGCTGGGGGCACACCAAGTTCTGGATTCATACCATCCGAGGAGTAGCCCTGCGATCCAAATGCCAGCCAAAACAGCACACAGGAATGCATCATCTCCAAGGTCTTCCAGCATCCACATAACTAATATTCTAAAACAAAGCAAAACAAAACGTCTGCCCTCCCTATATAGAGAGAGGTATACATTTAAACAGAACTTAAACATTTAACTAACTTATTAACCTGGACTTAGGCCATTTGGGCCTAAGTCCCTCTTTCGCCTCGCTCTTTTCCCCTGGGAGGGCTCTAACTCTTAACTGTACTTTGAGCACCCACTTGGGGCTCAGCAAATTCATCAGCTCTAATTTGCTTAAGGCTTGCTGGGGCTGAAGATATGACCATTACTAATCTTGCTAGTACTCACATATTTCACTGGGGAGTGGGCAGTTTTCAATAACAAAGGGCACAATCCCACCAGATATTCCCAGTGCTGCAAAACCCAAACTAGTGCCAAAACTTCCTTTTTCACGGGGAGTAAACCCCCCTCTGTTTCATTTATAATTTTGGAGGCTTAAACCACAGGACCAAGGCCTGTTCCATGGTTCTGATTTAACACCACTCCCAATCTCCTTTCTGTAGTTGCCCGCAGTAGCACAAATGGTGGTCACACCTGGGTACTAAAGCTGGAGCCTAAACTAAGGTCTGCTTTAACTTGATCATGGCTTCCTGCTGCAGAGGGCCCCAGTTCAATTCCACCCCCTCTTTAACAATTCATGCAGTGGGGCTGCCATCTTTAAAAATCCTTGGGAGAAATTAACCATTCCCAGAAAGCTGTAACATCTGTGGGAGCTGGTAATTTAAGAACCAGCACCACTCTGTTGATCAGGAGAATGGCCTTTCTGGACCAAAATCACTCCAAAATAATTTACCTGCTGGGAACACAACTGGGCTTTCTTTGGGCTTACTTTAAACCCAGTTTTCTGAATCTTTTGTAAGACCCTATCCAAAACTTCCAAACTCTCATCTCTGGTCTAAATACAAATTAGGATGTTATCCATATAAAAAAATCACAGTCACTTTCATGCATCCCATCCCACATCTTGATTACAGGTGGACCCTGGCAAAACACAACTGCTTCATTTGAAAGGAAAGGCAAATTTGTAATAGCTGTCCTGATGTAAAGGGATAGCAAAGAAAGCATTGGCCAAATCAAAAACTGAAAACCACTGTGCCCCCTGCCCGCCCTCCCCCCCCCAATGGAGGCCATCACCACCTAATACTTAGCCACTGTGGGGGCCATCAGTGGTATCACCTGATCAAGGGGGTGAAAATTAACTATCAGCCTCCAGGTTTTGCCATCACTTTTTAGGACTGGCCAGAGAGCAGCATTATTGGGTCTTGACTAAAACCCCTTGGCTTAAAAGCCTATCAGTTGTTTCTTTCAGACTGGCTTCTGCCTCCTTTGGATACTCATACTGCTTCTGGGGTGGGGGATCAGGGCCAGTAACAAATGAAGGGGGGGTAGCTCCCTTTTATGAACACCCAGTTGTTCTCTATTTGCTTTACCTATAAAGGGTTAAAAAGTGTCCCTGCATAGGTAAAAGGAAGGGAGTGGGCACCTAACCAAAAAAGCCAATGGGAAGGCTAAAACTTTTAAAAATTGGGTAAAAACTTCCCCTTTGTCTTTCAGTGTTGTTCTCAGGGAGAGAGGGAACAGGGCAGAACTATACTGTAGAAAGCTTGGGCCAGGTATGAAAAATCATCAAATCATACCTAAAAAGGGCTCATTTAAAACTCCAAATATGTAAGTAAATCAGGAAATGTCTAGGAAAACACTATTAGGTTTATTTCTTTTATTTCTTTATGGCTTGTAAATTCCTCTGTGATAACCCCAAATGTTTTTGCTTGTAACCTTTAAACTGAACCTCAAAAAAGTTATTTTAATGCTTAATCCTTGTAAGTGGTTCTTTTTAAAATATAGTAATGGTCTAAGTTTTTTAATGTATTTTCTTTCATTTTGTTTTAATAAAATTTACCTTTTTTAAAAAACAAAATTAAATTTTTTGTGTCCTAAAAGATTTATGCATGTTGTTTAATTAGCTGGTGGCAACATCTGATTTATTTTGTTCTTCTTTCTCAGCTCTTCCCTGGAGGGGGGGTGAAAGGGCTTGAGGGTACCCCACAGGAAGAAATTCCCAAGTGCGCCTTCCTTGGTTCTCAAAGGGGTTTTTGCACTTGGGTGGTGGCAGCATCTACCCATCCAAGGTTTAAAAAAAAAAAGCTGTAGCCTTGGAAGTTGAATACAAGCCTGGAGTGTCCAGTATTCATTTTTAAAATCCTTGTGGGGCCCCACCTTCTGCACTCAAAGTGCCAGAGTGGGGACTCAGCCTTAACCAGGCCAGTAACTAGGATTTCTGCCTCAATTTTATCACATTCTGTTTTATTCTTGGCCCACACCTCCCGGTGTTTCTCTGAAATTGCAAAAGTTTCTGGAGTACACATGGGCCACTCCAATTCTTCAGATGCCTTAAGGGCTGCTATCTGGTAGCTTGCTAAAATCTCCACTGGTTCCTAGGATATGCTAGGAGGCATTTCCCATAGAACCCTGTTAGCAAAATCCGCTAACACTCTTAATTCTCTTAAAACATCATTTCCCAAAATTCCCTCTCCTCCCAAATTTATTAAGCCAAATTGCTCTTTATTTCTCCTCTTCCACACCTAATACAAAATATTTCTGCAAAAGGGAACACTTTGTTTTATTTGTTTTGGCCAGAGGGCCAAACAGGTTCTTACTCTGGATACTCATCAAGGAGTAAGTGGCACCTGTATCTAAAACAAATTCTGTCTGAATGTCCTTCCTTCAAACATAAACCCCGAATCTCACCCACCCATCAGTGTCCAAATGTGCCACTGCTGGGGGAGTTGGGGGCAATAGGTAAATATCTGGGATATAAAATTCTAAACCTAACATCTGGAATGGTATGGAGTAATTAACAGCAGGTTCGCAGTGCCCAGTTGCTCACCCACTGGGGAGAAAGGGTGTCAGGAAAAACCTCTCTCAAGTTGGCTTTCAAGGACTGCTCCAAAGCATTCTGAAAAGGAGTACTTCTGGCACCTTAGAGACTAACCAATTTATTTGAGCATAAGCTTTCATGAGCTACAGCTCACTTCATCGGATGCATACTGTGGAAAGTATAAAAGATCGTTTTATACACACAAAGCATGAAAAAATGGGTGTTTACCACTACAAAAAGAAAAGGAGTACTTGTGGCACCTTAGAGACTATGCTCAAATAAATTGGTTAGTCTCTAAGGTGCCACAAGTACTCCTTTTCTTTTTGCGAATACAGACTAACACGGCTGTTACTCTGAAACCAAAGCATAATGTAGCTAATCTCTCATAACTAACTTCTACAAAACAGGTCATAATACTCCCTACTATATCATCACTTTTCTAACTTTCAGTAAACCTTTAATATCAAAGGCCTCTAGACTGAAGGTTTTCCAACCACCAAGATTTTCAGTCTGAGTTGTTTACTTGCCTGTCCCCTCCTCCCGTTCTGATTAGCAGAAACTGCAAGCTGGATATGACCTTGCTTCTGAAAGCCTATCTCCAAATTAACCCTTAACTACCTGGTGTTCTATTTCATTACTTCAGGATGGCCGAATGCACATAATGTGCTTGCAATTAGCTCGGTCACATTCTGGGGTATGCACACCCTTCAAATCCAGGGCAACAATGCACTTTTCTGAATGATGCACTTTGTCATTTCATATGCTGTTATTAACTGTATCAACCTCAAGCAAGCCAGGTGGCAGGAGACACTTTTCTTTTCTTAGACAGCTACTGTTCTGGAAGCGGACTTTGAGGAACAGCTCTACAGCAGAGATAGTGTTAATGTGGTGGTGGTGGTGGTGGTGTGGCTTCTAAACACCCTCTCCCTCATTCCCGTCTTGCTGTTCACTGATGCCCTGCAAGTCTTGAAGGATAGCGGTTAGGGCACCAGTAGTAGAAATCACAAGCTCCACTCGATCATTTGCAATAGCATTTTTAAGCCTTTCACCATAACTGTGGTAGATGCAAATAAAGGTTGATTCTCCACCACAGCTTCTGTGTTGTTTCAGTGCCCTTATAGTTGGTAGACAACCAAGTGAATCTAGTGTTTAGCAATGGTGAAGGGGGTTTACTTTCTGTGGTACAGATGGAATTAGATACGATTTGGACAAGACTCTATGTTAGCAGATGCATAGCCAAATGAAACAAACATGCCTACCTGTCTGGTTAAATTTCAGCCAGTTTGTAACTGGTTATAGAGGAAAAGTGCATTACCAAACGACCTTACTGTTTCTTTTCATTTCAGCACCATTATATCTTTATTGCTTTCTAAAAGCAAAAAGAGTACGGCTTATTCTCCTAATACAAATTATTGGGAGATAAATTATAGGCCCGTGGTTCTCAACCAGGGGTACACATGCTCCTGGCTGTGCGCAGAGGTCTTCCAGGGGGTAAATCAATTCATCTAGATATTTGCCTAATTTTACAACAGGCTACGTAAAAAGCACTAGTGAAGTCAGTATAAACTAAAATTTCATACAGACAATGATTTGTTTATACTGCTGTATATACTATACACTAAAATGCAAGTACAATATTTATTTTCTAATTGATTTAATTTATAATTATATGGTAAAAATAAGAAAGTGCAATTTTTCAGTAATAGCGTGCTGTGACGCTTGTGTATTTTTATGTCTGATGTTGTAAGCAAGTAGTTTTTAAGTGAGGTGAAACTTGGGGGTACGCAAGACAAATCAGACTCCTGAAAGGGATACAGTAGTCTGGAAAGGTTGAGCCACTACTAAAGGCAGAGTAATAATTCAAAGAGCTGCAGGTTTAGTTTCTTCCAGGAGATGGCAGTATTTTTCCTTCTTCTGAATTACAGCTTCTCTCTCTCTCTTCCTCCCCCCCCCCCCCCCCCCCCGCCTCCAATTAAGACCTTGATGTACCGTGGGGAAACTTGTTATGCCTCCTGGTACTGCAGTAAAATTCACCATACAGTAATGAATTCATTTGCATTAAGTACAAATTTTAAATTTGAAACAATGGACCAGATCCTTCACCATGACAAAATAGTAAACTGGGATAATTGGTGGGGTGAGAGGTAGCACAATGCAGAGAGGTGAATAACGGGGTTTCCCAAGGATCTGTACCATTCAACATAGTCATAAATGATCTGGACAAGGGGCTGAATAGTGAGGAAGCAAAATTACAGACAATAGAAAATTACTCCAAATAGTCAAGTCCAAAGCTGATTATGAAGAATTACAGCGGGCTCTCACTAAAGTGGATGACTAGGCAACAAAATGGCAGATTAAAGTCAATGCTGAGAAGTGAAAAGTATAGCACATTGGAAACAAATAATTCCAATTATTCATACAAAATGATGGAGTCTAAATTAGCTGTTACCAAATGAAAAGAGAAATAGAAAGAGATATTGGTGTCATTGTGGATTGTTCACTGTAAACATGCTCTCAGTGTTCCATGGCCCACACTTGGAATATTGCATGCAGTTCTGGTCACCCCACCTCAAAAAAATATATTAGAATTGGAAAAGGGCAACAAAAATTATTAATGGAACAGCTTCCATAGGAGGAATGATTAAAAAGACTGGGACTGTTCAATTGAGGAAAAAAAGGATTAGGGGGGATATGAAAGTCTATAAAATAATGAATGGTGTGGAGAAAGTGAATAGGGAAGTGGTATTTGGCCCTTCACATAACACAGGAACTAGCAGTCACCTGATCACATTAATAAGCAGCAGGTTTAAAACGAACAGAAGGAAGTACTTCACACAACACACAGTCACCGTGTTACCAGTGGATGTTACGAAGGCCAAAAGTATAACTGGGTTCAAAAAGAATTAGATAAGTTCATGGTGGATAGGTGCACCAATGGCTATTAGCCAAGCTGGTCAAGGATGCTACTGGGTGTCCCTAACCCTCTGATTGCCAGAAGCTGGATGACAGAGGGATGGATCATTCATAATTTCCCTGTTCTGTTCACTTCCTCTGAAGCATCTGGCACCAGCCATTGTCAAAACAGGATACGAGGCTAGATGGACCATTGATCTGACCTAGTATGGCCTTTCTTATGTTCTTATAAAAGATAAATTTTGCATGACCATCATCCTGGGGCTGCTCTTTGCAGAATGGTCCCCAGGCATAAGATAGAATAACTTGAATGCACCTCTAATTTGCACCACCAGTAATATCCCTAAGCAGAATTTGGTGTATTGTAGGGATATTCCACCTATGCCCGTTTCTTCCATCCACACATGCTGGCAACAACGAAGTGGTGCTGCATAGGAGCTTCTGTGCCACTTCTGCTCCACCAGAATCTCCTCCTTATGTTGGGTTGATCAGCTAGTTTCATAGCCAGGATGCCCCAGCAGTGTGGCACAGAACACCTTCAACCACACCAGGGGAGCTAGCCTACAAAATTCATTTTTTCCATTTAGTAAATATCATTAAAGTGCCTTTCTGTCCTAGGAAGGGCCTCTCTTAGAAGGGCATTGTGGGGCTCCATATTCGTTGTGTGATTCCCATGCTAACCTTGCTCCATTTGTAAGTAGTATGTGTTATATGTCCTGCTTCTTTCTCCACTCCCCTCCCCTCCTTCCCTGAGATCTGACAGTCAAGCTGGATTCTGTCTAACTCAGTTCATCACCAAGTTTAGAAATTCTGCAGGCCAAATTATTCCCCCATCTACATCTATGCAACTCCACTGTCTTTAGATTATGCCTTCAGTAATGCCTTCCTAACCTCAATATCTTTCCGCTCCAAGGTTTACACAAATGCCTCTGAGAGCAAAATTTGACCTGCAGAATCATTTTTTGCTGTTGATGATCCAGGAGACGGAGAACCCACTCTGACTCCTCTTCTCCAAGAGCTGATGTTTGATACTGCAGGACAAATTTAACCTCCATGTAAGCAGGTGTCATTCTGCTGAAGACAATGGAGTTGCACCAGGGATGAATTTGGCCTTATGTCTAGTGCTTAGGCCTATGGAAATGAAGGTCTTAGAATTCAGGGATACATTTAATTATACTTTTCATTTTCTTCTCGCCCCTAATCATTCAACTTGATTGCAGTAGTGAAGTGCTCTCTTTTCTCTCCTTTTCTTTGTTATTCTCCCTTGCTTCCTCACAACATTTCTCATGCAATCATTTGCACCAGATCTCTCTTGTCATTTCTGTCACCTTGAGTTGGACCCCTCCTTTGATTTTCTCTCTCTCATTGTGCCCTTTCTACCTTCTGTCAAGTTCAAAACACTTTTTCTTTTCCAGTGTATTCCCTCTACTCTAACCACTACTGTGGAGCTGAGCCTCTAAAAGTGTAATTTGAAGGCTCTTCTTTGTTTTTCTAAAGATATTTTCTCAAGGCTTTTTTATGTTTTCTAAAAGCAGCTTTCAAGGACTGTCTTTAAGGCTCCAGTTTACAGCTATCTTTATTTTCCTCAAGCAGCTTGATTTAGAAACAGAAGCAAACAAACATATCTGCTGGGGGATTCTTTTTCTTGCCTGCTGTTAAGATGTTGCCAAATTCCCTAGTGGATGGATACCCTCATGGGAATCTATTCCTTTCTAAACAGTAGCATCAAGCAATGATTCCTTTCCAGCCATCTTCAGTTTTCAGGCCTTCTCTTGCCACTTACACCAGTAGTTTAGTTAATGGTGTTTATCTGGATTAGATTAAAAAGTGAGTCTGATTCCCTACTGCTTATACCAATGAAACACCACTGAAGTTGCCATCACAGAGCGAGGAATCTGGCCCAAATACTGGTAAATTGACAAACACCCAACTACGGCAAAGCCTCACCGATTTGTACTAATGTCTGGAAGTCTCATTACACGTCATTGTGGTTTGTAAATGGTCAAATAAGGGCCCATCTTGCAAACGGAGCCACATGAGATCTGCTCACATGGCTCTGATCAGGACTGAAGTGAACAAACACACACAAATACATCAGACTGCATGTCAGAAATGCTCTTTCTTATTTGTATTACATTAGGGCCCATTTGTCCTAGGCATTGTTCAAACACATAGTAAAAGACAGTCCCTGCCCTAAGGAGTTTAAAGGCTAAATAGGTAAGACTGACAAAGAGCAGGAGAGTAAACAGAGACACACTGACTTACCCAGGTCATACAGCAGCTCAGTGGCAGAGAGGGCAACAGACATCTTCTGAGTCTCAGGCTGGGTCCTATCCACTGGATCACCCTGACTATTTATTTTTACAAGTGAAATTTAATTTATTAACTAATAAATGTATGGCCACCTATTTCGGATCCATGGTAGAAAGGGAGGATACAATGGAAGCTAGGATCAACATTTAAAACTGGAATTGTCACATAAAAGTATTTAGCTTCCTTAGATCAAAGATAGGATGAAAACCCACCATCTTTTGTACAAAGAAATACCTTGAATAAACCGCTGACCCCACAAATCTCTGAGAACCTGCTCTCTAGATATGGCAGGAGTAAAGACTGAACCTCTGATATTAAAACTCTCTTCTGGGAGGGGCCACTGATTAGGGAAGGTGGGGAGGTATTTGAAAAGGGTAAGGTCTCAGATTGGATTGAATACCCCTTGTCTATAATTTCAAGAATCTGTTTATCTGACGCTATCAACTTCCAGTTGCTGGCAAATTGAACCAGCCTGTCTCCAAAACAGGTAGGAAAGATTGTGCCAATTCCATGAGGGTGAGTAATCTGAGTCTATCTCAAAGAGCTCAGGTTACAAGTAACCTCCATTTATTTATTCATTAGTAAATGTTTTGCCGTCTATGTTGTACTGATACTTAACCATCTAACTGCACAACATTATTCTATAAAATCTTTGCTGAGAAGTGAGGTAAGGCCACTATTTTTACTAAAATCATTGGGTATGCTCATTAGCAAAGTAAGAATCAGTTAAATTCCACTTTAAATTTTTTGATTGCCTCATATTTAAAACAAACTCATATGGGCTTCTGTTGCTCCACTCCTATTTTTCTTCACATTTGGTGTGTGAATTTCAGTGCATGTGAAAATTACATTGGTTATCTCTGGTTTATCGCTTTGAAACGACTAAAAAATTCACTGTATAGTATTGGATTAATTTAACTGCAATAGGAAAACGGTCTCACTTGCTAGGGGAAAGCTTTGTTACAGACTTTCCATTTCTTCTACACTTTATAGTCATTCTAATCTCAATGGAAGGTCTATAATGAATTCCTTTAAAACCTAATGTGAAGTTTATGCGAGATTTTCTCCAATTCCATGTCTTCTTCTAGATGGAAATGTTGCTTAATAGGTTGGGAAAATTGGGTGGAGGGAGTATTGATAATTTGCAGCTCAATAGCACCTTTTAACCAAAAATCTCAGTGATTTATAAATACTAATTCAGCTTCATGAGGGTTTTATGAAGAATCTAAATTGGTAAAACAAAGAAGTATAAGCTGATGTTTGCAATGCAGTGCAGGGACTTTGGCCACACCCATCTTCCATTAAAATGACACCCCCAGGTCTTTAAAATTAATGCAAGCTATGTGTGTGAGGAGTGGGGGAGGAGGAGGAGGTGACTAAAGCTCCTGCACTGCTTTGAAACTGTCAGCCTTAG
Source organism: Chelonia mydas (assembly GCF_015237465.2). NCBI lineage: Eukaryota > Metazoa > Chordata > Testudines > Cheloniidae > Chelonia > Chelonia mydas. The sequence goes on from NC_057849.1 coordinate 290,567,894, forward strand.
GCAAATTCCTACAGACACTCATGGCCCTGCTCCCACAGAGTGCCACTTGGAGCATAGGTGCCAAACAAGCAGAAGGTCTGCCAATATGGAATAGCTTACAGGATGGGGCCCCAGTGACTTGCTCAAGGTCATACAATAAGACAGTGAAAAAGCCACATCTTAGCTTTAACAATTAGACTACCCTTCTTTTCAAATTCTAAACAAATATTCCACACAACAGAGTATAAAGTGAAAATGTTTAAAGTACTCAGAGTATAAAGTGAAAATGTTTGAAGGCTCAAATTGCAAACATTTGAATCCAGAGTTCTAATACACTAAAGTTAAGGGGAAGAGATCCTTGGGTTTGGCTCAGACTCATCTCAAATGTCAAGTATAAAAGCATAGTTTGTATACTCTCTTTAATGACCTGACTTAAGCCACACAAAACCTGAAGCACAAGCCCTCACGAAAGGAGCTACAGAAGACTGGTACAGAGGATCTGCACATTTGTCCATGTATGTAGCCTGGCTTGAAAATTGCAGCTATTCTTCCCTAACCCATTATTTGTATTCCTAGTGAGGTGGAAAGTGCTAAGGGATCAGAATACACATGCACCACCTTAGCTCTGCTTTGGAAGCATATGTGGGCACCGATTTTGGGGGTCAGTTATGGATGTAAGCAGAGTCAGGCTGAGCTCCACCCTGACATCTGGTGGTGAGTTGTGGCAAGTTGTGGAAAAGAACTTCAGGGGCTGATCTAATTTGCATAGGCACACCCACTTCGCCTAGCATGAGCCCATAGCTGCCCAAATGGTCACTTTGGCTGCTGGGGACCCCCAGTTTCTCTGTTATTGGGGCAGGAAGAATAAATTGTTATTATCCTGATTATGTGAATCAAGGACAGTGGAACTGTACTTGGCGAGTCCCTCCATCATAACAAAAGGCCATCAACTAAGTAGTACTCGCTAGGCAAGGGACATGGGTTCCAAAACTCAGTGAATGGAGAGAAAGAGGCTGGGGATAGGTATTGATATCTGGTGGTATGGGCCCCTGGTGTGGGCCTTACATGCTAATTGCACTTTCTTTTCTCACTACTGTGGAATATCAGAGCTAATTTTGATTCTATTAGCAGTCTAGTTACAGGTTGTTGAGCTGAATTCACTTTGGGCCAATGGTGCACCAGCACTGAGGCTCCCCTACTACAAGCTGAAATCACAAAAGAGCTAAACTTACCAAGAGTTGAAATCACTGAGCGTTGTGTTAAGTAGTGGGGGAGCCTGAAGATATATTGTGGAGCAGTTTGCGGGTTGGCTGGAGTGGCTCATGGGATGGCGAGCAGAGCAAAGTGGCTCTTGGAGCAGAGCAGTTTGTGGGATGGCTGGAGCAGCTCATGGGGGCGGCTGGCAGAGTGGAGCGATTTCTGGCGGAGCGGAGCCCCACGGAGAGGTGGGACAATTGGCTTTGGACCATGTAAGGTGCCCTTTAACCCCCCACCCTCACATCTCCACCCAGGTTGGGAGGTAAAACTCTGCAGATAAACTTTCGAACTCTGGTGCTGCACTGACCAGGGACAGAGACTTTTGGGTTGTTGGACTTTTGGGACTTTGGGTGACTTTGCGGGACTCAAGAACCAAATTTGCTTGGGGTGGGTTTTTTGCTCATGGGTTGTGTTATGAATCCTGTTGGTGGTGTTTCCCCAACATAATGCCACATTGTTTCTCTCTGTTATTAAAAGGTTTTGCTACACTCAGACTCTGTGCTTGCGAGAGGGGAAGTATTGCCTCTTGGAGACGCCCAGCGGGGGTGGTATATATTTGTCCCAGGTCACTGGGTGGGGGCTCGAGCCGGTTTTGCATTGTGTTATTGGAATGGAACCCCTAGATACTGAACCCGGCCTTTGTTGCTGCCAAGTCTGATGGGCAGAAGGGTTACATGAAGGAAAGCAGAACTTGATCATAGTATCTACTGCTAATTGAATAAAGCAGGAGAGAGTGAGTCAAAATACTATCACACAACTGAGAACAGTAGAGGATGTTTAAGGAGGGTGTCAGGAGAAGAACAAAACAATGAAGCTATTACTTTGTGAGTTTGCTGAATGTAAGGCTCTGAGCAGGTATGTGACTGTACTGTGTGACCCCACTTCTTTCAGTGCTGCCTTCATGTCCTTCAAAATCTAAAATTTAATTTAAAAAAGTCTCGAGTTGTTATAGTTACTGAGATATAGTTGTGACAGGTTTTAAAGGCTAACTGATGCAGAGATGTCTGCCTGCGTTTGCAGAACCTGAAAGAGTATCCCTAAGAAGGGAGATCACCATTTCATTTCAATGGATGCTAACACAGATGCCAATGATAACACTTTAAAAGTCAATGTTGTTAACACATGCTTCGAGCAGTGAAAGTAAGGAGCCGGAGGATCGTGGTATGAACATATGCAAGAAACTGCTAGTGATGGCTCATTTTGGCACCAACAGTGAGTGTAACAGGGCTATGGAGCCATTTTTTCTACCCTCAGTCAAGAAGGAGTAAAGCCCAACAAGCCTGGCTGGGAATCTGAACACCTTCCAATGGGAGCCAAGTTCATGGTACACAGGCCTCACTGATGGGGAAACCAAGCACAAGTTGCCCAGAGACCATGCATGATCATATTTTGAACACCTGCACATTCTACAGCGAATGGTGTCTCATGTATGTGAGCCTTACTTGGTGGACAGAGCTTCCTTCCCCCTTCCATTCTCCCCAAATACGACCCCTGGATTGAATGAAAAAACACTTTAATCCCTGGAGTGACTACTTGCTTGCTGCTTTCATAATGCAACCATATAGTGCATCTTGAAATCACTACAACGTGAATGCCAAGCCATCATAACCCCTCATGCTACTATTATTTCTAATTTGCATTCCAGTAACACCAAGTGACCCTAGCTGAGACTGAAAACCCAGAGTACTAGAATCAGTTCAGACATAAAGTAAGTATCTTCCTCAAGGAGCTTGTAATCTTAATAGACAGCACAGATAAATGAAGTATTATTATCTCCATTTTTAGGGGTGAGGAACTGAGGCAACTCATATCCAAAGTATAACACATGAAGTAAAGTGGTTGAAAAATAGGGAAAAAATTTTGTAAAATCTTTGAAATGTCAAAGTTGTTTCCATTCCATGGGGTTAGAAATCTTTTTTTGTTTTTTTTTAGGTTTTTTTGGTTTTGCAATATTTGTAATCACTGCTTTTTATTAAATTTTTACTCAGCTATGTTAAAAAAATCATTAGATGTTTTCTGTTAATTGAAATAACTTTTGAAAACAACACTGATAAAAATGTAAATAGTGATAAAAATGTCACTGAAAATTTGGCAAAAAATGAAAATTTTAAAAAGTTTGACAAGTTTGAAGTTTTATTATTAAAAATGCCATTTTTGACCAAATGTGTGAAAATTTTCAACTGGTTCTAATGGAAAAGCTGTGGTAGAGCCAGAGATTCAACCCAAATCCCTCTGAGTTCCAGTTCAATGCTTTTAACCATAAAACTATCCTTTTCCTCCCTGGGTAGGGCAAACATAGGCGCTGACTCCGTGGGTGCTCTGGGGCTGGAGCACCCACAGGGAAAAAATGGTGGGTGCTGAGCACCCATCGGCAGCCTCCCTATCAGCTCCTCCTCCAGTGTCTCCCACCTGCCAGAAGGCCCGGCAGATCAGCACCTCCCACACTGCCTGCTCACAGCAATCAGATGTTTTGCAGCATGCAGGAGGCTGAAAGGGAGGCGGGAGGAGCAAGGATGTGGTGTGCTTGGGAGAGGGGGCAGAACTGGGTGGGAAGAGGCAGGGCGTGGATAGAGCAGGGGGTGGGAAGAGGTGGGGCCTTGGGGTAAGGAGTGGAGTTGGGGCCTGGGGCAGAGCTTGGGGTCGAGCCCCCCAGCACTTTGGAAAGTTGGTGCCTGTGATGGCAAACAACCACCACCCACAGAAGCCACAAGAAGGGGTTGAAAAACCCTTGTGGTCACAATCAGCCCCAACCCACTGCACCTGTGTAGCTTGTCACATCTGGGGCAGGCCCTTAAAATTGGCTGAGCTGGTACTCTGAAACAAGCAGAGCCAGAATGTCCAGAAGAATGGCTTGAGAGAACCACCTGAGAAAAAATGGGCTGGTTTGTTTATTTTCTTGAAACTCCCAGGAGTAAGTCTTGGCTTGGTGGGAGCTGAGAGTTCCTGGGGAATCTGAAAGACAGATTTCTCTCCTTTGCATGGGGTGGGTGGGGGGTGGTTCAGCCTGGCCCCTTTCAGGCTATGAAACTATCTTTCTTTTTTTTGCTTGGACTGTTTTTCACACACACTGTTCACACTGGGGTAGATTTGTTAAGAGGTGCAGCTGATTGTATACCCCAGGTTTGGACCACAGGGCTGATGTGGCCCAGAGAATCACGTATGAGGTAAGTAAGGCACCTCCCTTTACCCTCCCTTTACCTCCCTTTACCTTGAGATATGCCCTTATGTTTCAGGTGCATGCCCATGACAAGTTGGCAGTGCATTGAGATGGAGGTGTTAGGGATTCCTGTGCGCACTGCTTCTGTTGTTGTTGTTGTTAGGGGGCTTATTCCTTCACCCACTTACTTCCCTGGTCCTTCTCGCATGAACAGAGAGCAACAATACCCAAAGTCCAAAGGTGCAAACAATTTGATGTTTATTGGGGTGAACTTCCAGCAAGCATGATTCTAGTTTCCTTCCTTAGCGTCCCCCTTCCCAGCTCTGACACCACAGAGCCTAACGCCTGTGTCCCTGTTCCCATTCCTGCCCTTAGCCAAACATGATTCCAATTTCCTTACCCCCATTCCCTGTTCCCATTTCCCCCTTTAGCCAAACATGATTCCAATTTCCCCACCCCTGTTCCCATTCCCCCACCCACACACTTCCTGATTGACTGCAGACTATATAGTAAAACTTGAGTTCTGCTTTGCTATACCTTAACCAATCATTTTCCTGAAATTTAAGTAACCAATCCTAACATATTGTAACACGATTATGTAACCAATTATATCCCACCACCTTAATTAGTTTACACCCAGCAAAATTAATTATACAGCAGACAGAAACAATCACAGAACCAGACAGAGATTATACAGACAAACAATAGCAAAGTGGGAACTATAATGACAAAACAATACAGAAATGAGGATTTCACATCCCAGCTATTGATAAGTGAGTTCTTGCCAGACAGGATGCTATCAAACTAAGTTTCCTTTTACATCTTCTAGGCACTTCCCTTTCTCTGGAGGTGATAGGCATTTTCAGGACAGGATTGTATTCCTAACAGCCCAATAGCACCTTATTTCAAAGTGACTAGTTTGGAATGTGAGGATTTGACCATTCCTTTCCCAGCTTATGGCTGCCTCTGCTGCTTAACCAAAGGCCTTAGCCTAAGAACAGGGCCTCAAACTGTCACAGTAAGAGAAGGCTCTTACACCACCAGACAGTGATTTTGATTCTTTCTTTTATACCTCTAGAACTAGCCAAGTGATAAGAATACACCTAAATTCTTAGCATCTAGGTCTTTACAGACAGGCCTGAATATCCTATATCCTAACAGTTGTTGTTAGATTCTGTCAGAATAACTTTGTTCTTTGAGTGCTTGTGTAACCAACACACCTTGTGGATGTGGTGTTCTGTCCCATCTAGTGGCACCAAGACCACTTAGAGAGAGAGTTTAATGAGTTTGCTCTACAGCCTTAGCTAACAGCCAGTTGGCTTTTAGCTCATGCTGTAGAGGCTCATGTACTAAGCTCCAGAGGCCCCCTGTTCGATCTTACCCACCGACAACCAGGGTCTGTTGACGTTACACTTGCACATGTCCATTCCCTTAGTGGTATCTGTTGGGATGGCTCCAATGCCCTCTGGTGCCACATACTGACCGACGACTGTCCGGCTACTTCGCTAACTGACTCTAGGTCAGTGTTTTGCAGCTGGATCCCCTGCTGACCCAGTGGTGGATCACTCCACCACTGTTAGGGCCCTGGGCTGGGATGCAGTGGAGTCGGGTGGGCTCACATTCCCCTACCCCTGGGGTGGCAGACTCCCCATCCTAGGCCAGGAGGCCCGTGTGAGTCTACCGTCCATCAAGCTAGACTCTGTTGGTGCTCACCCCTGCTGAAGCCCCTAGATTGTGGTGGTGGTGCTCCCCCCTGCCTGAACCCCTAGACTGTGTGTTTGCTGACTGCCTTAGCCTACAAGCTGAGGCTAAAGCTTGCTCCCTGCTCTGCCCTGGCCCAGGGGCTAGGGCTCTAGACTACATGTGTTTGATGGCTGCCTTAGCCAGGAGGCTTAGGCTACAGCCTGCTCTGCCCCACCCAAAGGGTTAGAGCCCCAGACTGTGTGTGTTTGCCAGTCCTTCCTTTTTAGTGGGAGCTGTAGAAGAGCTTCTGCACCACTTAAGAGGAAAGGGGTTCTAGTCCTGTTTCTTCCTAAAAGCCAACGGTGGTCTCATAACTATCCTAGACCTGCATCATCTCAACCCCTATCTGAAGAACTTAATGTTCCCCATGGACTCCTTGGCTTCCATCATTCCCTCCTTGGATCCAGGGGATTGGTATGCCTCCCTCAATTTTAAAGGACACATCCTTCTACATATTGATTTCCCCCCCCCCCCCCCACCTCCCAAGGCGACAGAAAGTTCCTAAGATGTTTCCTGAACCAAGTAATTACCAGTTCACTGTGCTTCTGTTTGGCCTATCAGCCACCCCACCACCTTTTACCAAATGTATGGCTGTGGTGGAGGCTTTCCTTAGAAAAAGGGGAGTTCATCTTCCCATACCTTGACAACTGGCTAGTCAGAGGTCGGTCCAGAGCTCAGCTGGAATCCAACATCCACATCATCCAATTGACCTTCTGGGCACCAGTCCTACTGATAAACACCCAGAAATCCATCCTTATCCCAGTGCAAAGGATAGAGTTTATCAGGGCAGTTCTTGACTCCATACAGGCAAGGGCCTTGCTTCTGGAAGATCAGTTTTGGGCAATCACGGTCCTGATAAGGTCCCTCTAGACCCATCCGGACGCAACAGCTCAGAAATGTCTGAGTCTTCTGGGCCACGTGGCATCATACACTTATGTAGTGCGACACGTAAGGCTACGTCTCAGACCTCTCCAAGCCTGGCTGGCCATGGTATACTCTCCTTTGCAGCATCATCTGGACTTGGTGTTCATGATTCCCGCTCAAGTCCTGGGTTCACTGATGTGGTGGCTGAACCACCAGGTGGTCTGAGCAGGAGTACCCCTTTTACAGCCCTTTTTTTACATCAACAGGCAGAGCAGCGCTCACCCCCGCCACCCATGTCAGGAAGCAATCCAACTGTGGGAGTTCTGCATAACACATTCAAACCATCTAGAAGCATCATACCTCAAGGGAGTACATAACCAGCTGGCAGATCGCCTCAGCAGGTCTTTTTCCTCTCACCACAAGTGATGCCTTCAACCGGACATCACAAGAGTCATTTTCCAACAGTGGGGGACTCCCCTTATAGATCTGTTTTCTCCCGCAACAACAGAAAATGTCACCATTTCTGCTCCCGGCAAGGGGCCACAGCTCAGGGTCTCTTATAGACTCCTTCCCGCTATCATGGACAAATCACCTGTATTACGCCTTTCCACCTATCCCAATGATACACAAGGTCCTGATGAAGATCAAGGAGGACCGGGCAGGAGTCATTCTTGTAGTCCCGGCATGGCCCAGGCAACATCGGTTCGTCACCTTCTTCCACCTCTCAATGGATACCCTGCTCCCGCTTCTGCTGCATCCAGATCTGATCGCCTGAGACCATGGGTGGCTGCTCCTCCTAAACCTCAGCTCTCTTCATCTGATGGCCTGGAAGCTCCATGGCTGAATCCTGAGGAGCATGCTGCTTGGAGCAAGTCCATAAAATCCTGCTAGGCAGTAGAAAACCCTCCACCAGGATCACTTACCTTGCAAAATGGAAGCAATTTTCCATCTGGTCCTCCCAATGTGGAATTCTACCTATGCAGTCCTCATTGCAACTCATATTGGAGTACCTTCTGCTTTTTGAAACAACAGCCCTTTCTTCAGTCAAGGTCCATCTAGCGACAATTTCAGCCTTCCATCCCAAGGTCGACAACCAGTCTGTCTTTTCACATGAGATGGTTATCCGTTTTCTTAAAGGCCTGGAGAGGTTATACCCCCAAGTAAGAGACCCAATTCCTCCCGGAGATCTAAACCTGATCCTGTCAAAGTTTACAGGTCCCCTGTTTGAGCCACTAGCAATGTGCTCATTGGTTCACCTCTCCTGGAAAGTGGCTTTCTTAGTGACCATCACCTTAGCCAGAAGGGTTTTGGAGATCCATTCCCTCACATAGGAGCCCCCATATATGATTTTCTTCAAGGATAAGCTGCGTCCATACCCGGCGTTCCTCCCAAAAGTGATTTAGCAATTCCACTGCAGCCAGGAATCTTTCTGCCAGTATTCTCCCCAAAACAGCATGTGAACCAAGAGGGGCAGTGTCTACGTTCCTTCAGTGTTAGACACACCCTAACTTTCTATATACAAAGAACCAAACCATATTGCAGATCAACCCAGCTGTTCATAGCGATAGCAGAGAGGATGAAAGGCCTTCCCATCTCTGCCCAGAGGATTTTGTCCTGGATTACAGCATGTATCCAGACATGTTATGAATTTGCTGGTACCCCACCTCCAGCTAACCTGACTGCTCATTCCACAAGATTGCAGTCCTCTTCAGACACTTACCTAGCACAAATCCCTATTCGGGACATCTGTGGTGCAGCAACCTGGTTGTTGGTGCACTCATTTGCAACACACTATGCCATCACCCAGTGGGCCAGAGACGATGCCAATTTTAGCCATGCAGTCTTGTACTCTGATCCCACTTCCTGTTCAACTGCTTGGGAGTCACCTATATTGGAATAGACAAGTGCAAGCACTTGAAGGAAAAAACAAAACAAAACAGTTACTAACCTTTCTGTAACTGTTGTTGTTCGAGATGTGTTGCACATGTCCATTCCAAAACCCACCCTCTGTCCCCTCTGTCAGAGGGTAAGAAGAAACTAAAGGAGCATGGGGTCGGCAGGACCCTTTATACTGGCATTATGAGCTGACCTCACAAATACCACTAAGGGGAAAAATTCCAGCAACTGTGGTCAGGGCATGCACACACCTACATTGGAATGGACATGTGCAACACATCTTGAAGAACAACAGTTACAGAAAGGCTAGTAACTGTTTCTTCCTGTGTAGTATGTTCAGTAGTAGCGTAGAAATCCAGCTGGCTGGAGATACCCATACTCAGGAAGTCTTCAGCCACTGTTCCTACATGTTCTGAATTAAAGCCTAGCAGAAACAGATGACCACACAGTCAGAAGTGAGTTCACAGCCATTAAGTACTGGTCCCATCCCGTCCCACGCCCCCCACACCCAATATAATTCAAGTAGCACCTGTGCTAGATAATGTTGTGCAGATACCTTGGAAAAACCGCAGAAATCAGAAAATGACCAGTGGCCTAGTTCTTTCCCATCAGTCTGCCAATAATAATCCAAGGCTCTGCCTCCAAACCTCTTAAGCTTTAGAGCAGTGAAGACAAGTATACCTGTGCTCAGTTCTGTTTGAGCAACTGGAGATGATAGAGTGATTTCAAGCATCTTCTCCTTTCAACCAAATGAAACTTCATAATCTCTCCATCTCTCCTGTAGCCTCCCCTGCTGAGCTCTGAAACCTGCCTCGCCTCCCTCCAGGCTGATACCCTCACAGTGCCTGCCTGCCTCCACTCTCCTCCCCTGCTGCCTCTTACCCATCTCTGGCCTCCACAGAACCCTGCATCCTTATTAGTTTTAGACACAAGACAGTTAGAAACTGATGGAAGAGGAGGTGGTTTAAATCACAATAGTAGGATTTTGCTAATAGATTACAGTTGATTTAAACAGTTGGGACTCTTTGAGGATCTATCCCCACATGTCCCACTTCCCAGCATCGAGAAACCTTCAGTCCTCCCTGCCACAGCACCACCTACTGATTCATATAAAACCGCTATGACACTGAGTATCCTCAAGCTGATAGACATCTGGGGAGAGATTGTGAAAGACACTAAGGGCAGCTCCCACTGACTTTCAAGAGGAAATGGGCACCTAACTGCCTTTAGTGTGTGTGAAAATCTGCCCCATGTGGAGTAGTCATTGTCCTGAAAAATAATGGTTTCCTTTTCTTTGTTTGTTACGTTATCTGAAAGGTGCAGCTATGCTGCGTTTCTTTTCAATGGCTACAGTCTCTTGTTTCAGTACTTATAATTAGCTTATTTATAAAAGAGCAAAGTAGGTTTTACAATATTACTGTTTTAAAAGATCACTCAAAAGCCGTTGACGTTTTAAAGAAAAACACAAAAGGTCTAGCCTTTAATGGGAGTTTCCCTTTGCCTTTCTAACAGTATATTTAAATTTATCCACAAAGCATAAAATTTCTTTCAGCTTTACAAATGGGAAGTTGTAGTAGCTTTTATTTTTAAACAACTTCGCTATGCTATCTCATGCAGTGCAAGAATTCAATGTAGGAAATTCCATGCATCAGCTCTGACTGTGCAAAGACTGAGTGTTTCTCCACAAAACATCAGGAACTATCAAGGAACTCTGCTTGAAGACCAATTGATCTGAGAAGGATTTTTTTCTTCTTCTATATTCTCATAAATACTATCTTAAGAGAACTGTCCTGGGAAAGTAAGTGAGATATGTATCTTTGCCATGGATTCCCGCTCCTCCTCCCCTCAGTTAAAGAGCATGTGAGGCTGTGATATGGGTGCTACATACAAGTGGTGGCAGAAGACAACTAAACTTTTTTTCCTGACCCACATCACTTGACTTGGTCAGATTACAAAGGTTAATACCCTATTACATGACAGAGATCAGACCCCAGTGGTTATTGTTATTTAGCACATTATTCAAATTTAAAAATATTTTCTTTTTATTGGTCTTCTGGGTTTTTCTTTTCTTTTTTTTTTTAGCCTTTAGCATTCAGGTTGTTTTGGAACTTTTCTCTGCAACCAAATGAGTTACAAATGTACTTTTTAGAAAATGAAAGGTGAGATTCTCATGTAATCACTTGACTCCAGGAGCTGGGGCTTTAAGAAAAATATCATGAGACTCATGATAAAATCTTGAGCTGGCAACACTGCATTACCATAAGCTGAGTGGAACACATTGTTCATTGCCCATCTCCAAATGGTGGAATCAGGTGGGAGTGAGAAGAGTGATGAAGGGTGGAAAGAAGCAAAAAAGCATAGAGAAATTAGACTATGGGGACCAACAAGGTATAAGAATAGTATAGATGATGTGACAGGAAGCAGATGGGGGGGCAGAGAGTGATACCTGTCAGTCAACTAAAGCCCTGACTCTGCTCCATATATGAGACCCTACTGATTTCAATATGAGTTCTAAGTTGAGTGGCTAGAAAACTTAACCCTAATGAAAACAATGGGAAATAAACAAAACCACATACTTTAAAAAAATTGGAAGAAAGGAGGAAAGAAAGTAAAGATTATTAAATTTTCTTTTCTCAGTTAGCTGCTTTCCTAGCTGAACTTCTATATATCCATCTTTATAAATCTACAGAACATTGTGAAGCAAAGGTTTGACATTCCAAACTTCAAGCACATTCAGCTCCTTGCTTTGGCATCTTTGTCCTGCTCCCTTCAGAGAATTGTATTCCATATTGGTTTTTGTACCACCATCCTCACAGTATTGCATTAAATCATATGATTAATATCAGTCACATGTGGTGTGTTCTTTCTGATATCTTATCCACAGGGGGAGAATTGTGTGTGCAATGTAGGGCTTTGTTTGGTGGGATTTATCTTTTGACTTTTAAAAAAAATGTACATGCTGCTGCTGCTGTATGTTTGTTAGAGAAGGCAAGGTCAAAGAAGTGCACCTTGAACTTTTCAAGTGGAAGGTGGTGTGGTTTGTGATGGCCCTGCAGGAGTTTGTTCCACACTCTGGGACTAGCCCCAAGAAAGCTCTGTCTCCTGCACAGACAGGCTTTACCCTTATGGTAGTGACTTAGAACATAAGAACAGCCATACTGGGTCAGACCAAAGGTCCGTCTAGTCTAGTATCCTGTCTTCTGACAGTGGCCAATGCCAGGTGCCCCAGAGGGAATGAACAGAACAGGCAATCCATTCCCTGTCGCTCATTCCCAGCTTCTGGACACCATCCCTGCCCATCCTGGCTAATAGCCATTGATGGACCTATCCTCCATGAATTTATCTAGTTCTATTTTGAACTCTGTTATAGTCTTGGCCTTCACTACATCCTCTGGCAAGGAGTTCCACAGGTTGACTGTGTGTTGTGTGAAGAAATACTTCCAGACCAATGATACAACACTGCCATGTAGTCAAGATCTAACTCAGGAACTCTGAGTTTTCTCCTCCCAGATTTTTCCTGGGCCATCTGTACCTTTCATACAAGCTTTACCAGAGGAAAGTGTGATGTGACCCATTATTCCTATGGCTTTATGGACTCTGTGGTTTTACAGATGCAGAATTTGCCAGAGAATCAACTTGTTGCCACAACATATTTAAAGCCTTTATTTTCAAAAGTTCCATTGCTAGCCCTCCTGGTTTTCCCAAACATCCAAACTGATGCAGTGCTGTCTGCCATCAGCCTGAAACAATAGCCTTGAGAAATCCCTGCCCTGACTTCCTTTGTGATGAATGGTGGAAGCTGTCAACCATAGTCTTCATCCCAGAGCTTTAGGTGATCTTTTAGGCATGCTGGGCCAAGGCCATTGAGCACCTTGAAGGGTAGAGACCTTGAACTTGATTCAGTATCCTATGTGAGCACAGGTTTGATGTGCCCATAGTAGTCTTTGTTGCTGAGGAGACGTGCTGCAATGTTCTATATTAAAGCATTTAGACAATGAGCTAGGTCCCCTTCATAGGCCTATAGGGCTAGAATCACAAAGCAATTAAGATACCTGTTATTTTAGGTACCTAAATCCAAAATTTAGATTCTCAAAACACCTGCTCAGCTGCCACCTAACCCTGTAGGTGCCTAAACTCCCTAAGTGCCTACATTTCTGCCAGTTAAGTCCCTTCAGCCCTTAAAAATCTACCACTGTGCATGAGCACAGATGGTTCAATCATGGTGCCTGGGCACCTGACTCAAACCTAAGCCCTGACAGGATCCTTCAATTGAGCATGCCCTCACCTGTGGAACTCAATCCAGCAGGTGTGCTCAGAGACAATCTAACAGATTTGGAGCCCTGTACAAAATATCATCATTGGGCTAGTGAGAGTTAGAATGATTCTATAGACTAGAGTTTAGGGCACTCACAAGGGATATGGGAGACTCAAGTTCAGGTCCGGTCTTCTACTGGAGAAATTGAGAGATCCCCACAATACACTATCCTATAGTCCAGAGGTTAGGGCATTCTCCAGACATGTGGAGCAAAAATTTGAACCCACATCAGGCAGGAGAGGTCTCCCACATCCCACATAAGTGCTCTAACCAGTGGGTTAAAAGTTATAAGGGAAAGTTTATGAGAAAGGCTTAAGTGCCTAACTCCAGGAGACGGTTGAAGGCTGTGACTGAAAAGCAGAGAGGTGTGCCTCCCTCTGTCCTGGCTATAGGTGCCTAAGCTCCTTTAAAGGGTTGGCCTTAGGCCCCACCCATCTTCTTGGCATTGCCTGTTGGCTAGCCATGGTGGCTTACCCCCCAGTGTGCTGGATTTTGTGGATCCCATTCTTAGGTGCCTTACTCTTCCCATGCATTGTGCAGGAACCCTGGGCACCTAACCCGGGGCCATGGCTTCCATTGGGCAGCAGGATGCCTAACATTAGGCATTGAAATTCTGATTCTAAACCCCCTTTGTGGATCTAGCTTGTACCTTCTAACATTTGGGAAAAAAAACACCCTCAAACGCTTTTCCAAATCAGCTTTTCAATATTGAATTGATGGGATATTTCTATCATGTATCTCTAACGACACTGTTCTCTCGCCACTGTTGCCTGAAATATAAATTTACAGGAGCTAAGCGAAACTGAAATGCAGTGGTAGGAATGGAGTCATTATTGCACGCACACAAAAGTTATCACCTAAATCAATCAGGGTTAATTCAGAAGTATTTCCCCTTGTCAGAGTCCGATGGCACAGACGGACTCTCTTCAGTGGCTGGCAGGAAAAGGTTAACACTTTCCCTCTGAGCAAAATAGCCGTTAGGGGAAAATGGCCATGAGGGGATTTTGAGTGGGCTTATCTCGAGGGCATTACATTAGTGTGGGAAGTACAAGAGAACTGAGCTTGGGAAGAGAGAAAAGAATCATTCTTGGAGTCTGACTAATGCCAATGGAGTGATCTCATTGTATAATTTCCGCAGTGGTCATGCTGTTACTTGCTGTTTATAGTTGTCTCCCGGTTATAGAGCTGAGCTGATAATGTGAATATTCACAAACATATACTATGCATTTTGTGAGGAGAGGGATATAAAATATATTTGCCTATTTTTTTTTAAAAAAAACAACTTATTTTCATAAGCTTCAAAGCGGTGGCAATTTAGGGGCACAGAAAAATGCGGGCAGAGAGAGAGCAAGCAATTTGTTTTCACTAATTTATTCTGGTGGGAAAGAAACCCCTTCATCTTCCATTTATTTCAATCCAAGCCCTATGTTTCCTTCCTATGTTTTTTTTTTTTCTTCCCTTCAGTTTAATTCTAAAAAAGTAGAAGCTTGATTTCTCTGCTTACTCTGACAGCCCTAGCAGCAAGCCACATTTTGTTAGGAAGTTTTGGACTTGAGTGGATAGGAAGGTTTTTCCCAACTAAAACTGAGTAGGTTGCTCAGAAAATGTATGTATCACAACAGCAGAATAGATGGAATTTGCTCTGTGCCTTTCTGAGCTTAATCTTAATATACAATTGAACACAAAAAATGTAAACAGAACAGTAAGGTTGTAAACTCAAGCATTCAAAAGTTAGGAAATGCCAACGGCTGCCTGGGCAACCTTAGTTTGGCCATAATACATTGTGCATATGTATTATGATAGTCTTTAAGTACATGATCACATACTGTTTTTACATTCTTGCAGCAAGGCCCTTATGTGTCTTCATCGTCATTCACTAAATGGATTCTTGAATGACTCTATTTCTCGCAGAGAAGAAAGCACTTACACCTAGTAGTGTACATGGAGACCTGTAGTCTTAGGCAAAAATTGTACTGTATCAAATTCTTGTCGTACTGTCCTGATGAAGCAGGGCAGCAAATCTAAGTGACTCTCAAGTGGGAGCTAGGGAAATGGTGGGTTTTTTTAAAAAAAAATTCCTGAGAGCACCCATGAAAGCCCCTCACGCCCTGCTCTCTGTGGGTGATTTGAAATAATCTGTCTTCTATTGGCTACTTCGCAAACACAAACTGAAACACCTGCGTGCTTAACATGCACATTTGTATGTGTGCTGTGGCTCTGCGGATGCAGCTGCAGCACACGCCAGATGGCATTTGCTTTTCATTGGGCAGGTTGGGAGAGAATATCATTAAGAAGTCTCCAGCATAATTAAACACTTCTTTCTCACTGCTTTGCTCTTGTGGCCTTTCCTTCTCCAGTTAATTTGTTGTTACTGCAGCTCTAATTTCTCTCCCTACTTTTAATTTATTCATCAGCATTAGTTAATTGTGCTTGTGAGCTGTAATAGCTTTTATTAGTGAGCTCACTCACCATGTGGGTTTTCCAAATCTACCTCTACAGATATGTTCATAGATTCATAGTTATTAAGGTCAGAAGGGACCATTATGATCATCTAGTCTGACCTGCTGCACAATGCAGGCCACAGAATCTCACCCACCCATTCCTGCGATAAACCTCCCGCCTATGTCTGAGCTTATTGAAGTCCTCAAATCATGGTTTAAAGACTTCAAGGAGCAGAGAATCCTCCAGCAAGAGCCCCATGCTACAGAGGAAGGCGAAAAACCTCCAGGGCCTCTTCCAATCTGCCCTGGAGGAAAATGTTTTTGCATTTAGAACTGATTTATTAAACAAAGCAAATCTGTAGTTAGTGAATTGAACTGATTGTTTCCAGTCACCATGTCGTTCAAGATAGTCATGGAACTGAACTAGCTGAATAAACTAAAATGAAGAAAGATTGTATGCAGTGGTGTTGTAGCTGTGTTGGTCCCAGGATATTAAAGACACAAGGCAGGTGAGGTGATATCTTTTATTACCTAAGCTCGAAAGCTTGTCTCTCCCACTAACAGAAGTTGGTCCAATAAATGATATTACCTCGCCCACCTTGTCTCAGTAAAGATACGCAAAGAGCTGCTGCTGCCTGACGCAAAGCCAGCACATCTTACTAGCTTAGTCAGGGAGAGGCTCGGGTGGTGGAATTGTTGCTGCCTCTGGACTTAATAAGAGACCTAGAATCTCAAGTGACTTAAATTTCAACAGTAGCTGCAAAGCTCTCCTAGTAACTGTGAGTGTTCTCTACAAAATGCTGCTTTTCTAGCTAACAAAATTGGTGAGACCACCTAAATAATGAGAGGGACTTATGACCTCACACTGTGACATTCTCCTGGTGTTAGCTGGACCGGTGATCTGCTAGGCCACTCCAATCCTCAACTCTGGGAGCCAGCCTGACCCTGCTCTGCTGTGAGAACCCCCACTCCTGGGCTGTTCACACACAGCCTCTGGCATGTAAGCTGCTCCTTGGCTTGTGCAACCGAATGACTCTGTCTTGCAGTATCCAGTTATGCCTGCTGGACGCTGCAAGCTTATATGAGTTCGTCAATTTAACAAAGAAATTGATATGTCCCAGGCTTGTTACCCCAAGGGGAGTCTCTGACATGCTTCAAACCAAACACACTGCTTCAGGTAGAATAAACAAACAAATTTATTAACTACAAAGTTAGATTTTAAGTGATAGGCGAAAGTCAGAGTAGTTACCAAAATTAAATAAAATATAAGCATGCAGTCTAAACTCTTAACCCTATTAGACTGGGCAACATCTAGATTAAGCAGTTTTTCTCACCCCACTGGATATTAGTCCTTAATATACAGGTTTGTTCCTTAAACGTGGGCCAATCTCCTCTGTTAGAGTCTTGTCTTTTTCTCAGTGTCTTAGTTGCTTGCAGTGAAGGTGAGGGGCAGGAGAAGGGCCCAGTGTGTGTCCACTCTGACTGTTTTATACCCTCAGTCCATGTGCTTGGGGAGCACAAGTTCAGGCATGTCTGAGGGGCATTGCTGAGTCTCTCCAAGGGAGTCTGAGCAATTCCCCTGGTGTGGCCTCATGCAGGTGAGTCATTGCATTGTAGCTCCCTTGCTGGACAATGGCTGTTGATGGGTTGTTTGATACCCCACCTGGGCGTTGGTTACTTTCCTTGCTGTTGCCTCTGGGGAGCTAATATCTGGCTGATTCCCCAACTTACTCATGTTTTAGTGACCACCATACAACACAATTCTCATAACTTCATATGCATTAATGACACACATATATGGATAGAGAAATGACTTTCAGCAGATCATAACCTTTCCCCTGACACCTTACAAGGCATGCTTTGTATGTAAGATCTTGACTACATGAAAATGAGGAATATGGGGGTTACAGTATGCTCCCCCAATGTATAGAATGTCACACACACACACTGTGTGGTTTTGGATTTCTCATTATGTTTGGATAGCATGTGAAAAGTTACTCTGAACTCTGAGTTTCAGAGAGAGAAAATGAGCTTGTTTCCTTAGTTTCCTTATTTCCTGTTTAGACCCCCCTCCTCATATTATTCGTTCATTACATGAAGCAAAAGTGAGTCAAAGCAATGTTGTGTACTCTTTTTACAAATCTCTGAACACAGAGGGAAAAAGCAGCAATAAAAATGTCTGACTGGATAGCCTCAAACAAAGGTTTCTCTCTTCTCCTCCTCCCAAAGAAAGAGTTAAAAAAGCATTGCTCTATACCAAGATGTGTGCTACTTTATTACACACAATAGTTGATTGGTAGGTCATGCTTTAATAAGTCCGCATGAGATTGTTTAGACTCAGAATCTGATCATAAATAAATATACACTGAAGAGCATCTAGCCCGAGGAACATGACTGCTGGTTTCATCATTACATTTATGACCTGTAAGGAATTTTTCTAAATACTGTACACCTCCATTCCCAAAGAATCCTGAAGGATAAAAAACACATGAATATGTAAAACTGAGGGAAAGTGAACATAGATTATTAGTCATAACAAAAAGCAAATCAAAGCTTAAAAACAAAGTGTGGATTTTTAGCCTTCACCCTGTAGAATGCTTGGCTACTTTTTACTTGTATACCTTGTACTTGAAGACATTGAGTTCTCACAGCTCGCTCTTTTTTTTTTTTCCATCTTTGTTTAACAAGACTCTATATCCAAAGGCATTAAAATTCCAATATTCATGCTGCAGTCTCAATGTTATTTTAATACTTCTCTGGTTTAATTACTGAAATAATTAAAATGTACACTCAGTAGGTGCTGTAGTGTGATATTGATTTAGAGTGTGTGTGTGTGTGTTTTCTCAGTACTGGAGGAATCATAAACAGTCATCAGTCATGTTACATCTGCTGCCCTATCACAGAAAATAACACTTAGGAGAGAGATTTTCAGAGGAAGTGTCTTTCTCTTCTCTTTACTCATCTTCAGACACTAATGAAGCCAGGCAGTAGCGAGCCAAATGCTAGAGTATTGATACATTTAAACATGATATGTTCCATTTTTTGGTGGACATATGGGGTGAAACCTTGCATCTTTGGGGTTTTGCCCCTGAATTCAGTGAGGTCAGGTTTTCACTCATTGTAGAAGTGATAACACAGAAGCGAAAACTCTGTAGAACGATCGAAGTGTTATTTAATTTAAAATGTTGTAAATTCAGCTTTGTATTAACTTCATAATAGTGCTTCTAGAGCTGTCTTCATTTTCAAGTGTATAAATATTACCTAATTAACCCACAAGGGGCTGTAGGGAAGGGAAACTGTCCCATCTGATAGAAGAATACAGAGGATGGGACCTACGGGGGGAATAGGTATGTGTCCCCAAATTGGCTGTAGTGTAATAAGTTGTGGGCACTATGAATCCCAGTTGCAGGTGGCTCTGTATCCATTTTCAAAACTGTAAGATTTATCTGCCAAGCTGGCCAGAGGTGTGAACTTTTCAAAACTGTATATGATCTAAGCCTGTCAAGACTAAGTGTTAGAATCAGATTCAAAACATGCCATACTGTGCACACTCACAAAGAGCTGTGCAAGTCTGGAACATTCCTCTGTGGTATTGCTAAAATGCTTGCAGAATTTCAGCAAATAATGCATCAGTTGCTCCAGGAGATAAAAGATGGAATGCCTGTTTTTAAAATGTTGGCTATGTTTTGATTAAAGTGTACTCTTTTGAGAGAGCCCAATCACATAGCAAATGAGAGACTTTGTCCTTATTTATCTAGACATATGTTGCTGTAAGTAGAGAATTATTGTTTACCATGAGGTAAAGAGGTCATATCCAAACATTTTACAGACAAGAGTGTTGGTTGGAATACATGAATGGTATCAAAGCACAATGAAAAGTGTGGCAGGAAGTTATTTTTGGTGGCCATATGTAAATCCAGACAAAGAAATGGAACATCCATCACTCTCAGTTACTTGGTAACCGCAAAACCTTGCCACAAGCCGCTCTTTGTCATCCATGAAAATGGGCCATTAGTCTGATGGTTGTCAGGGTACCCAGGACTGTGAGTCACCTTGTTACCCGCTGCCTGTAACAAGAGGGAGTCTTTCTTGTAGTAGCTGGCTGTCAGCTCCCTGACACTGCCATCCCTTCAAGCATTCTCTTCTGGGCTCTGCCAGCCCTAACTTTGCCTCGCAGGTTAGGCAGGTTAGGGGCACCCCATTCCCCACGTCCCTTTGAGTCATACTCCTGTGATATCCAGCCCCTGACACTAGCCTACTCGCAGAATTTCCAGATCCTCTGTGCCCAAAGGTGCAAGATATCCCAATTTGCCAATTTTACCATATACAACAGCTCTTGTCAGCCACACAGCACTTGTGAGCACTTACAATAAAACAAAATAAGGTTTATTAAAGTAAGAACAAAGATATTTCTAGAAATGAGAGAGTGGTGGAAACAAGTGGTTACAACACAAAAGAAAATCATTAGGGCAGTCAAGCGATTAAAAAATTAATCATGGATTAAAAAAGTTAATTGTGATTAATCGTGCGGTTAATCGCACTGTTAAACAATAATAGAATGCCATTTATTTAAATATTTTGAATGTTTTCCACATTTTCAAATATATTGATTTCAATTATAAAATACAAAGTGTACAGTGCTCACTTCATATTATTTTGATTACAAATATTTGCACTGTAAAAAAAGAGACAAAAGAAATAGTATTTTTCAATTCATCACATACAAGTACTGTAGTGCAATCTCTTTATCATGAAAGTTGAACTCAGAAATGTAGAATTATGTACAAAAAATAACTGCATTCAAAAATAAAACAATGTAAAACTTTAGAGCCTACTAGTCCACTCAGTCCTATTTCTTGTTCAACTAATCGCTCAGATAAACAAGTTTGTTTACATTTACAGGAGATAATGCTGGCCTCTTCTTGTTCACAATGTCACCTGAAATTGAGAACAGGTATTCGCATGGCACTGTGGTAGCCAGTGTTGCAAGATATTTACATGCCAGATGTGCTAAAGAGTCATATGTCCCTTCATGCTTCAATCACCATTCCAGAGGACATGCGTCCATGCTGATGATGGGTTCTGCTCGATAACAATCCAAAACAGTTGGACCAACGCATGTTCATTTTCATCATCTGAGTCAAATGCCACCA